>NW_006775074.1:2854010-2891460 GCF_000442215.2 Lipotes vexillifer
CTTCCCCTCTTGTCCAGCAGGAAAAAGTCAACCTACCAGTCAACCGGACAGAAGTGGGGTGTCAAGGAAAGCCACACCCAACTCCACAAACAGGAAAATAAAGCCACCATGGTCCTCTTTGCCTCATGAGCTATTAATAAAGCATAACAACACAAGAGCCACTCCTCACACCAGCTGCTAATGACTAAATATCCACTCCTCACTGGTAACTGCCTACTTCTATTTAACATTATTCATTAGCCAGATTACAGTGGGTCATTCTGCAGCATATGAAGAAAGCAAGGCTGATAACATAACCTGACACACCAAAAATGTGTCATCAAAGTTATGTCATCAAAAAATTCTTCTGTGAACAGCGTGAAGAGCCGTTGCTTTACAAAAAGCTGTGAGCTGGCAAAATAACCATACAGCATACAGGTCAGTGGGCAGCCACTCTGTTTATTGCTACTCATTTCATTTTTGAGTAGCTCAGCACAACTGTAATTGCTAGTTAACAGATAGACTGGGTCCTGACTATTTTTTTAAAAAATCCCCAGAATGACTCTGCCAGGAACCAGAACAAATAAATTTGAAAAGAAGGGGAGGGGGGCTTGATAGCCAGTCACTGGTCAACAAACACTGGCTGTGAAAATCCTACAGCTCCAAGACATGAAGCCAGCCCAGCAGCTGACCGATTTCTGATCTCTGAGCCAGCTGCCTTTCATGTGAAGGTCTCTGTGTGGCTCTGATATGAAGACATTATAACTGGACAGTTCTGGGAACTTTCTCATCCCAGCTCACTGTGCACAGAAACTGGCCCCACCACCATTCATTGTCCAAGTTCCAAAAAAGGCAACAACAAGGATTCACGATTAAACATCAGCATACCGCTTAATTCTAAGAGACAACTTTTCTCCTTGTAAAACGTTAAATACCCTTCCCCCACTCCACCCTATGAGGAAAAAAAAGCACATCAAAGCGCTAAAGTTATGCATTTTTTTGTCTTTGTCTCTTGGCGCCCTGGTTTTCTTGTCTGCCCTTTATTCTCTCACGGCTCAACTGCTCCAATTTAGGAATACAAACTCAAAAAAAAAAAAGGAGCAGTTGGCTCGGTGCAGTTTCCAGGATTCTGCAGAATCTCAATCTCTCCATCTCTCTCCCTCCTTCTCTCTCTTCCATCCCCTCCCTTTCTTTCCTTCTCAGATTCAAATCTCCACGTCACAAACCAGAACATCATTCAGGCTTTCGATAAACGTTAA
Source organism: Lipotes vexillifer (assembly GCF_000442215.2). Lineage (NCBI taxonomy): Eukaryota > Metazoa > Chordata > Mammalia > Artiodactyla > Lipotidae > Lipotes > Lipotes vexillifer. The sequence goes on from NW_006775074.1 coordinate 2,855,249, forward strand.
GAGAAGTTGCGTGCCTGCCGGTGGAAGCGAAATCCCGGCTCTCTTTGATTGTTACTGAGAAGGGAGCACCTCAGCTCTCGATTCCTAGATGGCGGGCTTCCCCATTCTACCACCTGGACTTGCCGCCTGGATGCGGGCAAAGTAGTCTACAGTCCTTCTGGTCGGTTCTCAGTCTTTCTGCATGTATTTTAACCCAGCCCGGGCGGAATCAGAGAATCTAATCCTAGCAACAAAGACGCGAGCACAAATCCACCGCGATGAACTGGTCGGCCCGCTCCCCCGCCCCCGGCCTCCCACCGCCCCTGACTCGCCTTTAAAAAGACAGGCGTTGGGGCCAGAAAATTAAAACGTCCGAGGCGAGGAGGAGAAAAGCGGCGGAATACAAGTGGCCAGAGCGGTTTGGGTTTCGTGGTTTGTCTACGTGTCTCTTTTTTAAACGTCAAGGACCTACAAATGTGAACCCAAGCTAGTCCAGCCCCCCCCGTGGGAGCGTCGCACAGCCCTAGGCGCTGCCCAGGCAGCTCGCCCCCGGCCCCTCCCGCGTCTGGCTGGGGCCGGGGTGAATGGGGGAGGTTCGCGCGGGTTTGTCTGACACTTGTAAATGGAAGTGGGATCCAACTTGGAAAACAAACGTGCCGGAGTCTGGGGGCGGGGAGGGGCGGGAGACTGGGGGGAGAGGAGGAAAAAAGACTCTTCAAGCAGCAGCGCGCTCCGCGCTTCCCTCCCAGCCTCCCACCGCGGCTGCTGCAGGTTCGCCCCAACCAGAAGCAAGAGTCCCGCTCGGCGCGCGGTGGCGATGAGACGGAGCCCGGGGCCGAGAAAGGTTGAACCGGCCAGACGCCGCGAGACCAAGACACCGAGCGGCCACGCTCCAGGCCGCAGGCGCCTCTCCCTCCCGGGGGCCTCTCCAAGCCGCCCCGCCCCTCCACGGTGACCTCGCCAGGTCCCTGCAGGCTCCCTCCCTCTTCACATCCTTTCTGGGATCCCCTTCTACTGTCAAGTTTGCCCCCATTATCACGCGGAGCTGCAGCCGCTGGATGCCACCACCATCACCACACACACATCCCAGGAGCGCCCTCCTCTCCTCTTGTCGCAGGCTACCCAAGAGACTCCCTCAGTTCACAGCCAACCTCCCGCCACCCCCGCATCCTTGCCCCCTGCTCGCCCCCGCCCACTAGAGGCGAGCAGGGAAAAGCAAACAATGAAAGCCGCTTTCGGCGAAGCCTAATCGCGGTCACTGTTTAACCGTCTCGGAAAGCACACGCGACAGAAGTCAGCGGGAGAGTGGAGGGAGGAGTACGGACCACAGGGCTGCTAAAAATCCCCCGGGCCCGCCACCTCGTGCAAGCCGGGGGGCCAGATGCACTTTAGCTCAGCGACCCCCACTGGCGGAATCCTGGTGCTCAGCGCGCCGCGAGAAGGCTGCCCCGGCCACCTCGGCTGCCTCCCCGCCCGCGCGCCTCAAACCCCCGCCCGGACCTCGCACCCACACTGGTCGCCACCTGGGAGTCTACCCGGCACCGCCCAGGAGGGGGCCCTGAGAGTGGAACTGGCGCGCCCTCGCGTTCGCCCCCACTCCCCAAACCAGGGAGGGCCGCAACGCACCCCCAGGACACTCAAACCCGCGCGGCTTTCTTTTCAAAGACAAGCAACCTTCACGCACGCCCGCCAAAATCCGTGCACTCCCAAGGCACTCCGTTTCCCTCTCCCTGTCAAGATAGCAGGGAAAGTCCCACCTCCCCGCCACTCCGTAAAAGACTGTCGCCCCAGTCCGAGAGCCGCTGCCATTCAGCACATCTCACCCTGCCCATGACCCCCGCAAACCGGAGTCAAGCATGGAGTGGACCCGCAGAACGTCTAGTAACCCTTTCCCCTCCCTGGCCAAAGTGGAGTGTGGGCTCCCTGCTCCACCCGGCGCCTCGCCAAGCGACGACCCAGCTTGAGCCTCCGGGTCCCTCAAGTGCATCCATTGGCATCTGAACGTCCCCACAGCGCCCGCCAGGCAACGGCTACCAAGCAGGTTCGCCGCCTGGACCCTCTCATCCACCTGCAGCGGGCGACCGGGGCTCGGGGGGGGGTCGGGGGATGGGTGCACTGATCTGCAAGCCCCCTCGGGTCCCCTCTCCAAGTCCTCAGCCCCAAACTTAACCAACTCTACATGCCAACCTCCCGGCTACCGCCACGAGACCTAGTCTCCTTCCCCTCTTTTTTTGCAGCGGCAAAGACTGCTCGGAGCTGTGCTGAGGCAGGAACTTCACAAGGTGAAAAGTTTCCCCCACGCGCTCCGCCGGCTCTCGCCTACCCGAGCCCACCTCGCAGCCACTTTGCACCCGGCAGCTGGAGCTGTGCTCCGGAAGGCGCGCTCCAGCCGGTGCACCGGGCAGCCAAATAATCACGTTAAAAATGCCCACGCACCCTTGCCTCCGCCGGCGATCCTCCGCTACACCAGGAGCTTCCCCCGCTGTTCTTCCTCTCCCGGAGCTCGTGCCCGGGGCGAGCCGGCCCCCAGGCCGCTGCCGCCGCAGTGCCTGTAGCGCGCTCGCGGGGACTGGAGCCACGAGCAGAGGCGCTCAGCGCTCTTGACGCCGCCGCCACTGCCGCCGCCGGGGCTCGCAGGCGGAGGAGCGGAGCTGGGACGAGAACGGCAGCGGGAGGAGGGGGACGGTGGCGCGAGATCCCAATCCGCAGCCCAGATCACAGCGCAGCCTGCCGGGAGGAGCGCCGGCTCTCGTGTGTGCCCCGAGCTGCCGCCGCCGCCGCTACTGCTCGGCGCCTGGCTGCTCCCAGCTCCCCATCACAGCCGACGCCGACGCACGGCCAAGCCCCTCTCTCTCATCTCCCCCTCTCCCTTCTCTGTCGCTGTCTCCTCCTCCCAAACCGCGAGCGCAAAGGGCGAGGGGGAGAGAAGCACCGGCGTCCGGGATGACTAGCGATCTCGGAGCGTCGCGCTGGGGAGAAGGGGCGGGTGGAAAGGGGGGTGATGGGGGAGGCGCGGCGAGCTGGAGGGCGCTCCGGGCGCCGGGCCTGGAAGCTGGACTAATTTTAGAGCTCGAGTCTTCCCCCACCGGGTCCCTGGGGCTCCAGGATAACACCAACGTTCCTTGGTGGCGCGGGCGGAACGTGGTGCCGGCTTCAGAGAGCTCACCCACACCGCTCTCAGTCTCATCCCTACCACAGCCCCGCGCAGAGGTCCAGCACATGTTACTCTCGGAGGACAGATGAGGAAACTGAGGCACATGGAGATTAAAATGGCTAATCTAAGATCCCGAGGTTACTTTGTAGCTTGAAGATGAAACCATCCAAAGTGACTTTTGATTTTATTACGTGCTTCCCAGAAAGGGTTCCTGCTGCTTTCCCATACATTTCTGGATCGTGGGGTCATCTAATTACCCTGTGGAGAAGAGAGTATTAAACTAAAGGAGTAACCGTGGCGCATTTTCTTCCCTCCTTCCCTGCCCCCAGATCGTTTTAAACATTTTTATGTCGAAATGGAGGAGAGGTACTTCTAAATGGAATGAGTGAGTGATTTGGGGCTTGATGAATTGCAACTGCAACCTGTCTGTCCGCCTGTTCCAGTAACTTGTGCGCCCCCATCCCTCCTACGCTTCCCAGACCACACCCCGACTCCACCCCCGACGCACATTCTGCGGCCGCAGGGCCTACACTCTTCCCGCTCTCCGTGTATCCTCGCACTTCCGCCTTTCTTCCCCTCAGAACTGAGAAGCGTCTTTACACCCCCCCCCCCACCTCCGTCCCCCATCCCCACTCTCCACACACAGCAACGGCGCATCTGTCCTTTGAGCAGGCACACGAGCTGGCGCGTTGCCCCGGATGCTCTCTCCCAGGCGGTTTGTCCCCAACTCTACCGTTGGCACCAGGGGAGAGGTGAGGTAGGCCTGCAGATCTCTTCTCCAAAAGAAATCCTTACTTTTTTTGAACCGTGAAATTCTCCTTGGGGAATGAGGTAGGGGTGGCTACCGGGGGCTTTGTGCTCAGTCACTAGAGCGAGTCCTTTGAAGAGCCAACTGAGTTTACCTTTCTGTCCTTCCAGTTCTTAGCCTGGGGCCGCTGACCTGCCGCAGCTACACAATGGCCCCGCCGCTCTCCACAGGTGGAAGGTTCCCCTTGAAAGCCTCCAGCAGCCTGGCTGCCTTGACTGCCCCATAAAGCACAGGCATGCTCTGGTCACTCTGCCCTGAGAGTTTAATGTGAATACTAAAGAACAGTGACAGCTCCCCATACATCAGCTAATTCGGAGGTAATCAGCATGATGTTACCTAGGGCTTCACTGTCACAGAAGGCCAGAAGATGGGTCTGGAGTGAGGGAAAGCACCAACAGGGCTAGGAAGACTTTCCTGTCCTCCAAAATGTTATCACTTGAATAATTTAAATCTTATTTTATTTTTATTTCAGTAGCTTTTCCTGGCAGGGCATTTTGCTTGTGACCAACAGAATTCAGCCAACTGTACATCAAAGGTCGTAAGGAATCGATATTTCCCACCCAGGGAAGTGCTGAAATAAGTTGGCTCCCGAAACCAGGCGATTTGGGTAGAGTCAGCGAGTGGTTGTTTGGCCACTAGGATGCTCAAGGAAAGAGAGAAAATGAAAGCTTGAGAATCTTCCATTAAACCCAATGAATATGATACGTAGGACATTCCTTATAGGAAAGTAGGCCAAGAAATGAAAAACTGTGAATCGAATAATAAAATAATTTGATTAAAATAATAATAAAATAATGTTACTTGCTATATCACAGTTCCCATGTACCACCTCCTATCCTCTGGGCCTGTCTCTTTTAGCCACTGCAGGAGCCAAGTTCTAAATGGGCTTCAACTGGCTTCACACAGGTCCAATCTGACAGTGTCTCACCCGAGGCCTCTCTTACATCTCTTGTCCCACCCAGAGGCTTGTTGGTTGAAGTTTTGGTTTAGATGAAAGCCCAGAAAGAAGTGTGACAGCTTAAACACCCTGTAGTAAATCTTTGCCCAGTGGGAGTCCATGGATATCTGTTCCTTTTTCCATCCTCCAACAAAGGGTCCTGGAATGTGTTCCATAGAGCTCCCCGGGTGGTCTTCCTGAGGAGCCAGTCAGCTGAAGCAGTGGCCAGCTTGATAACACATCCTCGTCCTGGCTCTCCATCTTTCGCTGGGTCCCCTAGGGTCACACTCCCCAGTAAAGTATTTTCAGTAAGTCTGTTATCAGTCTACTTTCTGGCAAAATGCCAAGCAAACACCCACTATCAATTCTAAATATTTACATTAAGGAGCAAATTATTTTTCAAAATGTGCTATAGCATACACACACGCACACACACACACACACACACACACACACACACACACTGGCTCCTCTTTGTGATCAATTATATCGCACCCAGATCTGTTCTTATTAATCCCATTCACTGTGTTTCTGTGCTCAGAAAAGCAATGATCAGAGAGGAACTTGTCTAGTATGACATTTGAGGCAGGGCGTACCTCAATGTTAGCCTTCCATAAACATTCCAGAACGGTTTCCTTTAAAGAAGAATTTGTTACCAGGATGGACAATTGAGAAAAGTGCTGGTATTTCCTCCCTGGAAGTATTTAATCAAAGGATAGGTGTTTATCAACTTGGGATAGGAGTGGATCTGTCAAGAAACTGTGGTATTAGGATGTTTTGGAAACAGATAAAGTCAAGTTATATCATGGCAGAGAGTCAATTTAGGGTGGTGGTGAAGTGAGCAGGCCCTGGAGGGAGACAGAATGACAGTTAGAATTCTCACTTTCCACCTTCGAGTTGTATTATCCTGGATAAGTTACCTTGTTTCCCCAGATTTTACTTCCTTCATATGTAATATAGGACCTGTATAATGATAAGTATATTGTAAGAATAAATGAGATAATTCATAAAAGCATGTGCTCAACATATAATAAAAACCCAACAAAATTTAACTATTACTATTCTTTTAGATACAAACCTTTAGGCAACTATTTTATATCATCTGATCTTAAAGTCAGTGCTAGCAGCCGGAACGAAGTTCAGACTTACTACTATCCCTTCCATGCTAAAATTCTGTAATTCTCAGCAATTAAAGGCCAAACTTTTATTCAAGTACAGCAAAATGATATTCCAGGTATTCAATATCATGCAATCCATAAAATGTATATATTCAATATATAAGGGGATCACTTGTGGATGGGCACATCTACTTATATCCTTTTTTGCTCTTCATTAATAAATAAACCTCCTTAGATTTCAAATTCACCTTTTGCAAGATTATTATATATAATATTAATATATATAATATTATAATTAACATGTCATATACTACATATATGACTATAATTATAATTCACATATCTTCATAGAAAAATGTTTCCTCATTTGACTCTGTGTATTATAAAACATCAAAGAATATAGAAGAGGGACTTCCCTGGTGGCACAGTGGTTAAGAATCCGCCTGCCAATGCAGGGGACACAGGTTCGAGCCCTGGTCCGGGAAGATCCCACGTGCCTCAGAGCAATTAAGCTTGTGTGCCGCAACTACTGAGCCTGCACTCTAGAGTCCACGAGCCACAGCTACTGAGCCCATGTGCCACAACTACTGAAGCCTGAGCACCTAGAACCCATGCGCTGCAGCAAGAGATGCCACTGCAAGGAGAAGCCTGCATACTGCAACAAAGAGTAGACCCCGCTCGCTGCAACTAAAGAAAGCCCGCACACAGCAACGAAGACCCAACGCAGCCAAAAATATTAAAAAATTAAAAATTTGTTTTTAAAAAGGATATTATAATAGGGACATCCCTGGCAGTCCAGTGCTTAGGACTCCACTTTCTCACTGTGGAGGGCCCAAGTTCAATCCCTGGTCGGGGAAATAAGATCCCACAAGCTGCGCAGCACAGCCAAAAAAAAAAAAAAAAAGAATATAGAAGAGACTTTGGATACACTCTGTTTTTTAGGTCACAGACCTCTTTGGTTAAACTTACAGAACATCTTCTTAAATATACACATATACATACATACACATTCTGCATTCTATTTCAGTAGTTTCTGAGTCCCTCTAAAGTCCCTCCACAGAACCCAGATTAAGGAAAATGTTGCACATGAAAAAATTAAGTCCAAAACTCACGTTCTGTTTCTTCAAGTTTTTAGTTACTTTAGTTGCTTTTTCAAACCCCCTGTAAGGAATACGTAGTATCTCAGGAGTTGTAGGCACAAACTACCTGAAATGAACTTGGATTATTCCAAACTCTTAAGAACTTACTCTTAAGATAAACATGTATAGCCAAGGCCTCCTGTGTTGGGGGACCTACTATGCAACTAGAAGTTCTCTGAATTAACTTCCACTTAGACTACAAAGCTTAGTAAAATAATAAGGAATTAAAATATGCTAATTTGGAATTTACAAACTCCAGATGAAAACTCAACAGTAACTAAATTAAAACAAGAGTAACTGCAGGATTTTTTTAGAATTTAGACCAAAAGAGATCTTGTTACAGAGGAATATTTTATCACTGACGTTTTTAGAGTTGCAGGTATATAGTAATACTAAAGAGCAGACTGACTTCTCTTTTTAAATTTTCTTTTAAAATTCTCTACATACAGAGAGCGCTTCTATCCATCCAATGCCTGCACACTGGGCAGAACTCTCCTACTGCCCCACCTTTTGTACACAAGCCTCTGATGATTCTTGCAGGGGTCCTTCTTTGCCACTGAACTATCCTAAAGCTGATCAATCCCAATCTCCCTTATTTTGAAACAACAACCAAAGAAAACTTGGACAGACCTAACCGCTTGGCTTTCACCAAGCAAATTGTATTACCAACTGTCCTTATCCTTGGGGAAATTTCTCTTTATATGTCTGTCTTTGGCTACAACTCTCCCCTCTTTGGCTACACAGAGACTAATAATAAATGTAATATCAGACACTCATTTTTAAGGCATCTGCAATTCTATATTCTTTAGACCATTCTTCTTTTTCTTTTTTAGACATTCAAGCAATACTTCCAAGCAGCTACATACTTGGCTCTCTGCTAAGTGCTGAGGATATAATGGTTAGCAAAAACTGATACCTGCCCTCTTGGATCTTTGGACCAGTGGAGAAGTCACTATTTATCAAGTGATTATATAAAGAAATGTAATAGGGCTTCCCTGGTGGCGCAGTGATTGAGAGTCCACCTGCCGATGCAGGGGACACGAGTTCGTGCCCCGGGTCCGGGAAGATCCCATATGCCGCAGAGCGGCTGGGCCTGTGAGCCATGGCGGCTGAGTCTGCGCATCCGGAGCCTGTGCTCCGCAACGGGAGAAGCCACAACAGTGAGAGGCCCACGTACCGCAAAAAAAAAAAAAAAAGAAAGAAAGAAAGAAAAGAAATGTAACAGTAAGAAGCACTACAAATTAATGCTTCAAGTTGTTTGTTTAAAGATCATTACCACCCCATCCTTCTTTTTTTATAAACTAAAGTTCAACACTAACCATGGCTATTAACCAAACAGGATATTTAGGGTTACACCTGATATGTGTTTTGACATAATACTAAAAGTGATAAATGTCATCAAATACTAAGGTATTAATAGTTTTAGGATCCCACTTCATCATCTTCACCAAAAGTTTTCATCTACCCTATTGACCTTTACCTAAACGTTCTTTTCTTCGAGTATCTTGAGGTGAAATTTTAGTTTTTTATTCAAAAATCACTGCTTTTAAAATTATTCGTAAAGTATTGATATTTATTGTCTGCCCCTATATTTCAATACAATAAATAAGTTGTATTATAAATAAAATATGCTTATGTGGGCTAATCTAGTCAGACCACAATTTATAACATATTTCTGTGGGAAAAACATTCCAAGTTTAAAACAACTGGCTTACAAACTTTGGGAACACTTTGGGCTTATTTGTAAATTAAGACGTTCCTTTACCAATCAAAGGGAAAGTTGCTATGTAACATAAAAGTGAGGTCACCATTTATTATAAGTTTCATAAAATCTTAGACTGGAAGAGTTGGAAAAGTAGTTAGAATTTATCTCCTGTCTTTTAATTTGCCTAAGCGTCTTAGCTACTTATTGCTTCAGGCTTTAGTGCATCTCCTAAAAAATAGTCCAGGCACAGAACAAAGACTTTTGTCTACTTTTGCTAAAAGGAAGAAGTATGTGATCTTCTACCTTATTCACTGACTAATCCAAAAAAGGAATGTTAAAAAAAAAATCCATCTAAACTCAGGAGCCCCAAAACCAAAGAAAAGGAAAAAGCCTTTCCAAGAGGTTGGTGAACAAATTATAGCAATTGATTTTACTACATGATTTTAATTGAATCAGCAAAGTATTATTAAAAATCAATGTTGGCATATTGCCTTAAATTAAGGAACATAAACCCCCTTTTCATTTTGAATTCATGAAAGGTCTACTTACCCTTATTTTTGGAATACTTTAGCTCAAACATTAATACCTATTTCATTTCACCGGGCCAAATGTTAGCCATGAATGTCAGCATAATTTTTCAAAAGTGAACTGCATCAAACTATTTGCATAACAAAAACGTCACTGTGAACCAGCACCTCTCTGCCTGTGGCTGTTGTCAAAGAATGCTGGCAGAACATCATCTATTTTTGTACCTGATAACTTTGTTCATCCAAAAATAACTACTTGCCAAATACAGTTGATTTTCAGTAAAGTGAAAAAACAAAACAAAACAAAACCCTACTGATTATGAGGAAGTAGCAGCTTCAAGGAGTTGATCATAGGATTCAGGTTTTTTTTGTGTTTTTTGTTTTCATTTCAAAATCTGCCAGTCCAAATTCCAACCAGACTTGTGGTGATTAAATGTTCTTTTCCTCTGACTGATTCAGGAGTCAATTTGAAAAAAGCTACTTCTCTCCATGCATTTTCCATTGGGCAGATTGTGTCACTAGACAGCATTTATGAAGCATTGACAGCAACTCATTCATACACTAAAAACCTACTGTGTGCAGAGGGGAAGATGGAGATCTTTGTGGCATAAATGGTCCCTGAAATCAGGAAGCTTGCCCATGACAGCCCTTGGATTCAGTAAGGCTGACTTTTATGGATGTTAACAGACCTCTCAACCTTAACACCTTTATTCTCAATTCTTTGCCACCCCACCAAGCCCAGAACTGATAAACCTCCAGTCCCAGTGGAGTGTCTGTGTTCCCAGTGGCATCCAGTCTTTACCTCTGTGATATCACTTCTCACACTGCCTCATCCTTATCTTCATCTGGTTTTGTGTCCGTCTTTCCACCAGAATAGGAGCCTCTTGAGGATAAAGGCTGGTGATTATCTCTGTATCACCAAGATGAGCATCACATGGTGGGTGCTCAACAAACTCTTTGCAGGTTGAATGAGTAAATACATCGCAGCCTCATTTGAGTTTCCAAGAGGTGGCAGAGCATGGAGTTGCCATAGGAAGCCTTGTACTGTTTTCATTTTCTTGAGAGATAGAGTCCTAGATCAGTAGTTCTCAAAATGTGGTCCCTGGACCAGCAGCATTCATGTCAATTTGGACTTGTTAGAAATGCACTTTCCCAGGCCTCATGCCAGACTTAGTGAACCAGAAATTCTGGAGGTGGAGCCCACAGGTTTGAGTTTTAACAAACTCTCCTGGTGATTCTCTCCTCTGATGCTTGTTAAAACTGGAAACCACTACTCTTCACAACACACATGTGTTCAGAGTAAGCCCATGTGAAGCCTGATCTGTGTCCTCAAGGATGGAAGTGCCACACCCCTTTAACTCAACCTGTAAATCTATGCACAGGCTGCAGTCAGGTAGTCTAATTTGTCAAAAACTCCACATTATTCTCTTTCCTCCTGATGAGGGGGTGGTGTTTGGGCTTGAATTGCCAGGTAATTGCTTCAATTAACCAATTCATTTAGCTTAGGCAGGCACAGCCGGTGGGAAAACCATCCACAGTATTCAAAAGGTGTTCTAACCTATACCCCGCAGGTTGGAACCAACTACAGACCTGCTGGGGAGGGGAAATGAACCATCTGGGGAGAGAACAGAGACTATGTCTGCATTTATTTGGCGCTGTTTGCAACTTTCTTTCCTTTACACCCTGGCTCATACGATTTTATGCTACCAGGGTCTGGCACGTGAGTGATAGAAGGAAGTGCTTCTCTGTATCAAGTCCACTTTGGATGCATCTCCCCCGTCATTAGAATCAAAAGAGGGGAAGTGGAGGAGACTGGGGAAATTCCTGTTGCCTCAGCAGCTTTGATCTCCTGACAATGTTAAGTGCTGTTTTGCATGGGTGTGAACCTGAACTTGTCTGTGCACCTCATGAATTCTGTTGCCATCATAGTCACAGGGGCACACAATTTCTGAAACCTTGAGATGGGAATTTTGAGGCAGGTAATTACAAGCAATCCTGGTTGGTTATAAGAAGCAATCGGAAAGATGGCTGAGGAGTTAAGACGTGGAGATCACCTTCCTCTCCACAGATACACCAGAAATACATCTACACGTGGAGCAACTCCTACAGAACACCTACCGAACGCTGGCAGAAGACCTCAGACCTCCCAAAAGGCAAGAAACTCCCCACATACCTGGATAGGGCAAAAGAAAAAACAGAGACAAAAGAATAGGGACGGGACCTGCACCAGTGGGAGGGAGCTGTGAAGGAGGAAAGGTTTCCGCACACTAGGAAGCCCCTTCGCAGGTGTAGATGGCGGGGGGCGGGGGAGAAAGCTTTGGAGCCACAGAGGACAGCACAGCAACAGGGGTGCGGAGGGCAAAGCGGAGAGATTCCCGCACAGAGGATCGGTTCCGACCAGCACGCACCAGCCCGAGAGGCTCGTCTGCTCACCTGCCAGTGCGGGCAGGGGCTGGGAGCTGAGGCTCCGGCTTCGGAGGTCGAATCCCAGGGAGAGGACTGGAGTTGGCTGCGTGAACACAGCCTGAAGGGGGCTAGTGCGCCACAGCTAGCTGGGAGGGACTCCAGGAAAATGTCTGGACATGCCTAAGAGTCTGGAACTGCCTAAGAGGCAAGAGACCATTGTTTCAGCGTGCATGAGGAGAGATGATTCAGAGCACCGCCTAAACGAGCTCTAGAGACAGGCGTGAGCAGCAGCAATCAGGATGGTCCCCAGAGACGGGTATGAAACGCGAAGGCTGCTGCTGCAGCCACCAAGAAGCCTGTGTGCAAGCACAGGTCACTCTCCACACCTTCCCTCCCGGGAGCCTGTGCAGCCCACACTGTCAGGGTCCCGTGATCCAGGGACAACTTCCCCGGGAGAACGCACGGCGCGCCTCAGGCTGGTGCAAAGTCACACTGGCCTCTGCCGCTGCAGGCTCACCCCACACCCATACCGCTCCCTCCCCCCAGCCTGAGTGAGCCAGAGCCCCCTCATCAGCTGCTCCTTTAACCCCGTCCTGTCTGGGCAAAGAACAGACGACAGAGGGCGACCTACACGCAGAGGCGGGGCTAAATCCAAAGCTGAACCCCAGGAGCTGTGCGAACAAAGAAGAGAAAGGGAAATCTCTCCCAGCAGCCTCAGGAGCAGTGGAATAAATCTCCATAATCAACTTGATGCACCCTGCATCTGTGGAATACCTGAATAGACAACGAATCATCCCAAAATTGAAGTGGTGGACTTTGGGAGCAACTGTAGACTTGGGGTTTGCTTTCTGCATCTAATTTGTTTACAGTTTTATGTTTATTTAAATTTATTATTTAGACCTTATTATCATTGGTAGATTGGTATATTGATTTCCTTGCTCTCTTCCTTTTATATATATATATATATATATATATATATTTTTTTTTTTTTTTTCTTTTTTTTTCGCTTTTCGAATGTGTATGTGAGTGCTTCTTTGTGTGATTGTGTCTGTACAGGTTTGCTTTTACCATTTGTCCTAGGGTTCTTTCTGTCCATTTTTTTTAGTATAGTTTTTAGTGCTTGTTATACTCGGTGCATTTGTTTGGTTGCTTGCTTCTCTTTTTTTTAATTACTTTTTTATTTTAATAATATGTTTTTAATTTTTTATTTTAATAACTATTTATTCTCTTTCTTTTATTTTTTTCTTTTCTCCCTTTTCTTCTGAGCTGTGTAGCTAACAGAGTCTTGGTGCTCTGGCCAGGTGTCAGGACTGAGCCTCTGAGGTGGGAGAGCCAAGTGCAGGACATCAGTCCACTAGAGACCTCCCGACCCCTCATAATATCAATCAGTGAGAGCTCTCCCAGAGATCTCTGTCTCAATGCTAAGACCCAGTTCCACTCAATGACAAGAAAGCTCCAGTGCTGGACACCCCATGCCAAACAAATAGCAAGACAAGAACACAACCTCACCCACTGGCAGAGAGGATGCCTAAAATCATAATAAGGTCACAGAAACCCCAAAACACTCCACCAGATGCAGTCCTGCCCACCATAAAGATAAGATCCAGCATCATCCATCAGAACACAGGCACTTGTTGCCTCCACCAGGAAGCCTACACAACCCATTGAACAAAACTTGCCCACTGGTGGCAGACACCAAAAACGATTGGAACTACAAACCTGCAGCCTGTGAAAAGGAGACCCCAAACACAGTAAGTTAGGCAAAATGAGAAGATAGAGAAATACACAGCAGATGAAGGAGCAAGGTAAAAACCCAACAGATCAAACAAATGAAGAGGAAATAGGCAGTCTACATGAAAAAGAATTCAGAGTAGCGATAGTAAAGATGATCCAACATTTTGGAAATAGAATGGAGAAAATACAACAAACGTTTATCAAGGACCTAGAAGAAATAAAGAGCAAAGAAAAATGATGAGCAACACAAGAAATGAAATTTAAAATTCTCTAGAAGAAACAAATAGCAGAATAACTGAGGCAGAAGAATGGAAAAGTGACCTGGAAGGTAAAATAGTGGAAATAACTACTGCAGAGCAGAATAAAGGAAAAAGAATGAAAAGAATTGAGGACAGTCTCAGAGACCTCTGGGACAACATTAAACACAGCAACATTCAAATTATAGGGATCCCAGAAGAAGAAGAGAAAAAGAAAGGGACTGAGAAAATATTTGAAGAGATTATAGTTGAACACTCCCCTAATATGGGAAAGCAAATTGTCAATCAAGTCCAAGAAGTGCAGAGAGTTCCATACGGGATAAATCCAAGGAGAAACACCAAGACACATAGTAATCAAACTATCAAAAATTAAATACAAAGAAAACAAATTAAAAGCAGCAAGGGAAAAACAACAAATAACACACAAGGGAATCCCCATAAGGTTAACAGCTGATCTCTCAGCAGAAACTCTGCAGGCAGAAGGGAGTGGCAGGACATATTTAAAGTGATGAAAGAGAAAAACCTACAACCAAGATTACTCGACCCAGTAAGGATCTCATTCAGATTCGCTGGAGAAATTAAAACCTTTACAAACAAGCAAAAGCTAAGAGAATTCAGCATCACCAAAAAAGCTTTACAACAAATGCTAAAGGAACTTCTCTAGGCAGGAAACACAAGAGAAGGAAAAGACCTACAATAACAAACTCAAAATAATTAAGAAAATGGTAATAGGAACATACATATCAATAGTTACCCTAAATGTAAATGGATTAAATGCTCCAACCAAAACACATAGACTGGCTGAATGGATACAAAAGCAAGACGCATATATATGCTGTCTACAGGAGACCCACTTCAGATCTAGAGACACATACAGACTGAAAGTGAGGGGATGGAAAAAGGTATTTCATGCAAATGGAAATCAAAACAAAGCTGGAGTAGCAATTCTCATATCAGACAAAATAGACTTTAAAATAAAGACTATTAGAAGAGACAAAGAAGGACACTACATAATGATCAAGGGATCAATCCAAGAAGAAGATATAACAATTGTAAATATTTATGCACCCAACATAGGAGCACCACAGTACCTAAGGCAAATGCTAACATCCATAAAAGGGGAAATCGAAAGTAACACAATCATAGTAGGGGACTTTAACAACCCACATTCACCAATGGACACATCATCCAAAATGAAAATAAATAAGGAAACACAAGCTTTAAATGATACATTAAACAAGATTGACTTAGTTGATATTTATAGGACATTCCATCCAAAAAAACACAGAATACATTTTCTTCTCAAGTGCACATGGAACATTCTCCAGAATACATCACATCTTAGGTCACAAATGAAGTCTCAGTAAATTTAAGAAAATTGAAATCATATCAAGTATCTTTTCCGACAACAGCGCTATGAGATTAGAAATCAATTATAGAGAAAAAAACATAAAAAGCACAAACAATGGAGGCTAAACAATACACTACTAAATAACCAAGATATCACTGAAGAAATGAAAGAGGAAATAAAAAAATTCCTAGAAACAAATGACAATGAAAACACGATGACCCAATATCTATGGGATGCAGCAAAAGCAGTTCTAAGCGGGAAGTTTATAGCAATACAATCCTACCTCAAGAAACAAGAAACATCTCAAATAAACAACCTAACCTTACACCTAAAGCAATTAGAGAAAGAAGAGCAAAAAGACGCCAAAGTTAGCAGAAGGAGAGAAATCATAAAGATCAGATCAGAAATAAATGAAAAAGAAATGAAGGAAATGATAGTAAAGATCAATAAAAATAAAAACTGGTTCTTTGTGAAGATAAACAAAAGTGATAAACCATTAGCCAGACTCATCAAGTAAAAAACGGAAAAGACTCAAATTAATAGAATTAGAAATGAAAAAGGTTAAGTTACAACTGACACTGCCAAAATACAAAGGATCATGAAAGTTTACTACAAGCAACTATATGCCAATAAAATGGACAACCTGGAAGAAATGGACAAATTCTTAGAAAAGCACAACCTTCCGAGACTGAATCAGGAAGAAATAGAAAATATAAACAGACATATCACAAGCACTGAAATTGAGACTGTGATTAAAAATCTTCCAACAAACAAAAGCCCAGGACCAGATGGCTTCACAGGAGAATTCTATCAAACGTTTAGAGAAGAGCTAACACCTATCCTTCTCAAACTCTTCCAAAATATAAGAGCGAGGAACACTCCCAAACTCATTCTATGACCCCACCATTACTCTGATACCAAAACCAGACAAAGATGTCACAAAGAAAGAAAACTATAGGCCAATATCACTGATGAACACTGATGCCAAAATCCTCAACAAAATACTAGCAAACAGAATCCAACAGCACATTAAAAGGATCATACACTATGATCAAGTGGGGTTTATCCCAGGAATGCAAGGATTCTGCAATATATGCAAATCAACCCATGTGATACACCATATTAAAAAATTGAAGGAGAAAAACCATATGATCATCTCAATAGATGCAGAAAAAGCTTTTGACAAAATTCAACACCCATTTATAATAAAACCCTCCAGAAAGTACGCATATAGGGAACTTACCTCAACATAATAAAGGACATATATGACAAACCCACAGCCAACGTCATTCTCAATGGTGAAAATCTGAAACCCTTTCCTCTAAGATCAGGAGCAAGACAAGGTTGCCCACTCTCACCGCTATTATTCAACATAGATTTGGAAGTTTTAGCCACAGAAATCAGAGAAGAAAAAGAAATAAAAGGAATCCAACTTGGAAAAGAAGAAGTAAAGCTGTCACTGTTTGCAGATGACATGATACTATACCTAGAGAATCCTAAAGATGCTACCAGAAAACTACTAGAGCTAATCAATGAATTTGGTAAAGTAGCAGGATACAAAATTAATGCACAGAAATCTCTTGCATTCCTATACACTAATGATGAAAAATCTGAAAGAGAAATTAGGGAAACAATCCCATTTACCATTGCAACAAAAAGAGTAAATTACCCAGGAATAAGCCTATCTAAGGAGACAAAAAACCTGTATGCAGAAAACTGTAAGACACTGATGAAAGAAATTAAAGATGATACAAACAGATGGAGAGATATACCATGTGCTTGGATTGGAAGAATCAACATTGTGAAAATGACTCTACTACCCAAAGCAATCTACGGTTTCAGTGCAATCCCTATCAAACTACCAATGGCATTTTTCACAGAACTAGAACAAAAAATTTCACAATTTGTATGGAAACACAAAAGACCCTGAATAGCCAAAGCAATCTTGAGAAAGAAAAACAGAGCTGGAGGAATCAGGCTCCCTGACTTCAGACTATACTACAAAGCTACAGTAATCAAGACAGTATGATACTGGCACAAAAACAGAAATACAGATCAATGGAACAGGATAGAAAGCCCAGAGATAAACCCATACATACATGGTCACCTTATCTTTGATAAAGGAAGCAGGAATATACAGTGGAGAAAAGACAGCCTCTTCAGTAAGTGGTGCTGGGAAAACTGGACAGCTACATGTAAAAGAATGAAATTAGAGCACTCACTAACACCATACACAAAAATAAACTCAAAATGGATTAAAGACCTAAACGTAAGGCCAGACACTATAAAGCTCTTAGAGCAAAACATAGGCAGAACACTCTATGACATAAATCACTGCAAGATCCTTTTTGACCCACCTTCTAGAGAAATGGAAATAAAAACAAAAATAAACAAATGGGTCCTAATGAAAGTTAAAAGCTTTTGCACAGCAAATGAAACCATAAACAAGACGAAAAGACAGCCCTCAGAATGGCAGAAAATATTTGCAAACAACAACGGATTAATCTCCAAAATATAGAAGCAGCTGATGCAGCTCAATATCAAAAAAGCAAACAACCCAATCGAAAAATGGGCAGAAGAACTTAATAGATATTTCTCCACCCAAGATATACAGATTGCCAACAAATACATGAAAGGATGCTCAATATCACTAATCATTAGAGAAATGCAAATCAAAATTGCAATGCGGTATCACCTCACACCAGTCAGAATGGCCATCATCAAAAAATCTACGAACAATAAATGCTGGAGGGCATGTGGAGAACAGGGAACCCTCTTGCACTGTTGATGGGAATGTAAATTAGTACAGCCACTATGGAGAACAGTATGGAGGTTCCTTAGAAAACTAAAAACAGAACAACCATATGACCCAGCAATCCCACTACCGGGCATATACCCTGAGAAAACCATAATTCCAAAAGAGTCATGTGCCACAGTGTTCATTGCAGCACTATTTACAACAGCCAGGACATGGAAGCAACCTAAGTGTCCATCGACAGATGAATGGATAAAGAAGATATGGCCCATATAAACAATGGAATATTACTCAACCATAAAAAAGAAACGAAATTGAGTAATTTCTAGTGAGGTGGATGGACTTAGAGTCTGTCACACAGAGTGGAGTAAGTCAGAAAGAGAAAAACAAATACCATATGATAACACATATATATGGAATCTAAAAAAAAAAAAAGGTTATAAAGAACCTAGGGGCAGGACAGGAATAAGGACATTGCCATAGATAATGGACTTGAGGACACGGGGAGGGGGAAGTCTAAGTTGGGACAAAGTGAGAGAGTGCCATGGACATATATCACTACCAAATGTAAAACACATAACTAGTGAGAAGCAGCTGCATAGCACAGGGAGAACAGTTCGGTGCTTTGTGACCACATAGAGGGGTGGGTTAGGGAGAGTGGGAGGGAGACGCAAGAGGGAGGGAATATGGGGATATATGTGTACGTATAGCTGATTCAGTCTGTGATACAGCAGAAACTAACACACCATTGTAAAGCAATTATACTCCAATAAAGATTTTTTTAAAAAAAGAAACACTCATATTTTAAGGAGTTACGTGGAAAATATTTTCATTTTCTTCAATTTGTACCTAAAATCAGTAAGTTTTGTTTTAGCCATGCTGCAAGTATTACTTTCCCTGAGATATTGGAAACCTGGTGCCAGTAACTTTTTATTTGCCTTTAAGACAAAATTTACTGGAGCCTTCTATCTTTCTGAGTTGGAAGGCTTAGGTGAAGAAATGTCTGAAGAAAATTTCATTTCTCAGAACATATTTCTGAGCTTGTTTGAGAGTGACAGTAGCGGTGTTACAAGGTATTGAAGCACTGCTCCCAGAAGCTAGTGGAGAGGCCAGAGTGGTGTGAAAATCTCTGGCAAACCTGTCAAGCATCCTCCAACTCATTAGGGTAGCACAGAGTGTTTTTAACAGTGGTCCCAGTCAAGGAAGCTGGCCCAGTCTTCGTATTGACAAATACCATTTAGAGATCACATCATATTTTTGCTTAGTGTTTTTTAAAATGGGGGCAGAGTATATTTTGTTTTTTAAACTCTGAATAAACATGCATGCTTTATCCCATGATGGTTAGAATATTTGGAAGCTCTAGAGAATTCAGGGAACACCAGGTTTTAATTACTAGAAATCTGAATGTTGCTTATGGGAGAGGATTTATAATAATATTCTGTTAAGGTGAAGTTTGGACTAATAGACTCCATAAGAATCAAGATGGAAAAAGAGTTTGTTCGTTTATTAGCCCGTATACTTACTTAGGCAAGCATAAATGCATTCTATACACACTCCTGAGTGTCTCTTATGTTCCAGAAGCAGAGGGTCTAGAGGTTAATATGACAGTTCCTGCCTCAAGAAGCTTGCATCCTACTCTGGCTGTATCTACTCACCTTTTCTGTGCCTTAGAACACAAATTAGCAGCAATTTTAATTCAGCGTAATAGTTATACTTGCTTCCTTTGCAGGGTCCCTGTCCCTTTCAGAGTATCTCTAAGTCCCCAACTTGCTTGTATTGTACAGAGAAAAGGAAGCTCTTTTTTCTTTTTTTTTTTTTAAAGTGAACAACTATTTATAAAACATTTAAAAAACATTTCCAGAACAGCTACTAGGATCTCAGATGCGTATCTCTACTTCACATGATGTAGAGGGCCCTCGACTGGTTCCTGAACAGTCCCCAGGGGATGGTTTCCAGTAGTGTTTTCTCTTGGAGCAACCGGATTCCTCTGGGAATAGGAACAGCTGCTGATGGGAGATTGCTCAGCACAAATCATTCTCTTGCCCCCAAAAGGGTTAGAAACAGCCCTTCTGAGAACAGACTTGGAAGCTGCTTCTTTACTGTGGTGGCACATGCCAGTGCAGGAAGGAGACGTCTTCTCCCTACTTGCACTCCAACATGGTACATCCTTGGTCAGTTTCATTAGCATTCCCCTAACAATTGATTAACTTGGAAGGAACAGTAGGGTTTATTTAGTCTGAATGGTCCTTTCACCCTAAGTATAAACAGAATATCATGGTGGTTTGAGTTTGTTGCTAAATAACAGTCTTTCCCAATTCTTGCTTTTCCCTAGCAGTGTCATTCCCTAACTTGCCCCAGCATCTTGGGTGGTCCTCCCTCATGTCCCTGGTAAAGACACTGAGAAACTGCATCAGCAGTGATCTCGCAGCAAAGACTGCCACGCACAAGTCCATAGCTCTTGAGTGGAGCCAGTTTGAAATCTTGGCCAGGATCACTGAACTCCAATCAAGCCTCCAGGCTGACATGACCCTGCATTTGTCTCACAATGGCTGTCTCCCAGCATTCGCAGTCTCTGCCCTGCAACAGAGACACACAAGGACCTTGCCAACCGAAAAGAGCAAAGAGGCAGAGATAGAGGGAAGGGTAGGGACATTTTACTGTCCTTTTTTGTTCTAAATCAATAAACTCAGATATGTTTTTAATATATGCCACCTAGCTAGCTTAACCAAAAATATGTAGTTGCATAAACCATTCAACCAGTTATTCTTAGATGCCAGGTATAGTGTCTGTTTTGTTTGCTTCTGGACATATTCCTTGCTCTCAATATGCTTATACTCATGTTTTAGACTCCTAACAAAGACGAACAATCATAAGGAACTTTTTTTTTTTTTTTTTTTTTTGCGGGACGGGGGCCTCTCACTGTTGTGGCCTATCCCGTTGCGGAGCACAGGCTCAGCGGCCATGGCTCACGGGCCCAGCCCCTCCGCGGCATGTGGGATCTTCCCGGACCGGGGCACGAACCCGTGTGCCCTGCATCGGCAGGCAGACTCCCAACCACTGCGCCACCAGGGAAGCCCATAGGGAACATTTTTAACTGCCTAGACATGTAATGAGAGATTTGTCGTTTCTGGGACATGAGAAAGTTTTGCTTGCTGAGGTAGTCAGGAACTTTGTTGAAGAGGTGCAACATGGGCGAATCCTAAAGGATGGGAGAGGATTCAGAGAGAGCGGCAGAATGAATTGGTAATTTCCAATGACTTATATAAAGGGATCACTGTGGTGGGCAGAAATGCATAAGACCTAGGACAGTGAGAGTACTGGGCTAGAGATTTTCTGTGGGAGTTTTAGCGGAAAATACTAACACGAAGTCCAGATTTGAAAGATCCTGGGAAGCTAGGCAGGGGAGTCTTGAGTATCATCTTAAGGCAGCTGAGAGACACTGAGGATTTTCAGTTGAGAAGTGACAAGATGAAGACAGTGTTTTAGGGCACTAATGGTGGTTTGTGTGATCTGCTTTGAAGAGGGGAGAGCCTAGAATTAGAGAAACCAGTAAGAGTGAGGAGGGCAGCGGTCAAGAGGGTGGGATTTGGAATTTGATAGATCTGTGTTCCAGTCTTAGCCCCTTCATTTCCTAGATTGTGCAAGTCACTTCACCCTTCTGAGTTTCAGGTTTGGATAATACCCTTTATCCTCTTAATACATTCAGCAAAAACTCCTGAGAACCTACTCTGCCAGGCTCTGTTTTGGGCACTGGGGATGTCGTGGTGGGCGAAATGAACAAACCCCCTACCCTGAGCTCCAATTCTCCACGGCTGTAGGAGAATCGGGAGGATGAAATGAGGTAATGTACAATAAATGGTGTCCATGGTGTAGAACAGATGCTCAATAAATGGTGACTAGAAAGTCCATGGTAGTTGTACTTAGGTAGTGAAATAGAAAAATTCCAACAACATGCTCTTCTAGAACGATTGGTTGCCAGAGAACAAACACAGGTACACATTTCAGGATATGGATTCCATGCCACTGGCTCCTTCTCAAGGAAGCCTCTATCCTTTTGTTCCAATTGGGCTGGACTTCAATAATTTGAAACTCTCACACCTGCGTGGACTTATCTTGCTTGTCGCAGACCCATTGAGTCAGACGCCAGTGATCCAGGAGGAGTTTCCCCCTCTCTGGATGTCTGGGCCGTGCGTCTGCCACAGGCCTTTCCTCAGCCCAAAGCAAAATACCTTTTCTTCCCTCGGTCAGTCCTATACCCTCCTGCTTTCCACCTGACAAGAGAACAAGAACTGGGATTATCTCCTCAACATCCCTGTGGTCAGGCCAACTCTGCTAAAGCAAAATGTATCCTTAAAGGATTTGTTCATGAAATAAGCACCTGTGGTTTTTCTCGCCAGCTGGTGGACCAAAAGAACAAACTATGTTTGATATCTTTAATATCTTCCAAAGCAATGCCAAGAAGAAGCACTGAAACACATTTTATTTTTATTCTGCATTTGCAGCTCTATAATTTGACTTGGAGTCTGCTGCCAGTGAGTTATTCAGCAGTATTTCCCGACTCTCCATTACAGGTGGAATATTGTGCTGGATGTTAGGGTTGAAAGTCTGGAAAAGCCCGTATTCCTCATTGTTATACTTCAAAGGAGGTATCACTAGACTGGGGAGACAGAAAACAAGGGTTCTAGCCCTGCCTGCGGCGTAGGGTCCTAAACAATGCATTTAAATTCACTGTGAAATCTGAACAATATTAAAACAGTTAACATTCACGGAATTACTATATGCTTGATGTACTAAGTGCTTTACATATATTATCTTATCTTATTCTCACAGCAACCAGACAAAGTGCATATTATCATTATTCTTCTTTGATACACGAGTGAGGTGAGGCTTGGAATGCCCACCCCACCCCCCTGACCCCACTGCCACTAGTGGCCAAACCAAAGTTGAAACTACATCTCTCTAAATCCGGAGCCCTGAGGCTTAACCTTCATTCCCCAGGGTCATTATAAACATCTAACTAGTTAATATATATAAGAGTATACTTTGAGCTTGTAACGAATGTAGAAAATGCTCTTTTGTCAACTGTAAAACCTTTGAAATAAAAGGTTGTATCTGATTTTCGTGTATATCTTACTCATACTTGGTGTGAATGAGTGGGTGATCAAGGCATATTGGATGGACAAAACATTTGTATACTGTGCTACCTTATTTCCAGCTGCACTGCCATATCGAATTAATGTCCACTGAACTGCCCCAAACGACGCTGTTTACAGAATGGGGATTGGATATCGTTTATGTGTTGAAATGAAGTGCCCCTAGCCCTCAAATTCTATTTTCAATTACTACACAATTTTGAGGACATGCATATCTATAATAGGGTAAACTGTCATTCTTAGGAATTTCTACCTTGTTAAACTGAGAGTCCGTCCTACGAGATTGTCATGACTGCAGTATGAAGAGAGCACAAAAATGCCAGGGGAGAATCAAGCAAGCAATGCTCATTCAGGGGGAATAAATAATGAATGGCAACCCAGAGTATTTTTAAGAGGGTTTTGAAGGAATGGCAGGCGGTTGTGACTGTCCTACTAGGATGTGACACACCAACCCCTGTCCCCTGGTTTTCTTCCCTCATACCTCTCTTGGCCTCCTAACATTGTAAGACTAACTGTAAAATTAGTAGTTCTTTTAAACAATATCTACTGTTTTTTGGTCTTGTGTTTTAAATAGTCGTGTAGTTGCAGACAGAGTAGACAAGGCATTAGATCAGACACCACTTCTGCACCACTTCCCTGTCTCTTTTCGGCTCAGCAGCAGCTCCCCGGACCTCATGTGGTCACGTGGCCCCAGCTGACCATGCCTTGCTTCTGGCTGATGACCAGGGATCCACCTGGTATCCATGCGTGTGCAAACCCAAAGTGCAGAATTAAAGCTCCGTGGACTAAATCTGAGTCCAATGGGAGATGGGTGCATGTGGATAAAGGCTCTTGCTTCTGTCGTCCTATGGATGAGCCTGACATTCTGGTTATACAGCTTCCTGAACATTCCTGCGGCAGCCAGCGTGATAATGCATCCTTGTATTGGCTCGCCCTCCTTCCCCACTTCTCTCCTCTTCTCCCCGACTTTTCCCTCCAGTAAATTAAGAGCATACATACCCTCAATCACAGGCTCTGCTTCCTGGGATACTCAGTTTGTGACAAACGTTAAGAATGGGAGGTCAGTATCTTAGCCATGAATATCCTTAAAACAAGGTCTTTATCGTTTGAGTCATGGATATCAAATGTGACCATGAGAAATGTAGAAGTGAAAACGTATCAGTGGATTTGTTGAACTACCCTAGAAGCATAAAAATCATGTCCTTCAAGAATATTTAGTGAAAATGATCTGGGTTAATGACCACAATATTAAAGATGAATAAAAGTAAGCCATCTATTCTCTGTGTTCTAATTTTATGTAAAATTTGTATTTATGTATATGCAAGAGTGACATGAAAGAAAAACACTAACGTGTTAACTATGGTTATCTCTGGGTGATGGTATAAGGGCCGATGATTTATTTAGTCTTTTTATAATTTTCCTTATTGTTTATGACCATACTCTACTTTTAAAATTAGAGGGGAAAAAATCTAGTTTTTAGAAGTGAGCCTAAGGAGTCATTTATTCCTTCTTTAAAGTTTTGTTCTTCATAAAAGCAAATGTGTGTTTCTGCCTGAGGAAGCATCCCAGAGCCTTCTCTTTTTCACAGATCAAAAGTCGATATGGTTTATGCTATAATTCAGTTGCCAGTAGAAGCCTAGAGATGGCTTTACACTTCAGGTGTGTGGGAGCTGCCATGGCAGTGAGGCAGATGACACATTTACGGGTAGGAGGATGATGTTAATGACAGTAATGATGGGGGAAAAGCACAGACTGAGTACTGACAGCGTAAAGATGTTGTCAGAGCACACAGGTGAATACGGTCCCAAAGTCTAGATTTAATCTGCATTTCTATAAGGCATCCCGACAGCCAGCCCTGAGCATCACCCTCAATTGGTGATGATTGATAAGGAGAACTAGGTACAGAGACGTTTCTGGGCCTTTAGCATCATAATTGCTCTACATATGGGTAAAATAGGTGGCTGCCTATGTAGCGTAGTGGGAGGATTCTGCCTAACCCCAACGTCCTTCATAGGTGCCTGAAATTCCTCCATTATTACCTCTTTGTGATAGATTAAGCAATATCCACCCCCAGGTTAGGCAGAATCCCTCAACGTATTCCTGGGAAGACATTATATTATACCATTACTGGTACTTATCATTTTATATTATTAGATTTTTCCATCTTTGAAAACAAACTAAGAGCAGATTAAAAGAACAAGGAGTAAAAAAAAGGAGAGTCTGACTTCAGATATTCTGTAGGAGCAAGCTATTGTCTACTGTTAAGAGAGCCAAAGGACTGTGTATTATCAAAATAATGATTTCACATATTTCTCTCTCTCTCCCTCTCTCTCTCTGTCTCTCTGTCTCTCTATCTATCTGTCATAAATCTATCACACATAACCTCAGGCCTATGTGACTGCAAGGTCCAATTTTTTTTCATTTATTTATTTTTATTTATTTATTTTTGGCTGCACTGGGTCCTCCTTTGCTGTGCGTAGGCTTTCTCTAGTTGTGGAGAGCGGGGGCTACTCTTCATTGTGGTGCGCGGGCTTCTCATCACGGTGGCTTCTCTCGTTGTGGAGCACAGGCTCTAGGTGTCCAGGCTTCAGTAGTTGTGGTGCTCGGGCTCAGTAGTCATGGCTCTCAGGCTCTAGAGCACAGGTTCAGTAGTTGTGGCGCATGGGCTTAGTTGTTCTGCAGCATGTGGGATCTTCCCGGACTAGGGCTCGAACCTGTGTCCCCTGCATTGGTAAGTGGATTCTTAACCACTGCGCCACCAGGGAAGCCCTGCAAGGTCCAGTTTGACTGCAAAGTCCATAGGGTAGTTTGCCCCCAGTTCTTCACCCTTTCTATATTTGCTCCCCTTGCCGTGTGTCTTTACAGTTGCTCCCTCTAAACTTTGAACTGAGCTATAAATCTTGCTTTGACCAATGATCTATGAAGAGAAATGGCAGCCAAATGCCATTGTTATGATAAGAACATGCCCCAACCGGCCCACTGATCCAAGATGAGAGATATTTGAAGTAGGACCTCCTCACAGAAGCACAGACTAGATCAGCTGGCCCCCAGCTGGCCCACAGATGTGTGATCAGTAATTCATGATTATTATTTTAAGCCAACAAGTATGGAGTGATTAATTACAGAGCAATAGCTGAGTGATACAATGTTCTTTCTGTTCTTACAACCTAAATTCATTGGATCATAGCTCAAAAAACTTTGAGCATCCATGTGGGCATTTTTTTCTCCAGCACAATGTTTGACACTTGATATGCAATTGATAAATGTTTGTTAAATGAATGGTTCTTCACAATAGTTTCCAACTGATCTTTTCAGCCTTAACTCTATGTTAAAGGTAAATTGGGTCCCCCGCAAAAAGATATGTTGAAGTTCTAACCCCCAGTACCTCAGAATGTAAACTTATTTGGAAATAAGGCCTTTACAGTAGTAATCAAGTTAAGATGAGATCAGTAGGGTGAACCTTAACTTGATATGACTGATGCTCTATAAAAAGAGAACATTTGGATACAGAGGCAGACACACACAAACACAGAGCAAAGACAATATGAAAAACCAGGGAGAAGATGGCCAGGTAAGTTGATTGAAGCATCTACAAGCTAAGGGATACCAAGAATTGCCAGCAACCACCAGCAGCTAGAACACAAGGAAGGATTCTCTCCTAGAGCTGCGAGAGAGAGTGTGGCCCTGGTAACACCTTGAGTTCAGACTTTTAACCTCCAGAACTGTGAAACAATACATTTCTGTTGTTTTATTTCATAAACAAACTTATGGTTACCAAAGGGGAAACGTGAGGGGGAGGGATAAATTAGGAGCCTGGGATTAACATACATGCACTACTACGTATAAAATAGATAACCAACAAAGACCTACTGTATAGCACAGGGAACTCTACTCAATGTGCAGTAATGGCCTATTTGGGAAAAGAATCTGAAAAAGAATGAATACAGGTATATGTATAACTGAATCACCATGCTGTACACCTGAAACTAATATAACATTGTAAATCAACTATACTCCAATAAAGTAAAAAAAAAAAAGAGACCCACTGTTTGGTACTTTCTTAGGGCAGCCACAGGAAACCAGTGGATGGCTCCACTACTTTCTCTCTGCTTCAGTCCCATCTAGCCACTGCCTTGTCCATGTACTCTCTGTCCTTATATGTAAAATTCCCCTCTTTTGGAATTCTCCTCTTTTTCTTCCTCAGCTGTTTAACTTCCTATGCAACATTGTGAAGCAATTATACTGCAACAAAAATGTGAAAAAAAACCAAAAACCCAACAGAAAGCTCACCTCCTCCGAGAAGTGTGATCCAAGTACCGCAAGGAGAGTTCATTTCTCACTCTACTGTGTTCTTATTTTTCTTGCTTCATAACTTGCCCTGTAGTATGTCTTGCATTGTGGTGTTTTACCTGTTTGGATGCATTATTTTCCCCTGTGGACTGTAAACTCCTGGAGGGTAGGACCTGTGTATTATTTACTTCTCCTTACATCTTCCACTTCTGCTATAGTTTCTGGCTGTTAGAGGTCCTTGTTCCGTACTTGCTGACTGACCACAAAGGCTTAATGAATGAGGCTTCCTTTGGGAGTATAGGCTTGAGAGGTGGCCAGGGGATACCTGGATGGTGGCTGGAGGGCACTGGTATCTGTGGGGAGAGGGCATTGTGTGGGACTGGAGAGGCAGACAGAAAGGAAAATATAGGCTGGCTACTTAAGTTTTTTCTCAAAGGAGAGTCCAGCTCTCCCCACAGGAAAGGTGTGAGTAAAAGTGCACTTCTGGTTCTAGTCCATACACTTAGCACCTGATTATTATTGTTGGAAGTTTATAACTGAAGAGAAAAAAATGAAGAGGGCCAGAAGCCTCCACGTAACCAACTTTCTCAGAGCCCTGACATTAGAGAATAAAGATCTTGTGGAGGAACGCGTTAACGGGCAGGGCCTTTGAAGTCAGGAAGACTGGGGTTGGAATTTCCCTTGTACCACTTGTCTACTGTGTGACCTTGACTAAGTTCTTTATCCTCTCTGAGCCTCTGTTTCCTCATTTATAAAAATGGAGATGTCTCTTTCTGCTTCATAAAGCTACTGTAAAGATCAAAGTATACACGCAATCTGAAAGAGATGGGAGCATGGATGGTGTTCTTAAACACCAGCTTCCCTGCTTTAGGCCTAATCAATTAATAACTCAATCCAGAACAGGGATGCGGCCTCTTTGGCAACACGAGCAAGCAATTAGAACATTCTGATCCTTAGATCACACTGCTTTATCCTGCGCTAATCACAGTAAAATACACGTAAGTAATTAGAGGGTAGAAAAAATTGGGGCAAACCGTACAATTCTGAAGAATTTACATCAAGTTCAACCCTTTATACAGTTTTATAGATGAAAAACTTACGGAAATCAAGGTTGAGATGAAAATGGACAGACTCTTAACTCAAGCAGTAAAAGGGGTCTCTTTTTGTAATGATATAAATACAATAACTCCTGGTTGAATTTTATCAGGGTTCACAGGTTTTTCACTGTTGGATAGAAATTGCAGTATGGTACCTGCATTCAGGAAAGAATATAAATAATATATTCATAAATGCCTACAATTTTGTGGTCTTATTTCATACCTGTCACCTCACATTAGGAAATACATCTTTCTGTGGGTATTCAAACACGCCAACCTTCCTTTCGTCTTTAGAACTGTTTCCATTTCCATTATTAAAGCCTGTTCAGAGGCAAATTCTTATTCTTGAAAATTGCAGTTCATGAAAAACATTTTCAAACTGAGCAAAATTATTTCCATAGCATCTGGTTCCTTCATGTGTGCATTTATTTTTATTTACTAGAAGAGATTTTCTGGCAGCCAAATATAGATTCAGCAACAGGTTGGCAGGTATGCCACGTGCTTGACTGTTCTTATAGCCGTGGGTCAACCTCTACTCAGAAGGGTCACCCCAAATGTACCTTCCAAATGAGGATTCTTCTCAGCCTCATAGTGGGAATAGAGACAAAGCTTTGCTTTATGGTGAGTACAAATATATTTAAAATATATTTCCCCCTTGAGGTTTAAGTTCTACTGTGTGTAAAAAAGAGAATGTGAGTTTTAGTGCCTTTCCTAACCAAGATCTCCTATTAAATTCTTTAAATTACATGTGTGAAAAATAAAATTAAAGAAAAGCAATATAAATAACAGAATTGTAGAGCATGTATAATAAACACCTCTAAATCAAAAAGGCTCATAAAAGTAATATTTTGAAGCTTTTACTAACAACATTAATCTAAAAACACTTGAAAATTAATATACCTACACAGTGCTGCCCTTTCTCCTCTAGGAAGCTGAAAGTGTTTCACTGATACTCTTTGCCTACCTTTAACACATGCTACAGGTTGTGGAAAGCACAGAATTTATTTCTCTTGATTTGTGTATGGGAAGATCTGACCACAGAGAGGTCAAGTAGGTCTCCTGCTTGCTAAACCCCACGTTACAAATTTAAGATTACACGTTTTCAAATTCTCTCACACAGCACATCTCATTTTATTCTAGCCCAGAAGATCTGGCTTTAGTCATCCCACACTGCCTTCTCCCAGCCCAGAGCCAAGTGGCTTCCTTTGTAAATCTGGTGTTCACACCTCTCTTCCAGTTATGCAGTTGCTTGACTCCTCTCCCCAAATCGGCCCTCAGGCAGAAACCAGCTCAGATTAGGAGAGTTTTGTGCAATCTTCTTCCTCCCACAAACTCCTGTCTAACAATCAGACACTCCTCGGTATCCTAACTCAGATGGTATAAAACTAGCTGAAAAATTAAAACACTGAAGACAAGGGTCAGACCTGACTACTTTAAGCCTCAAGATAGTCCTGTAAGGTAGGCTTTGCTTTCTCCTTGCAGGGAGTCATGAGTGCCTGCATTGACTCTTCAATCGTTCATGGATAAGCTGTGCTCATTACTGGGAATACAAAGGTAAGAGACCTTATGTTGAGATAATGTTGTGAATTGTGCATTTAAGTACCATCCTCTCCCCCAGATAGGAAAAAAACAAGCAAACACAAAACCATAGAATGAGAAATTTTTAAAGAGATTTTTGTGCTTCAAAACAAGACAACTATCTCCATGGACCAGAAATGAAATTTAAATGCAAAGTAAGGACAAGACTGAAGGACTGTCCTGCTGGCCTCCTGGTTTCCTGTTCCCAAATAAGCAGAGCCAATCAGGAGACCAGTTTATGCAGGACAACTGGACTGAAAGTGCTTCTCAAAGAGGTGGGAACCTGAGCCAGCCTCAGTGCTTGAAAGCAGGGACCAGGGTGCATCTCTCACTGGTGAAAAGATGTGGAAAAGGTATTGTCAACTGCTACTAGGCTGCAGTCCATATGTAGCTATAGAACTATGGAAACTGGAGGACACATTACTGCATTAGGAGGTAAAATCAGTGTCAAACCAAATTAGATCACTTGAGAAGTTACATAAAAATATAAAATCAAGATGACTTTTGAAATATTGATTTTTTAAATTCTCTTAATGATCAACCCTAAGTATAAATTGTGTCCTAAACTATTTACAATATGGTAGTTTGAAGCCAATAAAATTATCAAGATATTGAGAACACTGTTTACATTTTTATATTAAATTTTTTTGTATTACATGTCGATTTACAATATACATTCTATATCAGAAGAATAGTACTGCAAGTGACATAAATACATATACATAGGGCTTCCCTGGTGGTGCAGTGGTTGAGAGTCCGCCTGCCAATGCAGGGGACGCTGGTTCGTGCACCGGTCTGGGAGGATCCCACATGCCGCGGAGCGGCTGGGCCCGTGAGCCATGGCGGCTGAGCCTGCGCGTCCGGAGCCTGTGCTCCGCAACGGGAGAGGCCACAACAGTGAGAGGCCCGCGTACCGCAAAAAAAACAAAAAACAAAAAACATATACATAAATTGGCTTGCTACCTCAAACACGGTTCACTGATAGGATGCTGGTATCAAATAAATGTGGACACCATGCAATGGAAGAGATGCTTGTGGTGCTCAAGTGATGAAGCACTTGTGAGTGCAGAAACATATGGGAAACATTTGAGGAGGAGATAATCCAGCCTAGAGGAAATTAGGGCTGAAGGCTGAAGGGCAGATATCATTAACCAAGCACGAAACGGGTAGGAGGGCATTCCAGGCAGAAGCAGCAAAATCAGCAAGGGCCGGGCAGACTTGAAGAACAGCAAGTCATACTGATGTAAAATGTCTAGTGTTTTCCTTGGGTAGTAATAAAATGTACAGGTTCAAAAAAGGAAAAAAAAAAAAAAAAAGCACAGGCTTTAGAATCAGACAAACTGAAGTTTGAGTCCAAGCTGTGCCACTAGCTCTGTGAACTTAATTTGCTTTTCTTTGATGAGCATGGATTCCTCATCTGCAAATGATAATAATCATACCTATCTCATAGGATCACTTTGAGGGTCACCAGAGATGGTGTGCTCTACTGAGCACCGTGGCTCGCCTATGTCCAATGTTCAGTGATTGCTGTAGGTGGTAAGGATTTTCTAGGAAAGATTAGTGCAGGTAGGCAGCAGTGGTCCAGATCCACCAGGGGCAGCCTGCAGACTGCATTGTGAGCGAGGACACTTTTGGCTCATACATCCTACCCTGAACCTTGCACGGCAGTAGCCTTCAATACTCTGAGGTAACCGATTAAGAAAATGAGGGGCAAGGAAGAGACCTTTCGAATGAGTCATGATGGAATGGAACAAAGTATTGAAAGAGGTAAGGAACCACTTAGAGAAACTCCCTGTGGAGAGCACTTTTAAAAGAGAATTCTGAACTGGGGGAAAAATGACCCTTCTCCCTTTTCTTTTTTTTTTTTTTTTTTAATATAAAAATTTATTTATTTTATTTATTTATTTTTGGCTGCGTTGGGTCTTTGTTGCTGTGCGCAGTCTTTCTCTAGTTGCGGGGAGGGGGCGCCACTCTTCATTGCGGTGCGCGGGCCTCTGACTGTGGTGGCTTCTCTTGTTGCAGAGCACGGGCTCTAGGCTCACAGGCTCAGTAGTTGTGGCTCACAGGCTCTAGAGCACAGGCTCGGTAGTTGTGGCGCATGGGCTTAGTTGCTCCACAGCATGTGGGATCTTCCCGGACCAGGGTTCGAACCCGTGTCCCCTGCATTGACAGGAGGATTCCCAACCACTGTGCCACCAGGGAAGCCCAACCCTCCTCCCTTTTCTTTGTCAGGAAAATCTGGCATACGATGCTGCCATGCTCCATAGTCAGGACTTGTCTGAGGGCTGGGGATGGGGACAGGGCAAAGGTTTCCACTTGTTTCTTCCAGCTGTGTGTCTTCAGCAATGCTCCAAGGAAGGCAGGGAAGAACAGTAAGTGGAATGTTAGACAAAGCAATGTCTGGGAAGAATTTCTATCACCAAGAAAAGAAAGGGGAATGCAAGACAGGAGAAATAAAGTTGGGGTGTGTGTGTGTGTGTTTCAAGGGAAAGATTTATTTTTTCTTTTTTTACATCTTTACTGGAGTATAATTGCTTTACAATGGTGTGTTAGTTTCTGCTTTATAACAAAGTGAATCAGTTATACATACACATATGTTCCCATGTCTCTTCCCTCTTGCGTCTCCCTCCCTCCCACCCTTCCTATCCCACCCCTTTAGGTGGTCACAAAGCACCAAGCTGATCTCCCTGTGCTATGCAGCTGCTTCCTACTAGCTATCTGTTTTACGTTTTATCATAAATGGGTGTTGAATTTTTTCGAAAGCTTTCTCTGCATCTATTGAGATGATCATATGGTTTTTCTCCTTCAATTTGTTAATATGGTGTATCACGTTGATTGATTTGCGTATATTGAAGAATCCTTGCATTCCTGGAATATACCCCACTTGATCATGGTGTATGATCCTTTTAATGTGCTGTTGGATTCTGTTTGCTAGTATTTTGTTGAGGATTTTTGCATCTATGTTCATCAGTGATATTGGCCTGTAGTTGTTTTTCTATGTTGAAGAACTCACTGGAAGAGAATTCAGTCATTCTATGTTGGAAAACTTAACTCAAAAGAATGACATTAGAAATCAGAATAGGAGGCAGAGTTCTTCTCAGCTTCATGGGAAACCCCACAGCATGCTGTCACTTAATCATAGCATTGGTGACAGTTTGCTAGTGTTGTTGTTGCTGTTTTTTTAATCTGCATGACTGTCTTGACCTCTGTCTGAATCAGCAGCTACTAGAAGGTACAGGCTGAAAGACACAGGGAATATCCACCAGCCTGAATTGACTTTAAATCCTTGTCTGCAACATTCAGTCTCTCTTTCCCCTGTGTGTGTGTCTGGTGACATAACCTAGTAATTAGATAATGGTACCTCTCACCACAGCCATGCAGTGGGCACATTTCAGAGGAGTATGTCTCATCTAGGTAGTGATAGGGCTAGACTGGGCCTCTCCCCAACTCAGCTCTCTACACAGGAACACCCACATTTTCTGTTGGGGGAAAGAATTTTGGGTGTAGCCACTGGACAGTTTTCACTTCCATGGAGATGGTTTATCCCTATGTGGTGTGATGGAAAGAGTTCTTTTCATCCCTGCTCTGCCAGATACTGAGGATTTGGTTTTGGGCAAGTTACCTGACTTCTCTGAGCCTTAAATTTCTCATTTGCAAGTGGGAAAACTGTACCCACCTAAAAAATTTGTTACAAAGACTGAATAAAATATTATGTTTCAAGTACCAGGCACAGTGCCTGGCATATACTATGAATGCTACAAGTGCTAATTACTTCATTTAATTAGAAGTTACTGAATTCTCTGGAAAGGCTTTCTCCACTTGGTGAGGAAGATGACTCTAGACTTGAACCATCTTCACTGCTAGTGATCCCATAGACAATAGAGTGACCACCCTCTTGGTATCAATATCAATCTTCAAAGATACCAATCAGCTCTGTTTTTTTCACATGTCCCCCCTCAGACCGTGACAGTGACCAGAGTGATGAGATAATTTGAGCAGCCTATGTCACTTGACCACTTCTACGGTGGTAAGGGTAGACAGATAAAAACTGCTGCTTATTCAAGTGTAAATGATGTAAAGTGGTGAAGAGACTGGAGAGATACAGGATGGAAGCATTGCAAGGTTAGACCCAATTTTCGATGAGAGCTTTGACCTCCTAATCTTTAAGGTTCTTCCCATTCTTTTACTTCCATCATTCTAAAACAACTGGTCATTTGTTCTAAAAATACACCAAGTAGAAATAGTATGGTGTATTTAGTATTAAGAAGAATGAATAAAGAAACACAATAAGGAAAAGTAAATTATCTGGAATAACAGGACCATGAGACAAGAAAACTATAGTTATGACTCATAAACCCATTGCTATTTCATGACAGTTATCACTCCCTAGTCCTTGTCTGTATGCATAAATATTTTACGTATCTGTATCTGACAGTCCAGGTTTTAGGAACCACTCTCACTTTTAATTCCCAAATACTAATAGCTGGAGTTCTCATCCTTTTATATTGCAGGAAGAGCAGTCTGTTTTTAGGTTCTCCTTCCCCAAAGTTTCTGCATATCTGAAAGAAAGCTTAGTGTTCCACAAATTCCATTCTGCTACATAAGTGGCCCAGACCCAGTGATGTGCTGGTTCAACAACTGACTTGCTGGAAAAAAAATGTGTGCATGCCTATGTACATAAGTTTATTATTAATTTTACTGATATGAAGGATGTAACACAATTTACAATAATAATAAAATATGCAATATTTTTATAGTAAATTCCTTATCAATTGATTGATATGGAATTGATTCCCATGGAGTGATTTCATCGATTTTTGCAGAACTTTTGTGCCCTAGACAACATATGGTTGCAACTGACAAGTGTAGTTCTGACATAAATGCTGGTTGATATTTTCGTTTATATTAAGGAATATAGCAAAAGTGAAACAATGAAAACATAGGCCGAGTTTCAATAATTTTGTTTTTGGCAATGTTTTGTGCTATTCACAATGTAATGGTTACAGACATGACACAATTTAAAGGTTAATCTGGATTTTAAAATATTTTCTGTATCACTTCAGTCTGGAAAGTCAACAAAACAATAAATCAAACCCTATTTTATAGAAGTTGCTAATTTCCGTGGTATAAATGGAGCCACCATGGCTGATTTCAAGCTATCAACATGACTCCATCAAACACGGAGCTGGGGAGAATTGTGCAGTAGCATTCCATTATATCAATGCAATATTTCCACCATACAGATACAGGGCACATAAGCAACTTCCAGATCAGAGGTGATAGTAAAATGTAATGAAATAGGAAGTGATGAGTTTTGAGTATTTGTTAACTTTCTTTTCTTTTCTTCTTTTTTTTTTTTGACCACACTGTGCAGCTTGCGGCATCTTAGTTCCCTGATCAAGGATTGAACCTGGACCCTCAGCAGTGAAAGTGAGGAGTCCTAACCAGTGGACTGCCAGGGATTGCCTAACTTTATTTTTAATAAAATTTATTTAATTGTAAGATTACAGTAATGAATTTTTAATAATGTCTGCTTTTAACAGTGATCTCACAGATTTCCTGAGAATTTAACAATTGAGTCTTTGGAGACATCATGAGCTGGCTTCAGTGCATTATTCCCTAATCCATGCTTCTACAGAGGTTAAGTTCCAGCCTCTTTGAAAGACCCTCTCCACCATTGCTACCCAAAGGGGAGGAGGGGATGGGAGGCTCAGGAGGTTATTCAAAAAGGAAGCAAAATCTACAGAGATGCACCTCTACCTGAAGACAAAATCATTATTACACAGAGCAGTTAAGCTCCACACACCTTCCATGTCAGAGAAGGATTTTTGCTTCACTCTCTGTAACTAAAAGGTCCACCAAAACATTCCTTTATAGACAAAGGAATCATCAGCTCCAAAGCTAAACTCTACTTGCCACCTCAGAAGGCAGACCATGCTTATAACTTTTTAAAAAGATCTCCCTTTCTTTATAATAAGGATTGGTTAAAAAAAATATGCAAGACAGCTCTATCTTCTAATGTGCTCAACTGTATTGTAGATGTTCTGTATATCTACGACATATACACACTGTAAATATTAGGTTAATCGTATCGTAAATGTTATATACAACTGTATTTTACATAACATTTCCTAATTTTCTTTCCTCACATAATATATTGTATACATTTTCCTGTTGTTTGTAATTCCCATTTTACTGGCTGCATATAATATAGAACATTTCCT
>NW_006775074.1:2891493-2907330 GCF_000442215.2 Lipotes vexillifer
TAAAAATTTAGAAAACTTATGTGCCAGGTATTGTGGTGCAAGCAAATCATGAATGATGCATAAAGCTCTCATGGTCCCCCTTCCTGCAACTCGCAGTCCAGGGGAGGAGAGAAACATTACACCAGACACACAAACACTTAGACATTGGTATAAAAGATGAGTGGAAAGCATGTGCTTGGAAGGAATAGCAGAGACAAGACCATATAAGGTTTTCTAGACCATTTTCAGAAGATAAAATTTTATTTATTCTGAGTGTAATAGGAAGCCTTTGAAGGTTTTTAATAGGGGTGTGATGGAATGCAGTTTACATTTTTCAAAGCTCTCAGTGGCTTTGGAGATCGTTATTTGGAGATCGTTGGAGGTGGGAGCAAGAGCATAAGTGAAAGGGTCACTTGGGAGGTTGGGAAGATGTTAGTAGTTTGGAGCAGGGTGGTTTCTGGGATGCTAGAAGGACGTGGAGTTTTCTGACATGTCCTCTGGGATTAGCATTGACAGGATGTGGCAGTGATTTGATGGAGGAGTTTGAGCAGCTAAGGTGGATGGAGCCATTCACAGTTCAGGGAGAAGAGGGTAGGAACAGGCATCAGGGGTTGGGGATTACTTGGCGGCGGAGGGTCAAGGATTCAGGGAATTTGTTTGTATATTTGTTCGTTTGTTTTTGCGGTACGCGGGCCTCTCACTGTCGTGGCCTCTCCCGTTGCGGAGCACAGGCTCCGGACGCGCAGGCTCAGCGGCCATGGCTCACGGGCCCAGCTGCTCCGCAGCACGTGGGATCTTCCCGGACCGGGGCACGAACCCGTGTCCCCTGCATCGGCAGGCGGACTCCCAACCACTGCGCCACCAGGGAAGCCCAAGTTTGTATGTTTTTAATTTAAACATATTCGGTACTTCAAATTTTGGTAAGATAAGGTTAATCTATCTACTTATTTTCTCTTCTGAGGACAAACATAAAAGGTAAATTTAAAGTTTCAGAGCAAATTAAAGAATACATCTTATAGGCAAAAAGATACACAAGAAACAAAAAAGTCTTGGAAACTACTAGAGAGAAGAAAGAAGAAAAAGTTTTAAAAGTTTCTGTCAAATCACAAAGAACCATTGGAATTATACCATGTTATGAAATTCTGCAAGAACTAGCTGGTTATTGGCATACAGTGATTGGAAGCTTATAAGTTTCATGCATGTAATTTTTTCCTACTTATTAAAATCGGCTTTTGCTTAAACCACAAAAGAGGCTAGGGGTTAAATAGTGTAATAAAAGGGAAAGAAACTCCTTATAAGTGATTTAGCTTACATTGAGGTTATATCTTAGCTGATCCGAGTTATAAGGACTTTGAATAAATTGCAAAGACACTTTCAGTTTCTTTTCTAAAAACAAGAGTCCTTCTGCAATGTGACACCACAAAAAGAATAGACCAGATTTAGTTACTCTCTGGCTACTAGTGGTTCTAACCTGTGTACTCTGGGCTCCAGAACCTTGGTTGTGATTGTTATTTTGGTCTCACAAATTCCAGGTCTTCCCTCTTACAATATCTTAAAGTGTTCTTTATGGGAAACCTCAAAAAGACATCTAACACATATAATTAAATATATAGGTATTCAGGAAATTACACATAATATCATAGAACCATGCTCTTGGAAAAGTTGCTTAGCCTCTCTCAGACTTGGTTTCCTTATATGAATTGTATGGATAGTAATACTTAATTCGTAGGGTTACTTGAGGATTAAAGGAGATCCTGTTTATAAAGTGCTTCTCACTATGCTTGGCAAAGAGAAAGTCCTTAATAACTAGCAACTATTATTATTTTATTTACTAAGGTCAATGTTGTCCTTCTGATACTGTTCTCCTATTTCAAGTTTTCCCCAATAAGGATTTGTTGAAACCTTATTTTCTGTGCTTTACTAGAGTTTGATCTTTTTGTCACTTTATTCCATAATACCTGCTTATCTTTCATTGGAAATTTCTCCTGCACAAATTGCTGCCCAACTATCACTTATTGAGTTGCTACTGTGGGTTACAGGATGTTTCAAAAGGATTCTTCTTGCCTCAGTTTGGGCTGAGGCCCCAAATCAGTAGGTGAAAGTGTTACTGAGTCCAAGCCCATACTGCCCACTTGATGATAGGCCAATAAGTTGAGAGATGAGTTGTTGGGGCAAGGAATAACAGCATTATTTGGAAAGCCAGCAGACTGAGAAGATGGTGGACTAATTTCCCAAAGAATCATTCTACTCAAGTTAGAATTCAGGCTTCTTTTATACTAAAAGGGAAGGGAGTATGATTGGTTGTTGAAAACTTCTTGGTGTCAGAATCCTTTGTTCTTGCATCTGTCCATGAGGGTCAGGTCATGATGTTCATGTTCCTGTAAGCCTCCAGCAAGTCAAATGTTGTTCTCTGTTCTGCAACTTATCTCTATGTGAATGGAAAAGTGTTATACCTCTAAAGGTCAGAGCCTTGAGAAAGGGCTATCCTGTATATTTCAGGCTGTAGGCAACATTCTTAGCTTGTAGCAAAAACAGCAGAATACAAAGGTCAAGGCAAAAGAAACAGATCCAGTATGGAGTCAGATTTGTACTTTCCTATTACCCAAGTGCTCTTCTACAATGGAGTGAGGTACCAGGCCACCTATGCAGGATTTACAGAAAAGCTTTCAGAATTCAGTTTTGTAGCCCTTGAATAACTATCCATTTTTGAAAGAATCATGAAGTGACAAGTAGAGAATGTGTGTGGAAGTTTTTGGAGTGCTGAGGCATTTTCTCTCATATTACCCCCACTCTATCCACACTCAACCGAAGTTGAGTGAGAGGTGCATTGAGGAAACCATTTGACAGATTGACCTATGTCTTCTGTAGGACCTAGGTCAAGCCTAGAACAGCCTAAAGTTACAAGGTTATTGTTGGTTAGATGTGTCTATAGCATAGCTGGCAGTGTTAGGGAAGCCTGAACAAAGGATGGGTGAGCTTGAGCAAAGGATTGGTGAGGGTTGCCTGATGAGCAGATGGGGGACAATACGAGACAAAAATCTGCCCAAAGCTGTTTTACAATGACTTTCTCCAATAAGGAGAAGTGGTGGGTCCCCAAAAGGGAGAGTCTGTGCAGATTAGACCACTCAAATGGGGGGATTTTAAGGGATCAGCAGTTATGGGAACTCAGGCAGAGATCCCAGTAATGACACTGTCTACAAAGAACTAAAAAAAAAAAAGAGTCTAAACTTCTGCCAAGCCCAAAGAGACTTAGTTTTAAACTTCCACATAGTCTAAAGGAAACTAAGGGTAGATTATTGACGTCAGGTAAGCAGTAACTTTCCTGCTCCCTTATCTCTTTCCTCTTCCTTGGCTTCTCCCTTAGAAGAGTATGTGAAGCCTAGGGCTGGTAGAAAAGAGGTGGGAAAGGAAGCAGTAGCTCACCCCATCGTTGGAGGAAGTCACTGAGAAGATGTGACCGCTGGTTGACCTGCAAGCTGGACCTGGGCAATCAGAGGCTCTTCACCTCTCCCTCCTCATCCTTGGAAAGTGGGTTCTGCTCACCATTCCCATAGTGGGAGTCATTTTCAAGGATGCAGCCTTGAGAGAGCAATGTGTTGCTGAGACCTTCTGGATGGTACATGTGACTGATTTTCCACATTAAGGACTCTATGCAAACTTTTAAGAATCTGGTAGGTGGGTGTCAAAGACCTACACTTCTTGCGGCTGCCCAAGAAAAGCCATGTATGTAAGTTCCCTTGTTGATTACCTAGCACCTACCAATCTGGAGTACAGTAAGTTCCCTACATATGAACCTCCAAGTTGCGAACTTTCAGAGATGCAAACACGCGTTGGCATGTCCAACCATATAAGTTGGTTCACGTGTCTGGAGTACATTGTCACGTGTGTGCATCCTCTACAAGTGGTTGTGCTTTTGTGTACTTTACTGTAAGTACTGTATAGAGTACAGTAGTACAGTATCTTTATTTCAGGTCCAGGATGTCGGAAACAAGAGTAAAAGCAGTGGTGATATATCTGGTACTGTTAAGAAGCACCAGGAATTGGAGGTCCAGAGAAAGGAAGGAGAGAGACAAGAGGAAGAAGAAGCAACTGAAGAACTGAAGGGATTCACGACACAGTAAATGGCAAGGGGATTTTCTTTATTTGAGGAGGCACTGTTAGTTTTTGAGGCACAGGTCTCAAGTGTAGGATGGTACACGAAGGTTGCAGCAGCTGTTCAGAATGCAATCCAGTGCTACCGTGTCATCTATGAAGAGAAAAAAAGAGCTACTACCCATACATCACTGGATCATTTTTCCAGGGGAGTAGATAGAATTGAATCCAGCAAGGAACCAGAACCTGTGCCATCAACGTCAGGTGTGAGTGAAATTGCAGCTTGCCCTCCATCTCCTGTTGCTGACGATCCTTCAGCTCTACCATCTCCCACCTCCTCTCCCTCCTCCAGTCAGTAACTCTTCTTGTCTGTTCACTTGGTGCCAGCCCCTGTATGCCAGCTGTTGTACTGCACTACTGTACTTTTCAAGGAGCTCTACTGTAAGATTAAAAATGGTTTCTTTATTTTTTGTTTGTTTTCTATGTATTATTTGTGTGAAAAGTATTATAAACTTATTACAATACAGTACTATATAACCGATTGTGTTAGTTGGGTACCTAGGCTAACTTTGTTAGACTCACGAACTGGACTCAGAATGGAACTCGTTCTTATGTAGGGACTTACTGTAGTGTGTGCCTCTGTTTTCAGGCTCTTTTTGCCCTCTGTGTATGGGGGCCAGCTTCAGGTTTCACCCAGGAAGCTCCTGAGGTTTTGAACCAACACCCATCCTTCTGATAGAGGAGAGGAGGTGATTTAATTCTGGATACCTTTATCATGCTGAAGTGAACATATATATTCCTAAAACAAGACTATTGTTTGGACTGCTAGTAACCCATGTATGTATGTCTTACTCATGTGTACGCATCACCCAAGCGGGAGTAGCCAAGGTATGGAGACTACCTGAGATTTCACTT
Organism: Lipotes vexillifer; assembly: GCF_000442215.2. Lineage (NCBI taxonomy): Eukaryota > Metazoa > Chordata > Mammalia > Artiodactyla > Lipotidae > Lipotes > Lipotes vexillifer. Next base: position 2,896,480 of record NW_006775074.1, read on the forward strand.
AATGGCAGATGAAGAACGCATCCCACAGAATGAGACCGAATGCACAGTTGGAGGGCAGGGGCAACTTCATTGCCTCTGCGAGTCCCACTTAGTCAATCTGCTAGTTACATTTGTGCCTGGCTTTGTACCAAGTGTTTGAGTAATATTGGCTACCGTTTTTGAGCACTAACCACATGGTAGATGCACTGTGTTCTGTCTGCCTCCAGCACACTTTTCCCGACCCAATCTACTTTGCGTATTTATTATCATACATCTGCCCTCTCATCAAAATAAAAGGCCCTTATTTTCTACCCCAAAGATCCCTGAAACTCCTTAATCTAGCACTTACTAGAGATTTTTTTTTCTTTTTGGTTTAAACAATTCCTTGTTTAATTGTTCATCTTCTCCTGGTGCCAGCCCCTGTATGCCAGCTGTTGTACTGCACTACTGTACTTTTCAAGGAGCTCTACTGTAAGATTAAAAATGGTTTCTTTATTTTTTGTTTGTTTTCTATGTATTATTTGTGTGAAAAGTATTATAAACTTATTACAATACAGTACTATATAACCGATTGTGTTAGTTGGGTACCTAGGCTAACTTTGTTAGACTCACGAACTGGACTCAGAATGGAACTCGTTCTTATGTAGGGACTTACTGTAGTGTGTGCCTCTGTTTTCAGGCTCTTTTTGCCCTCTGTGTATGGGGGCCAGCTTCAGGTTTCACCCAGGAAGCTCCTGAGGTTTTGAACCAACACCCATCCTTCTGATAGAGGAGAGGAGGTGATTTAATTCTGGATACCTTTATCATGCTGAAGTGAACATATATATTCCTAAAACAAGACTATTGTTTGGACTGCTAGTAACCCATGTATGTATGTCTTACTCATGTGTACGCATCACCCAAGCGGGAGTAGCCAAGGTATGGAGACTACCTGAGATTTCACTTAATGGCAGATGAAGAACGCATCCCACAGAATGAGACCGAATGCACAGTTGGAGGGCAGGGGCAACTTCATTGCCTCTGCGAGTCCCACTTAGTCAATCTGCTAGTTACATTTGTGCCTGGCTTTGTACCAAGTGTTTGAGTAATATTGGCTACCGTTTTTGAGCACTAACCACATGGTAGATGCACTGTGTTCTGTCTGCCTCCAGCACACTTTTCCCGACCCAATCTACTTTGCGTATTTATTATCATACATCTGCCCTCTCATCAAAATAAAAGGCCCTTATTTTCTACCCCAAAGATCCCTGAAACTCCTTAATCTAGCACTTACTAGAGATTTTTTTTTCTTTTTGGTTTAAACAATTCCTTGTTTAATTGTTCATCTTCTCCAATAAACTGTAAAACGTGTGAGGACAGATCTTCCTGGGCTGGTGACTGATATTCAGTAAGGTATTTTCAGAATTTTCTCAGTTAATTATCATAACAATATAAGATGTTATTGTGCAGGTGAGAAATGTGAATTTCAGAGGTCATAATGTGCCTAAATTCAATCACTTCTGGTGGGCGATGGAATCAGAATGCACATCTTGGATTGGAGTTGGTCTCCTTCCTGCCAAACAATGTGAGAATTTATATGGTCCACTCTCCCCTGACAAAAATGACTTGGTTGCTGTCTAAACATCTCTTGGCATTGCAAAACTGAAGATTTTAAGAACAACACAAGTAACTGTAAAGGATTCTACCCATTGAATGTATCATGTTACCTTAAATCATAACGCAGAATCCCAGTAGCTCTTTTTAAAAATGCCAGGGTATTAAAAATTAAATGTAAATTCAGTAATTTGTTGGTCATTACTGTCTGTTTAACTCTTTTTTATTAAAGAGCTAAATGTTTTCATGTTTTGTACATTTTAAGTCAAAATAGAATATACATTCATTCCTCATCCTAATTCAAAAGTTTAACAAAATTCCTTGGGGTTTTTTTCTGTATCAATGTGAATATCAAAGCAAAACTGCACAGTAAAAGAAAAGTAAATGCTTCTGAAAGCCTTTCTCTTCCAAGTTCTCATGATTTAAACATTGTACAGCACTGACACTTAAAGTGGACATTTTTTAGACTGAATTCAATTTAGAACTCATTTTCTTATGCCATTCATGCTCAGGCCACTGTGCCAGGTACTGCAGGAGACAAAAAAGTAAATAATCTGTGGATTCTCTGCCCTCAAGAAGTTTATGATTTGGTGAAGACAACAAAAAGTGAAGTGTTGCAGAAAGAGAAAATGAAGAGTTCAGGAAGCAAGGGGAAAAACAAGGAGAGGAAGAAGTTGTAAAGAAAACCAATAGAACAAAACTTCTTAGAGTTGAGTCAGGACAAGACTTTTGATTGAAAGCCCATTCAGTACAGAAGAAAAGAAAAGAAAAGCGTCATACTTGATGTGCTGACTACATTTTCTTTGTCTCGCTAGATTCACTCTCCACCATTTACCACTTTCTAACATGATGGATGATACCATCTGGTCCCCAGCCCTCGGGCTTTTGGGTGGGTTTTGCCACTGGGAGTCCTAGTTAGAGATGGGAGGGAGGAAGAAGGGTAGCTCAGGTTGTTTGTCTGTGGGTCCCTCTATGTGGAGTCTCTTCAAACACAAGTCACTGCTGCTGACAGGTCAGTTTTCTGTATGTGACTCCCTGGCCATCCCATCTTTCCTTGTCCCTTTGAGCTTAAGAGTGGTAACAGCTCTGTGATGACTGATCCTGAGTCATGGCAGCATCCCTTGAGACTCTTCCATATCTCCCATACCCAATACCTTTGTAAATATCCTCCAGATTAAATCCTCCTCAACACTTTTTATTAATTTGAGTGGGCCACTGTTGGAAGAGGTCGTTGAGAGGCTGTGACTGCAGGTAGACCAGAGAGCTGGACCCAGGCAATCGAAGGTTCCTCATCCCCACACCTCCTCCGTCCTTGGAATGTATGTTCTGCCCACCATCCGCATCACTGGAGTCATTTCAAGGACAAGGATGCAGCCTTGAGAGAGCAATGTGTTGTTGAGACCATCTGGACAGTATACATGGCTGAACCCAGTTAAGGACTCTAAATAAACTTTTAAGATTCTGGGGGGTGGATGGGGAAATCTACATGTCTTATGGCCACCAAGACAAGTCTTGTATGTAAGTTCCCTTATCAAACCTGCCACTTATCAGTCTGGAGTGGTCTGCCTCTTTCTTTGGTCTCTCCTTTCTCTCTGTGTACAGAGGCCAATTTCAGATTTCACCAGGGGAACTCCTCTGGTTACACGCAACAGCCATCTATTCTTATGGGGATCCTGACTGACAAACTGAGATCAATCATCATGAAATTTCAAAATATCAAGGAAAAAGAGAAGGACTTTAAAGCTTCTGGAAAGGAAAAAAAAAAACCTACAGTAGGTATCTACAAAGGAATGAAAGACAAATTGGCAAGAATTCTCTTCAACAACACTTGCTGAGAGAGGACAACAGAAAGATGCCTAAATATTAGTCTAAGGGAAAACTATTTTAAATCTGTAATTCCATTCCCAGTCAAGTTACTTTGAGGGCAAAATAAAAACATTTCGTACATTCAAAGATTATACCCTTCCTATCACACCTCTATGCACCCTTTCTAAGAATGAGACTCAAGGGAAATTTTGGTGAAAACCAAGAAAGAAGATAAAAAATTCAAGATACTATGGGACTAAACTAAGAGTATGATTAAAATTTATCCTGTAATGATAATTTGTGTAGAGGTCTAAAAGAAAACTGTTGTAAATTGCAAAAGATAGTCAGAAGATTCCATGAGGAAAGTCCTCATGAAAAAAAAAATGGAGTGGATTATAAGCAGTAGAGAGAATAATCAGAGGGCTGAAAACTGGCAATATTAGTGAAGTTAGTGAATTATTTTGTCAGGAAGAAAATGAAAGACAATTAGAAACTTATGGGAAAATTAAATAGAAAGTTTTATGAGAAGTCATGGTCCAAATATGAAGGAAATAAGAGGCATTACATGAATTAACAACATATGAGATAAAACATTAGTGAATCAGTTTGGTCTGGATAGTAGAAATATTCTCCTCAGAAGGGAAGTGAGGTGGCATCAAAGGTAGGAGCACTAATAGTTTCACTGTACATAACTGAGAGTCAAGGTGTACTTTCGAAAGTTGATAAAAAAGATTAACAGAAATCAAAAAATTGGGAGGGGGATAAGAATATGGAAAACAAGATAAATAAGTTAAAATTTAGTCTTTCATGGCAGGAACCAAGATATAATATCTTAAGTTTATAGCTCAAAATACAAAATAGCTAATATCTAGAAGGACTAGTATACAAATATTAAAAGGCTGTTACCTTTAGGCATTGGGATGGTTGCAGGAGGGTGGTGCCTAGCAAGATAAGGAGGGGCGAAGACTGTTGCTTTTCATGAAGACTTCTTTTGTATGATTTTTTTTGTATGATTTTTAAATCATTATAATATCATATTGTACAGTTATATTACCTTGACACAAAATGAAATAAAAACCTTTGAAAGGTGCACACAAAAAAATACAATAAGACACATGATATTATATAGTGAAAGACAAATGGTAAGATATATTTGAGGACTACAAGAGGGAGAGGTCATTCTGGGCTAAGAGAAGTAGAGAAACCTTCATAAAAGAGGTAGTTTTAAATCAAGGTATATTTTTGAGAAGAAAAATTTAGGATCAAGCCATTTTAATTGTGTGTGTGTGTGTGTGTGTGTGTGTGTGTGTGTACACATAGTGAGTTGTGCATGTATTAATCACACTAACAAAAACTATTGCCTTGAGAAAGAAATCAACAATGTGCTTTCCTTTGGTCAGAGATAGCTGTAAAAACCAAATGAAATTAAATTCTAGTGAAGTAATTATAAATAATCAGTTTTGCACCTCTAACACCTAGCAAGCTGAGTGACATAGAGTGGACGCTTGGTAAATACAGGTGAGGCTATTAGCTAATAAGTGAGTGAATGAATCACAAGTGATTAAGGAATTACTTTAGGAAAGCGTGCACACCTGCAGCAGGAAAGTCATGGCTTGATATATAAAATACATCAACATGCAATATGACAAGTGTGTCGTAGAGGGAAAAAGCCCCCACGATGAGTGCCAAAGCTATAGGAGAAGGCCATTATCAGGTTCATGTTCTATAAATCATCGAGTGTACATGAGGCTCAGTAAAAACAGAGGTATGTGATGAACTGCTTGTCTCTGGTCTTCGTACTCACATCATTTCAGATACTAATTGGAGAGAGGTTTAAGGTTAGGCAACAAGCAACCATGCTGAGGAGGTCCAGATTTAGTATCCAAGATACAAAAACAAAACAAAACAAGAACAGAACTGAATTGTAGGCATAGGCAGTCAATTAGAATTTGGCTGTCTTCTCATGATCATGGCTACCTGAGGGTTTCCCGGACATAATTAAGTAAACTAAGTCAGGAAGTATTGCTCTCTGCATTTCTCCCTTTTCAACTATAGGTTTTGCAGATTGGAGGAGAGAACGCTTAACTTGATAACTTTAACCAGGTCTTTCCCAGGCTGGAAACACAAGTACCTGTTCACTAGCATATTTCCAGACTATATAGTTCTTGGCCCAGAGCAGGTGCATTACTGATAACTTTTTAAGAGGAAAAAAACCCACAAATGTTGAAATTCTGACTTATTAATTCACTTCAAAATTGATCTCAGTGTTTTCAGTGTTCTCTGAACATCTTCAATGATGGTGAATTCACACTGGCTGGAAAAAAGGAGATTCTATTTGTAGATAGTGATACATGGGTCATATCCCTCTTATATCCTGGCCCCAGATCCAAATTACTGCCCCAGAGTGACCTCAGTAGTACAAAATAACAGGGCACTACTCCCTGCCTTTTTTTTTTGAACTCTGTGTATCTACCGAGTGAATTGACTTTTTGGTCAGTATGCCAAAGGGTTTTTATTCATATTGAATTTATAATTATTTCTCATACTTTTACATGTATGCATATTAAATCATATCTTTCTCATTTTGTATTTATGAATTTTGAAAACCAAATAAAATAGTTTATGGTTATCTATGTTATATTTCTGGAAGGGGATATTTTCCATTTGAAAAATATTGGTATATCTTGCATACAGAAAAATTTGCTTTTTTTTTTTAACATCTTTATTGGAGTATAATTGCTTTACAATGGTGTGTTAGTTTCTGCTTTACAACAAAATGAATCAGTTATACATAAACATATGTTCCCATATCTCTTCCCTCTTGTGTCTCCCTCCTTCCCACCCTCCCTATCCCACCCCTCCAGGCGGTCACAAAACACCAAGCTGATCTCCCTGTGCTATGTGGCTGCTTCCCACTAGCTATCTACCCTACATTTGGTAGTGTATATATGTCCATGCCTCTCTCTCGCTTTGTCACAGCTTACCCTTCCCCCTCCCCATATCCTCAAGTCCATTCTCTAGTAGGTCTGTGTCTTTATTCCTGTCTTACCCCTAGGTTCTTCATGACATTTTTTTTTTAGTTTTCTGGTAGCATCTTTAGGATTCTCTATGTATAGTATCATGTCATCTGCAAACAGTGACAGCTTTACTTCTTCTTTTCCGATTTGGATTCCTTTTATTTCCTTTTCTTCTCTGATTGCTGTGGCTAAAACTTCCAAAACTATGTTGAATAAGAGTGGTGAGAGTGGGCAACCTTGTCTTGTTATGCCCAGTAGTGGAAATGCTTTCAGTTTTTCACCATTGAGGATGATGTTGGGTGTGGGTTTGTCATATATGGCCTTTATTATGTTGAAGAAAGCTCCCTCTATGCCTACTTTCTTCAGGGTTTTTATCATAAATCGGTGTTGAATTTTGTCCAAAGCTTTCTCTGCACCTATTGAGATGATCATATGGTTTTTCTCCTTCAATTTGTTAATATGGTGTATCACGTTGATTGATTTGCGTATATTGAAGAATCCTTGCATTCCTGGAATAAACCCCACTTGATCATGGTGTATGATCCTTTTAATGTGCTGTTGGATTCTGTTTGCTAGTATTTTGTTGAGGATTTTTGCATCTATGTTCATCAGTGATATTGGCCTGCAGTTTTCTTTCTTTGTGACATCCTTGCCTGGTTTTGGTATCAGGGTGATGGTGGCCTCGTAGAATGAATTTGGGAGTGTTCCTCCCTCTGCTATATTTTGGAAGAGTTTGAGAAGGACAGGTGTTAGCTCTTCTCTAAATGTTTGATAGAATTCGCCTGTGAAGCCATCTGGTCCTGGGCTTTTGTTTGTTGGAAGATTTTTAATCACAGTTTCAATTTCAGTGCTTGTGATTGGTCTGTTCAAATTTTCTATTTCTTCCTGATTCAGTCTTCGCAGGTTGTACATTTCTAAGAATTTGTCCGTTTCTTCCAGGTTGTCCATTTCATTGGCATAGAGTTGCTTGTAGTAATCTCTCATGATCTTTTGCATTTCTGCAGTGTCAGTTGTTACTTCTCCTTTTTCATTTCTAATTCTATTGATTTGAGTCTTCTCCCTTTTTTTCTTGATGAGTCTGGTTAATGGTTTATCAATTTTGTTTATCTTCTCAAAGAGCCAGCTTTTAGTTTTATTGATCTGTGCTATCGTTTCCTTCATTTCTTTTTCATTTATTTCTGATCTGATTTTTATGATCTCTTTCCTTCCACTAATTTTGGGGTTTTTTTGTTCTTCTTTCTCTAATTGCTTTAGGTGCAAGGTTAGGTTGTTTATTTGAGATGTTTCCTGTTTCTTAAGGTAGGATTGTATTGCTATAAACTTCCCCCTCAGAACTGCTTTTGCTGCATCCCATAGATTTTGGGTCGTCGTGTCTCCATTGCCATTTGTTTCTAGGTATTTTGTGATTTCCTCTTTGATTTCTTTAGTGATCACTTTGTTATTATGTAGTGTATTGTTTAGCCTCCATGTGTTTGTATTTTTTACAGATCTTTTCCTGTAATTGATATCTAGTCTCATAGCATTGTGGTCAGAAAAGATACTTGATACAATTTCAATTTTCTTAAATTTACCAAGGCTTGATTTGTGACCCAAGATATGATCTATCCTGGAGAATGTTCCAGGAGCACTTGAGAAAAATGTGTATTCTGTTGTTTTGGGATGGAATGTCCTATTAATATCAATTAAGTCCATCTTGTTTAATGTATCATTTAAAGCTTGTGTTTCCTTACTTATTTTAATTTTGGATGATCTGTCCAATGGTGAAAGTGGGGTTTTGAAGTCCCCTACTATGAATGTGTTACTGTCGATTTCCCTTTTTATGGCTGTTAGTATTTGCCTTATGTATTGAGGTGCTCCCATGTTGGGTGCATAAATATTTACAATTGTTATATCTTCTTCTTGGATCGATCCCTTGGTCATTATGTAGTGTCCTTCTTTGTCTCTTCTAATAGTCTTCATTTAAAAGTCTATTTTGTCTGATATGAGATTTGCTACTCCAGCTTTCTTTTGGTTTCCATTTGCATGAAATATCTTTTTCCATCCCCTTATTTTCAGTCTGTATGTGTCTCTAGGTCTGAAGTGGGTCTCTTGTAGACAGCAAATATATGGGTCTTGTTTTTGTATCCATTCAGCCAATCTGTGTCTTTTGGTGGGAGCATTTAGTGCATTTACATTTAAGGTAATTATCGATATGTATGTTCCTATTCCCATTTTCCTAATTGTTTTGGGTTCATTATTGTAGGTCTTTTCCTTCTCTTGTGTTTCTTGCCTAGAGACATTCCTTTAGCAGTTGTTGTAAAGCTGTTTTGGTGGTGCTGAACTCTCTCAGCTTTTGCTTGTCTGTAAAGGTTTTAATTTCTCCATCACATCTGAATGAGATCCTTGCTGGGTAGAGTAATCTTGGTTGCAGCTTTTTCTCCTTCATCACTTTAAATATGTCCTGCCAGTCCCTTCTGGCTTGCAGAGTTTCTGCTGAAAGATCAGCTGTTAACCTTATGGGGATTCCATTGTGTGTTATTTGTTGTTTTTCCCTTGCTGCTTTTAATTTGTTTTCTTTGTATTTAATTTTTGACAGTTTGATTAATATGTGTCTTGGCGTATTTCTCCTTGAATTTATCCTGTATGGGACTCTCTGTGCTTCCTGGACTTGATTAACTATTTCCTTTCCCATATTAGGGAAGTTTTCAACTATAATCTCTTCAAATATTTTCTCAGTCCCTTTCTTTTTCTCTTCTTCTTCTGGAACCCCTATTATTCGAATGTTGGGGCGTTTAGTGTTGTCCCAGAGGTCTCTGAGACTGTCCTCAGTTCTTTTCATTCTTTTTTCTTTATTATGCTCTGCAGTAGTTATTTCCACTATTTTATCTTCCAGGTCACTTATCTGTTCTTCTGCCTCAGTTATTCTGCTATTGATCCCATCTAGAGTATTTTTCTTTTCATTTATTTTGTTGTTCATCATTGTTTGTTTCATCTTTAGTTCTTGTAGGTCCTTGTTAAATGTTTCTTGCATTTTGTCTATTCTATTTCCAAGATTTTGGATCATCTTTACATTCATTATTCTGATTCTTTTTCAGGTAGACTGCCTATTTCCTCTTCATTTGTTAGGTCTGGTGGGTTTTTATTTTGCTCCTTCATCTGCTGTGTGTTTTTCTGTCTTCTCATTTTGCTTATCTTACTGTGTTTAGGGTCTCCTTTTTGCAGGCTGCAGGTTCGTAGTTCCCGTTGTTTTTGGTGTCTGTCCCCAGTGGCTAAGGTTGGTTCAGTGGGTTGTGTAGGCTTCCTGGTGGAGGGGACTAGTGCCTGTGTTCTGGTGGATGAGGCTGGATCTTGTCTTTCTGGTGGGCAGGCCCACGTCTGGTGGTGTGTTTTGGGGTGTCTGTGGACTTATTATGATTTTAGGCAGCCTCTCTGCTAGTGGGTGGGGTTGTGTTCCTGTCTTGCTAGTTGTTTGGCATAGGATGTTTAGCACTGCAGCTTGCTGGTCGTTGAGTAAATCTGGGTGCTGGTGTTGAGATGGAGATCTCTGGGAGATTTTCACCGTTTGATATTATGTGGAGCTGGGAGGTCTCTTGTTGACCAGTGTCCTGAAGTTGGCTCTCCCACCTCACAGGCACAGCACTGACTCCTGGCTGTAGCACCAAAGCCTTTCATGCACATGGCTCAGAATAAAAAGGAGAAAAAGTAGAAAGAAAGAATTAGTAGAAGTAGAAAGAAAGGAGGGAGGGAGGGAGGGAGGGAGGAAGGAAGGAAGGAAGGAGGGAAGGAAGGAATAAAAGAGAAAGAAGATAAAGTAAAATAAAATAAAGTATGATAAAATATAATAAAGTTATTAAAATAAAAAAATAATTATTAAGTGAAAAAAACAAAATAAACAAACAAAAAGCACAGATAGAACCCTAGGACAAATGGTGGATGCAAAGCTATACAGACAAAATCTCACACAGAAGCATACACATACACACTCACAAAAAGAGGAAAAGGGGAAAAAATCATAAATCTTGCTCTCAAAGCCCACCTCCTCAATTTGGGATGATTCGTTGTTTATTCATGTATTCCACAGGTGCAGGGTACATCAAGTTGATTGTGGAGCTTTACTCCGCTGCTTCTGAGGCTGCTTCTGAGGCTGCTCTTTGTTCTCACAGCTCCCAGGGGCTTAGCTTTGGATTTGGCCTGGCCTCTGAGTGTAGGTCGCCTGAGGGCGTCTGTTCTTCGCTCAGGCAGGACGGGGTTAAAGGAGCAGCTGATTCGGAGGCTCTGGCGCACTCAGGCTGAGGGGAGGGAGGGGCTCGGAGTGTGGGGCGAGCCTGCGGCGGCAGAGGCCGCCATGACGTTGCACCAGCCTGAGGCGCGCCGTGCGTTCTCCCGGGTGAGTTGTCCGCACTCAGGCCGGGGTGAGGGAGGGGCACGGCGTGCGGGGCGGGCCTGCGGCGGCAGAGGCCGGCGTGACGTTGCACCA
>NW_006775074.1:2907844-2917222 GCF_000442215.2 Lipotes vexillifer
GCTCCCTCCCACTGGTGCAGGTCCCGTCCCTATCCTTTTGCCTCTGTTTATTCTTTTTCTTTTGCCCTACCCAGGTACGTGGGGGGTTTCTTGCCTTTTGGGATGTCTGAGGTCTTCTGCCAGCGTTCAGTAGGTGTTCTGTAGGAGTTGTTCCACGTGTAGATGTATTTCTGGTGTATCTGTGGGGAGAAAGGTGATCTCCGCATCTTACTCTTCCGCCATCTTTCCGGAAGCCTCCTCAGGTAACTCTTGATTGTTCCAATTTCTCAAAAATTTGGACACTTTGACTGCCTCTATAACATCTCTTTCGTGCTGCCCGTCTCAAAACTCCCGCCCCTGCTCCTCCTGCTTTCTTTACTGTACAGTTCTTTGAGTTTTGGAAATTTTATACAGCCATGTAACCACTACCACAATTCAGATAAAGAACAGTTTTATTGCTCCAAAATAGTCCCCAGTGCAGTTTTCTAGTCAACCATTCTCCCACTCTCATGTCTGGCAATCACTGATCTGTTTTCTGTTCCTATAATTTTGCCTTTGCAAGAATGTCATTTCAGTGAAATCATGCAGTATGTAGTCTTTTGACTATGGTTTCTTTCATTCAGTAGAATTCATTGGAGATGCAATTATATTGTTTGTGTCTCAAATGCGTTTGTTTCTTTTTACTGTTGAGTAGTATTCCATCTTACAGATATACTGGGGGTTTATCAATTCCCCAGCTGAGAGACACTTGAATTGTTTCTGGTTTTAGGAAATTAACATATAAAGCTGCTCTAAACATCAGTGCGCATCTTTTTGTTTAAACATAGGTTTTCATTCACTTGGGTTAATATTTGGTAATGGAATTACTAAGTTGTATGGTGAGTGTATGTTGAACTTTATAAGGAACTGTCAAAATATTTCCCAAAAGTGACTGTATTTTTTGCATTTCTCTGAGAACTGTTTGAGAGTCCCACTTACTCTACATCCTCATCAGTACTTGATGTTGTCAGTTTTTTTAAAATTAGATTTGATTCTAATAGTTATATAGTTGTATTTTATTGTGGTTTTACTTTGCACTTCTCTAGTGACTATTGATGTTGAGCATCTTTTCATGTACTTGGTTGCAATATGAAGTGTCCACTCAAGTATCTCCCCGTTTTCAATTTGGTTGTCTGTTTTATTATTGAATTTTGAGAGTTCTTTATATAATCTGGTTACAAATTCTTTATTAGAAATACGATTTGCAAATGTTTTCTCCCTCTCTGTGGCTTGTCTCTTTTCATTCCGACATTGTATTTCAAAGAGTAGATGTTCTTAATTTTGATGAAGTCCAATTTATCAAATATTTTCTTTATGGATTTTGCTTTGGGTGTTTTATCTAAAAAATCATTGTTTACCTCAAGAACACAACAATTATTTTTACATTTTCTTTTAGAAGTTTTATAGTTTTAGGTTTTACATTTAGGTCTCTGATCCATTTTGAGTTAATTTTTGTATAGACAGAGAGGTATGGATTGAGGTTCATTAAAAAAAAAAAATTTTCCCCATTGTTACCTGATTGTCTCTGCACCATTTGTTGAACTGACTTTCCTTTCTCTATTGAATTGTCTTTGCACCTTCATAAAAAACTAATTGATACTATATGTGTGCATCTATTTCTGGACTCTCCATTCTGTTCCATTTATTTATATGTATTTCTTCCCACCAACATCGGACTGTCTTGATTTCTCTAGCTTTATAGTAGGTTTGGATATTGGGTAATGTGAAACTTCCAACTTTACACTTTTTTTCCAAAAAGTTTTAGACTACTCTAGTTTCTTTGCCTGTCTACATAAATTTTAGAATGTTTTTGATTTCTTTAAAAAACTCTTGGGATTCTGATTAGGATTCCATTAATTCTGTAGACCAGTTTGGAGAGAACTAATATAACAATTTTGAATATTCCATTCTTTGAACTGGTATATCACTCCATTTATTTAGATCCTCTTTGATTTCATTCATCAATATTTTATAGTTTTTAGCATACAGATCTTACACTTACTTTGTAATATTTGTACACATATATTTCATTTTTTAGTCCTATTGGAGATGGTACTTCAAAAAATTTAAACTTCTGATTATTCACTACTAGTATATAGAAATATTATTAAATTTTTGTATTGACATTCTTCAACTTTGATACTCACTAATTAGTTTTAATTGCTTTTTAAAAGGTCTGAAATTTTCTATATCATGCCAATACAATCATGTAATTTGCAAGTAGAGACGGTTGTATGTCTTTCCAATGTGTATACCTTATTTTTTCTTGCATCTCTACTACATATATTTTTATTTAGCCCATTGTTCTAGCCTGTGAAGAACTTTGGAATCATGAAGTTGTCATCTATTTTTTTCACCGTTGATCAGAAAGTTCACCAATTCCTCATCCTAGTTTTTATTTAAAAGTACTGAACTGGATAATTTTTGTAAACAAAACAAAACAAACCCACTTTATGTTAGGAGAAATTTAAAGCATCTATAGATGTGGAAAAATAGTATAATGAACACCTCGCTCCCATCACAAAACTTCAAAAGTTATCAACACATGGTCAATCTTGCTCCTTCAGTACCTCCACTGATTCCCTCTTTGTGTCCTTACCTTCCGGTTATTTTAAACAACATATTATTTTCAGATAGAGATTTGATAGTGAACTCCTCCACTATGCTATAAGCTGTATAGAGTAGGGAAGATGTCTTATTTATAATGTTATATCCACTGTAAAACTCAGCACATCGAATATGTTCAAGAAATTTTTGTTGAACTAAACATTTATGGAATCTCTCACTTCAGTATAGTTCTAGATGCCCTTTCTCCCTTTGCTTTTTGAAAATCTGTCTAGTTTACTTTGAGGTCCTTTTCTATATTTAGTTATTTATATAATCTTCTTTTCAAAGTATTTTATTTGACACTTATGACAAAATATAAATAATACATATGTATCAAAGCATAGTAATGCATTGTGTACTTAACACCCAACTCAAGAGCCAGAATTTCACAAAATCACTGGACCGCTATGCTCCCCATCTTTTCTAGAGATAATCTCTATTGTGAATTTTATCATTCATATTTTAAATAGTTACATACATCTGTAGATGTACATCATTAACAAGCATATTTTTTAGCTTTGCTCATTTTTGAGGCTTGTAAAAATGCTATCATGTAGTTAAGTGTCTGCAAATTATAATTTTTAAAATAACAGCATTCAGACAATTTACATTTTATATAATTATTGGTATGGTTTGATTTAAATATACCATCTTGCTCTCTATTTGATCTGTTTTTGTTCCTTTTTTGGCTTTTCTTGACTTCTTTTGGATTAATAGAATATATTTAAGATTCTCTTTCATCTCCATTTGTTTTTTTCTAGTTAAATTTCCTTTACAATTTTTAGGTGATTGCTCTAAGGTTTACAATATGTGTCTTTAACTTATTATAGTCTACCTTCACATTATATTACATTACTTCATACAGGTTATGTGAACCTTGCAACAGAATTCTTCCATTTCTTCCCTCCCATCCTTTGTACTATTGTTGTCATTTTACTTCTCATATTTTATAAACCTTGTAATACATTGTTACTACTTATGCTTTAGGCAACACATTGTCTTTTAATATTATTAAAAATAAGAAAAAATTCCTCTACCCACCCCCCTTTCCCGTTAAGTAACCATAAGTTTGTTTTCTTTGTCTGTGAGTCTCTTTCTGTTTTGGAAGTAAGTTCATTTGTGTCTTTTTTTCTTTTTCTTTTTTTCTTTTGGATTCCACATATAAGTGATATCGTATGATATTTGTCTTTCTCTGTCTGGCTTACTTAACTTAGTATGAAAATCTCCTTGTCCATCCATGTTGCTGCAAAATCCACGTTCCATTCTTTTTTTATGGCTGAGTAATATTCCATTGAGTGTGTGTGTATGTGTGTGTGTGTGTGTATGTATATATATATACACCACATATACACACTATTTTGTATAAAATAGATAACCAACAAGGACCTACTGTATAGCACAGGAACTAAACTTAATATTATGTAATAACCTATAAGGGAAAAGATTCTGAAAAATCTTTATATATATATAGATATAGATATAGATATAGATATAGATATAGATATAGCTGAGTCACTGTGCTATACACCTTACAAGCTATTGTAAATCAACAATACTTCAATAAAAATTAAAAAATAAAATAAAATAAAATAAAATAAATGGAATAAGATAACCAAGAAAAAAATAAGAAGAAAATCATCTCAATTTTAGCCAGCCCCTATGCACCTGGGCCTTGGGGATAGGGCATTCTCAGTGTTTCTGTCAGTTCCACCTGTGTCAACCAAACTCTGCCTTGTATCTGTGGCAGGTATCGGGAAGAAAAGTTTCCTGACCCTGCCCTAGGGTAGCAGATTTCTGCTTTGTGTTGGTTCAGAACACGGGGTCATAAAGATTTTCCTTTGCCTCTCTGGGGAAGACATCTTTGTTCCTATCATTCCCTAAGAAGATTTCTAGTGGCAGGAAGGGGAGTGTCATACTCTTCCTCCAGAGGCTGATGGGTTTTGCTATTATCTCTTCCTCAGTGACCCTGGACACATAGAGGAGTTTCTATTCTTCCCAAAGTGGCTTTTGTTTTTGATGAGAGATGGGTCCAGGGAAGTGGATGATGTTTTTGTGTCTGAATCTAAGCAGAAGGTATTCTCCATCTGCAAACACCACTGAAGGGACATCTAGCTGGTCTTCTGTCCTGCCCCTAATCTTTCTTGAGAGCATTATTGGAGCCCCATGGAGAAGAGCTGGTGTGTGAATAAGAACTATCCTGGGTCTGGGACTCCTAGTTTTTCTAAACTTACATGCTAGCCCACATTTGGCCTTTAGGAATTTGTTACAAGTTTAGCTGATGTCTCATCTTCTTCTTGAGTGGCCTCCTATTTCTCTTGATCTCTGGTAAAGGTAAAATAATGTTCATGTCTCTCTTTAAAGGGGCTTGTCTGTTTTTTTTACATCTTTATTGGAGTATAATTCCTGGCTTGTCTGCTTTTGAAATTCAGTTCTTATGGCGGCCTTATGACCTCAGCTCTCTGATGGGTTCAAGATAATTTATAATTTTGTATACTATATTTTATATATTATATTATTTTGTATATTGTTTTTGTTGTTGTTATTAGGCTGGGAGCAACATTCTCTCTCAGCTTTCTATAGCTTAAGTGGAAGTGGGGTTTATTAGGATTATTTTCTTCACTCAGCATTAAATTTTCAAGATTTATGTTATTGCATATAGCTGTAGTTCATTTATTCCCCCTGATGTGTAATATTCTAGTATGTGTATGTATTACAATTTATCCCTTCTCCTGTAAATAGGCATTTGGGTTGTTTCGGTAATTTATTTTTATAAACAACATCGCTTCAAACACTCTTAGTCATATATGTTGGTGCACTTTTGTACGTTTCTCTAGCTTGTATATCTATAAGGGGAGCTGCTGGATTATAAGGTATGTATGCTAATGTTCAACCTTACAAAATAATGCTTTTGATTTTTAATTTATGCCACCATACGTCCCGAACAATAAAGAAAACTGCACGCATCACTTATATTTGCCCTTTTTTGTTTGTTTTTTTTGTTTGGTCATCACCTATGTCTACCCTTCCTTTCCTTATGATCTTTTGAGTTCTAATTCCTTCTGTTTTTATATTTGGATCATGTAGTTTATGATCCAGCTCTTGCTTTCATCTTAACCTTATTACTTCATTTTCTTGATTTTTGACTCAGTGTTTCCCAAAATATTTTGGCTTGGACTTGCTACTGTAGCTTGCATTGTGTTGATCTATAGACTATAATAGCCCTAATCTTATTCAGCCACTTAATCCCCCATCTCCAACTCTGGTTAACTGAGCCAGCATGCTAAGTATTTACTCCTTGGCCTACTGTGTGTGTGTGTGTTGGGAGCAGGGGGCATGTGTGAGAGCATGTGCATGTGTGTGTATTACTAACTTGAGGTTATTACAGCTTGAAGTATTACAAACACTTGAGGTTGAAATAACTCTACCAATCATTATCCTTTAGGTAGACTTAATTTCATCCTAGAAACTGGTTTAGGTAGTTAACTAGTCACAACTCCAAGCCACATTTCTCTGCTTAGTCTTTAAGGATATTAAGAAAGATAAAATCGAGATTTAGATAAACAGTGATTTTCTTTTTTTTGCCCTCAAACTGTAGGTGGCTCAGAGAACTTGCTTCATAAGGCACAGATTAAGATTATTCTTTCTGCTTTGGGTTCCTTGTAATTACTCTTCGGCCAAAATTAGAGTGCTCATGGGAAGGCATTAATACTTGGGCCATAATATGTATGAGGACAAATTTAGTGAGAGATTCATTGTTATGCTGGTGATGTCAATTGTCTGGGAATATACTTTATGCTAACAGAAATATACATAAAGAATAAGAGAGAAGTTATGGGAGGAACTAAATAAAGGAACCCAAATTTTCTATATGCTATGAGTTTTATTTTCTACAGGGAAATATTGATCCAAAGCAGCTATGAAGTGCATAGAATACTCTTACATTTATAGTTGTAAAGTTAGGAGAAAACATGGTCTGTGCTCCCAAGGATTCTAGAATTTAACAAAAATTAGTATCCAACCAATACCAATAAGTGCATCAATAAACACGTGGCAGATAACACATATAAATAAATATAGATACTCAGAAGGATCAGAAAAAGACAGGAAAAGACAGTTCAAGAATGAGTAGCCTAGGGGCTTCCCTGGTGGCGCAGTGGTTGGGAGTCCGCCTGCCAATGCAGGGGGCGCGGGTTCGTGCCCTGGTCCGGGAGGATCCCACATGCCGTGGAGCGGCTGGGCCCGTGGGCCATGGCCGCTGGGCCTGTGCGTCTGGAGCCTGTGCTCTGTGATGGGAGGGGCCGCAGCAGTGAGAGGCCCGTGTACTGCAAAAGAAAAAAAAAAAATGAGTAGCCTCATTGAAAAGATGGCATGAGTAAACATTTCCTCATCCAAAGGTATATTTTAAAATATCTGTATCTTTCCATGCTGCAAACATTGAAGTATTGTACTGGGTGTTGTTGATGACCTGCTGAGATACCCCTTGAAAGGCCAGAACATCTAGCTGCCTTGAGTGTTGGCTGCAAATAGCTCACTGCTGCCCCACTTCCAGAGAGCTGTCTGAACTCAGTGATCTCAAAGAGTGGTTTCCAAAAGGCAGTGTTAACTTCACCTGGAAAAGTACTAAAAATGCAAATTCTCAGACCCCACCCCAGATCTACGGAATCAGACTTTCCAGGGGTGGTACCCAATAATCTGTGATTCATGGAATTCCACATTACTCTGATTCACAGCAAAGTTTGAGAACTACTGTACTAGCTGATGGAAACCGCTTGGTCTTGGAGGTAAGGCACCATCGCCATCCAGCTCCACAGTGGCTGACTGACTGATACACGGGACAAAAGGCCAAACTCCTTGCCTCTGAAGTGGGGAGAAGACAGCAACTCTGTGATGTGATTTATACTCTAGAGAAGGAGTCAGCAAACCATGACCCTGGGGCCAAAACTGGCCCACGGGTTGTTTTTGTAAATAAAGTTTTATTGGAACAAAGCCAGGCTCATTTATTTTATTGCCTATGGCTGCTTATATGCTACAATGGCAGAGCTAAGAAATTCCAAGAGAGAGCTGATGAAGCTGCTGACTCTGTTCTAGAGTTTCACTTATTCCCAGCATATGAGGCCAACCCCAGACTACACATGACACCCATGTCCTTGCTTGGTTCTCTCTCCTTTGCTATTCTGCTTCCTTCCCTCCCTTACAGATTGCATCCAGATCTCTTCCTCAGGCTCTGCTTCTTAACAAGGGAAACTGACAGTATATTCACATGTTTCTTAATTTTCCTGCTATTTTTTTCTCTGTTTCCATTGACTCTAAGGGAGCTGTGAAGTGTCCCAGACTGATGTGCCGGCAGTGCTCAATAATCAGTTCCCTCCCAGTTGGTCTTTTGGATCTGTGATGTTCCTCTCAGAAAGGGAAGGTGCTCATCATCTCTGCAACTTTTCTTTCTATTGCTTCTCTAATGGAGTGACAGTGATTGCCCAGAACGGTCTTTGTCACCCTAGTTCCAAGGGTCACAGGTTATTATTATTTCATCTGCAGCTATAATATTTTTTTAGAGCATCAGAGGCTTCCAAGGCATTTATCACCATATCATGTGTGATGTAGCCAATGTCCAAAGACCTCTGGGAATATAAAAATGCTCACCCCATCCACCAGCGATGATAAAGTATGGGTAAGAATGAGGTGAGGATATTGCTGCAATTCATTATATTAAAAATAAGAAAGAGAAAATATTTTATCTACAGTTTGCTAAATGTCCTACAGAAAGAATGAAGCTGTGTTTAAATAGCACCCAGTCCTGCAATCTCCTGAGTTTTCTACCTTTATAATAATGAAGCTGCACTGAAACCTTTCCATGATAGTAATCTTCCTTGTGCAATTACTTGCAGTTGATGCTTAGAAAAATATTCATGGTTTCTAGTGCAGCAGAGGCTTAATTTTTTTTCTTACTGAGAAAATAAAAGAAGTAGTAGGGCTAACACACAAAATGAAAAATATAATTAGTATCAATAGTTGAAATAGCCAAAGACATTTTCTGGAAGGATAAAGAGGGGACTGACAAGAAAGTGAGAAACTTATTAATGAAATAGGATCAAGCGTGCTGAGGTTGCACTTTAATATTGGCTGAGAACTTGGACTGGGATGAGCAGTGAAGGGACTATTCTTGTCTGTGAGTAGAGACAATGGATCATTTCATAAAGTCTGAGGAGGTTTCTCAGGACATAGGAGAGGTATAGTTTCTCTCTCTCTTCTCTGAAATAGCTGTTTGCAGGTCGGCGGCCCACTGTAGGATTTTCAAATGGATGTTTTCACACAGCTTGCAGGAAGGTGCTATATATGTATGGTGTAAGAAGAATTTCTTTACCAGAGCAAGAATTTTATGAGCTGAGGTTTAATTTAGAATGTCATTTGTTGATGAACTTCCAGTAGACTATTTTACATCTGAGGGACGTTTACCAAAACCCTTTTCAGCTTTCTAGCTGATTAAAAATCATTGCTGAGTACTAATAAGTGAAGCGTGGGGCACTCAAGATTCAGAATTACATACTCACATAGAACCATTAGATTGATTTTTTATATATACATATATTTTTTTATTTTTTGTTAAATACACAGTATTCTTCTTACCTCTGGTGCAAGTTGAGTAATATATTATTTTCTATCTTTATGGATTTTTTTTTTTTTTTTTTTTGGTCACACCACACAACTTGGGGGATCTTAGTTCCTGGACCAGGATTGAACCCGGGCCACGGCAGG
>NW_006775074.1:2917254-2918935 GCF_000442215.2 Lipotes vexillifer
CCGGGCCGGGGCATGACCCCGTGTCCCCTGCATCGGCAGGTGGACTCTCAACCACTGAGCCACCAGGGAAGCCCTGGAACTTTTTTTTTTAAACAACTTTATTGGAGTATAATTGCTTTACAATGGTGGGTAAGTTTCTGCTTTATAACAAAGTGAATCAGTTATACATATACATATATCCCCATATCTCCTCCCTCTTGCGTCTCCCTCCCACCCTCCCTATCCCACCCCTCTAGGTGGTCACAAAGCACCGAGCTGATCTCCCTGTGCTATGCTGCTGGAATCTGAAAAAAAAAAAAAAAGTTTCTGAAGAACCTAGGGACAGGACAGGAGCCATTAGGTTTTAATATAGTAATTCAAACCTGACAATGATCTACATGAAGGGGTAGCAGATAATAAAACACTTCACATTTGTACATCACTTTAAAATTCAAAGTACTTTCATGTTTTTAATTTTATTTTATCTTCACAACAATACTGCAAAGGGGAATAGGTATTTAATTCATTAATGAACTTAATAATCAAGCTCAAAATAAGCTTGTTATAAAAATAAATATATATGAATTATGTATATATATAATTTATGTTGTTAAATAGATATATTGTAGAGTCACAAATACGAGAATGTGCTTTGGACAAAACTAGGAAAAAAATCTGGTTTCCAACACTGACCCTGATTCTTACTAGTTTTGTAACATTGATGGTGTTATTTGACACACCTGAACCTTGACTTTAAAACAATATGGTATCATTGAATAACATCTAAGCTTGTAAATGTGAACTACCTGACACACAGTAAATGTTTAGAGAATTCTGGTTACTTTTATACTTACCTTCAGCTGTATGCCTCCCAAATTTAAAAAGATAAAAAGCAGCTTCTAAGGTAAATATCATGTAAAATAGATAGCTCATGACTGAAACAGAAGAAACACTATCTGAAAAAACACAACCAAAAATAGATAGTGCTATAAACCGAAAGTGAGTTAATTTCTAAGGTATGTGTGAATTTAGCTCTGAATTTCCTGACATCTAAAAGGAAACCTCATTAGTTACCTAAAGTTCTCTCCAGACAAAAGAAAGCATACTTTTATAGACAAGAAACAAAACTTTCCTTGGAATTATGTTAAATGAGGTGAATTTCTGTGGGCCTTTTAAAAACTGGTATTTGCAAACATAGTGGACACAGCTTGGCTCCAGCTTTACAAAAACAACAGAAATACTGATGAGAGAGCTTTCCTATGGACCCCCTATAATGGCTCAGGGCAAAACCTTGTATCATCAATCAGTGAAGGTAGTTCTATGGAGAACTGAGATAATTTGGTCCAAGTACATTGCTTCTTGATGATCTAACTTAAAATGCAGTAGGCTTGGAGAGTCTAGGAGAAAGGGTATGTAGCATTACCCATTACCCATTACACTGTCTTTTTCAAATATCAGATGTCTTAAGCCAGCCCCTGGTGGGTGCTGGCTCACAGACAATTCCTGATTGAGCAACAACTGATGAAATGGCTACTCTACACTCTTGGCTAATGTGAAAGTTGCGTGCTTTAGACACCAGACGTGAGGAAGGCAGTGTTATCATTACGTTATGAACATTAAGAGCTTTACTTATATTTTTGCCAAGTCAGAGGACTAACCCATTTGAGTAGAGGTTTGGGAAGCGGGAGTACATGCTCTTTCC
>NW_006775074.1:2919119-2930135 GCF_000442215.2 Lipotes vexillifer
TTCCCTTACAGAAGAGTTCTGACTTTTCCCAAGGGCTTACATTCCTCAAGTTCTGTGCCTTACAATGCACAAAGGACAAGTATCATCTTCATATTCCAAAGGAGAAGTGTCTTTCCGAAGGCTGCAGTCAGCAGCATAGTTGTCACTAGAACTTTCTTTCTCTGATTCCCTGGACCAGAGTGGTTTACAGTCGTAGGCACTGCCTAAAGCTACAGAAACAATCCGATCATGATTCTACTTTAGCTTATTGCTTCTGCCATTCCTTCTGGTTCAATCCATTTTAGGTCAAATTCTCAATAATCTTGTTTCATGTCCTAAAATTCTGCTTGGGATGTGTGTTTCCACAGATGAGATTTTTTCGTACTTAGCTGGTTGCCCTGGTGTCAATATATGTTTTCAAGGGCTTTGGCCCAGTCATGTAGAGTGGACCCAATTTTTCAGAAAGTCCATTTCTGTGGCTCTTACAAATAGTTCCATGTATTTTTATGATTCCTCTTTCAAGAGATGGTAATTCCAAGATTTGGAGGACAGAATGTGCTTTGGAAGTTTAAAGGCAGCCATCTCATTCACAGATTTGACACACAAATGGAATTATGTCAATGCAGGTAGCATTTGTTTGAGAGATTAAACTGTTGTTTGTACAGTACCTGCTCACTTAATTGTAAAATTCTTTTACTGATGATGCTGCAATTTCCATATGCTATACCTCTGACATCCACAGCAAAGGGGGATTATGGCACTAATACATGAGCTTAATTCTATCCAATGTTGCACCTGGATTCCTAGTTAATGAACTATTTCTTTATTGTTATCTGTCTTTTGTAAGAGGAAATTTTCCAGGCATGGGAAATATATCATATCCTCTTGAGTCTCTTCACAGAATTAAAATTTGGCAGTTTTGCCTCCATCTTTATTGTTTTTTTTAATCACAAAAAAGAAAGTCCAAGTTCTGAAATGTTCAAAGTGAAACATGGAGCTAGTTCTTACCCCCATTCCATCCCTTTGGGGGTAATCCAAGAAAATACTTTGATATGAATCATTTTTGAAAAATTTTGATTAATGTTTAGTCCCAATTCAAGGTTTGATCACAAAAAAGAATATGTTCATAAATATATTGTCTCAATAGGTTACGTAAGATTTTGTGCTGGGAACAATGATAGCTGTTTAGTGAGGTATTTTTAAATGTGCATGTCTGATTTTTAAGCTGTGATTAAAAACCAATAAATCCAATAAAAATAACGTGAAAACCTTCCTATAGCAAAACATGAATTATCGCCATTCCAACAACTCTCCATTCCAGAGCCAATCAGTAAAGTTATTGAGAAGGAATTTTATTCTTCATTGTTCCGGGTTCACTCAATCAGGCACAAGTAGACGCAGATTTCCAGGGCTGAAACAAAACCTTTTGTGCCTCAGAGGTTTAGAGGATAGGTTTATGCTGTTTGTGAAGAATATCTTCATTAATAAGCCTAAGTAAATGAATCATTTGCCTATTTTTATCTACTCTGTAAACACTTCAACCGGGACTGGTGTTCTTTTAGCAAGATTGAGTCACACACATGAGCTAACTACATCTAGCTCTGCACTGTCCCTTTGCAACACATCTCCGATTATCTCAGGAGAGGATAGGCAGGACCCCTGCAGCACAGAATGAATGCACAGAGATGTGCAATGAAGGTCTGAATTACTCAAGGCAAATGCAAGGTAGGGTCTCTAAATCCTTTTCTGATTCCTTCAAGATTCAGTGTAGAAATTAGATTGCCTTGACTGAGAAATTTTCCATGATCCCTTAGGCCTGGGTTAACTGCATCTCCGAGTTTCCATGGTATTCTGTGCACATAGAACATTCTATTATCATCACAGTTTACTTGAATTTCTAAATGGTAAGCCTTTTGAGGGTAAGAATTATGTCTTATTAATGATTGTCTCCGCATCTCCTAGCACATTTCTTGACACACAGTGGTCTCTCCATAAGTGTCTATTAAATAAATAAATACATAAACACATGAATAAATGTTTATTAAGTTTTCCAACCCCATGAGTGGCTTCCAAGCTCCAGCTTCAGGGTTTCAGGGTTTTGTTAACTGTCAACACTAGTCGCTAAACATGCTTAAGAAGGCTAGCTTGCTCTTTTCTGAGACATGGCTCAGTTGTCACCACTTTCATGATTCTTAGATAGGGGAGGTATTATTCTGAGCTATGTACTGAGTTGACACCTTCTAAACAGGCACATGTAGGAGAATTTGAGAGGGTGCCTCCCATTTACATCACCTAAAATTCTATCTCAAGAACTAAATACACTCTTAACAGGCAGTCCTGTTAAGGAAGTGCCAGCACCTAGCTTATTTTGCTTTGTGGTTGAAGAGCTAAAACATACCTGTAGATCACTGCCAGGGTACCTGTGGGCATTCCCTATATTGGACAAAATAGAACACAGCATTTGAGTGGTAGGGGTCCGGCTTCCAGGGTGGGGAGATAGGCAGGTCTCCTGCACTTCAGCTGCCTGTCCTTGGGATCTCCACTCAAAAAATAACTTTCTGGTGAGAGTTATTACAGTTTTCGTAACTGAATTATAATTGTCCAGTTTCTTGTCATTTCTTCACAAATATACAAATTCATTGAACCATGATTATATCCTGTTCATTGTTGTGATTTAGCTTCTCATACGTTAAAGTAATACAAGAAGTGATGTATAGGTAATTATTTCTGCTCAGTGGGGAAGATTTCTCAAGTAGTATTAAATTTGGAAGTTATATCAGGGAGGACCAAGAATGTGTTTTTGGTCCTTTTCCTTCCATAACTAAGCAGAGACAGAAAATTAAAGCAGGTAGTTTCACTCTGTATGTGTTGCAGAACTGGGCCTTAGGTTCTTGCACTGAACAGGCATTTCCAGTAGATAATTTAAAAAAAACATGTATAGAGCTATAGAAATAGAGATAACAGAGACCCTCCTGAAATTGTTAATTTCTGGAGTTAGTTTTAAAAAACATAAAGAAAAGGGAGGGAAAAGTTTTCATTATGGGAATTGGTAAAAATAAGTGAACAGTGCAGAAAAGAATGAAGAAAGATCAGGTCAGAGAACTTTAGCTCACAAACTTATTCCTGAGAATTGAACACATTTGTTTCTTAAGAGAAATTAAAGTGAACAATAATGTCATCATTCGTTCATTCAACAACTATTTTCTAGGCAAAATATTAGGTTTGGAGGATTAAAAAAAATAGTGGTACATATATATGCAATGGAAGATTACTCAGCCATTAAAAAGAATGAAACAATACCATTTGTAGCAACTTGGATGGACCTGGAGATTTTCATACTAAGCAAGTCAGACAGAGAAAGACAAATATAATATAGTATCACTTATATGTGCAATCTTTAAAAATGATACAAATGAACTTATTTACAAAACAGAAACAGACTCACAGACTTAGAGAATGAATTTGTGGTTACCAGAGGGGAAAGGTGGTGGAGGAGAGATAAATTGGGAGTTTGGGATTGACATGTACACACTGCTATATTTAAAATAGATAACCAACAAGGACCTACTGTATAGCACAGGGAACTCTGCTTAATACTCTGTAATAACCTAAATGGGAAAAGAATTTGAAAAAGAACAGATACATGTATATGAATAACTGAATCACTTTGCTGTACACCTGAAACTAGCACAACATTGTTAATCAACTATACTCCAATATAAAATAAAATTAAAAAATTAGTTCAGGCCTTCATGGAGTGCATTATCTAGTAAGGAACAGACAAAACCAGAATAAAATAAGAAAGCAAATAATAAAGCAAGAATAAAGCAGCAATAAAAATAACACTTTTTACTTTATGTATGAAAGTGTACATGGAAGGGAAACTTACTGTATCTTGAGAGATGAGAGAGTAGAGAAGGTGATGTCTGAGCTTAGTCTTGAACTCTTGAAGACTAAGGTGAGGAATACAGATAAAGTCCCCAGATATTTGAAAACAATCCCCAAACAAAGCAAACAAATAAAAACCATCATGCTCTATGTAAAGGAGTAGAAATACTTAGGTGTTTTGGAATGTAAGAAGCAAGACATGGAGTTATTGGAAGAGATTGAAAGGTAAGCAGGGTCACTTCTTTTTTTTTTTTTTTGCGGTACGCGGGCCTCTCACTGTTGTGGCCTCTCGCGTTGCGGAGCACAGGCTCCGGACGTGCAGGCTCAGCGGCCATGGCTCACGGGCCTAGCCGCTCCACGGCATGTGGGATCTTCCCAGACCGGGGCACGAACCCGCGTCCCCTGCATCAGCAGGCGGACTTTTAACCACTGCGCCACCAGGGAAGCCCAAGAATCAGTAATCTTAACAGGAACTTTAGCTCTATAACATAAACAGGATTTAACATCGATGCAATCCTATTTTCACACTATTAACCAAGAAGTATGCAAATCAACAGTGTTCTGGTCTGGGCTGACATTTCGTTAATACTTCATTAAGAAGAGTCAGCTCTTGGTACTTGAGCTTGTGCCAGAGATGGAATATTTCTTTTCCTTGAAATCCACATATTTTTCCCCAAAGCTCCAGAGCTTCTTGGAATATCTATTAATATTTGTATATATTTCAGCTGTAATTCAAAAAAACAAATGGCTTCTGCTAACATTCCTATACCTCACAGAGGGCCAGAAGTTCTGAGCGTCCAAGGATTCACTTTAGATCCAAAGTGCTTTACTTGAGAATAGTTGTCCTTACAGGTAACCCTGGTGGTGGTGGGGTTATGGAATAATCTAGAACGGGGTAAGTTTGTTCCATTCAACAGTTTTTATTCATTCAGTATTTATTAAGCACTTACTGTGTTCTAAGCACCCTGTGAGGTTTTGTGGATAAAATATAAAGAGGTTTCAATCCCCATCCTTGAGGAATCCATTGAGTAGTTGGGGAACATAACTATATATATTTTATAATGTAATAAATATAAATATATATCTTACAATGTAGTGTATTAAATTTCAAAATCAGATTATGAACAGTGTGCTATGGGAGCCCTACCTAGGGCATTGACACAGAAAAATTGATATTTAGTCTGAGCATTTGAGGATAATTACAATTTTTCCATATGAAGAAAAGAGTGTGTGTGTGTGTGTGTGTGTGTGTGTGTGTGTGTGTGTGTGTATTCCTGGGGTTGGGAATGGGATGGGGTTTAATAAATCCCAGCTGTTTCCTGCAGTACAAGAGGGAATGATAGATGAGACTATAAGTGCTATTGAAGCCTAGAGTATTGGGCCAGAGAAAGAGGTCCACCGTAGGTAATTTTAACTGAACAGCTGGACCTCAACCAATTTCAGCTCCTGGAGCCCTATTGGAAGTTCTAAGAAATTTCCAATGCATAAGGTTGTAACTTATTGAGCAATAACTTCAAGAAAATAGACATCTGAGTCTCAAACATCTGGGTCTTAAGACCATTGAGGTCCTGCACTGAAATACCAACTGAGGCCCCAGCACGCTGATCAGTGCATGTCTACCCTTTCAGGAGGGTACCTGTGTGCACCTTGCAGCTAACGTGCTGAGACAAAGTGTCACTTTTGTAAGAAGGAAAAATGTTGGGCCGCATTCAAATAGTAGCATTTCTAGAGTACTGAGTCAGTTTCACAAAGGACTGATTATTCTTCATCATCAGCTGAGCTCCTACAATGGGATTAACACTGGTTGAGATGGGTTTTCCTTGTAGAAAGAATTCGGGTTGGCAAAATCTTTTAGTTCTTTCAAGATCCTGGGATTAGACTATTAGCTCTTTGAGGGCAGTGGCTGTGTCCATCTTGTTCAGTGTTATTTCCCTGGCACTTACAAAAGTGTCCATTATTTTTGAGTAAACAAATATTTCCTGGATAGTGTTATCTAAAAATTTTCTTAGGTATCTTTAAAGTTCTGTTTGAAAGTATTTAAACTTGGTGGATGACAAAAAGCAATGTAGGTATCAGTCTGTATACTGGGAATTTTCTTATGAAGTATTCTTATGCTCTTCCCTTGGAAACAAAGAGTAACAGAAGTCATAAAGACTATATTTAGGGTTTAGATAGTGAATGTATTTTGATTTAAAATAAATAGAACAAAAAATAATCCCACAGATTTATTCATATTGGTCGGCATGACCCCGGCAGAAAAAATGTTTTAGTTACTATAGTTTTCTAGCTAAGACAGAGCAGTTAAGCCAGTAGTAGTAAGACCCTAACCCTTTGCCCTTGGTTTCAGAGGAGACAACAGGAAGGGGAAAGAAAGCACCCATGTTTGAGGTAATAGCCTTGGCGGAGCTAGGTCAGAAGGTGGGAAGCTAAGTCAGGAGGTGGGAAGGAGGTGGTCACTGAACACTCTAAGAGGCTCTAAGCCCTTCTCAGGGCTTGGGACTGACATCCACAATTGTCATCCATTCATTCAAATGGTCTCTTGAGACCCAACACTACATCTCCATTTCCCTCCAGGGCAGGAAAAGCCAGACAGCACAGCCGAACTCTAGTCCAGAAGGAGTCATCACGACTGTATCTGCTTTCAACTGTTTCTACCCTGAGGGTCTCATGCTTGATAGGGAGGGTTTATAGGGTTACCATGTGCCAAGCTTCCAAGAAGGGCCATTCCCTTTGCTGACCATTGGAGGGTTCCTTGGAGGTGTGCAGTGAGCTGTGTGGCCATGGGTGGCCCTGATCTTCTATGCTGGGAATAGGACTAGAAACATGGCGACCATGGAGGTGGTACAACTCTCCATTTTTTCCCAACTTCAAATAATAAGCCCCTTTCCCCCCTTTTAAAATATATGCTTGATACATTGCTTACATTGTTTGAAACAGACAGATAAATTAGAGTCAACAGAAACAGATTGTCTGCAAATAGCTCAATTTGGTACAGTAGCCTTTCTGTGATTCCAACTAGAAATAACCACTTACAGGGCAAAAAAAAAATAAATGCCTATCTCATTTACATCAGCCAAATGCTGGTCAGAGAAGGGATTCACTGTCCTTTTCATCTTAAATTTAATTATCTGTCAATTATTTATCACTGTCTGTAAGCCATAGACTCTCTTAGATGCTTAACACAGTCTTGCTGGAGGAAGGTGCTCACCGTCTTTGCAGGAGAGATCCAAAACAAAGCTTACTTCCCCTCTTTTCCTCTCTTTCTTGTTTAAGGAAATAAGAGCTGATATATGAAAGAGGGAAAAATAACTCAGTGGCTCTGCTCTTAGCATTGGGGGCTTCATTAGGAATAGGCGATTGACAAGTATCCTAGTCTGACAATTGCATGTTACGTATTGCTGACCTGCCCTCTGTGGCTTGTGGCTGTATTTGGGTGATGCATTGGCAAGACAGTTGGTTTTACAGCTAGAATGCTCCCTCGCTTTCAGTAAAACAAGGCTTCTGTCACACATGACCTCAGATATCATAATTCTTAGAACAAGAACCAGCATTTCCAAGGAAGATTTTTGGCAGTTGCTTGGAGCAGGTTAAATTAAGGCTGAGTGTAAGGTTAATATGTTTCCTTTGATCAAATTGCAAAGAAAATAAAGTTGCAGACTCATAGGACTACTTTTGAGGATTTGCAGAATAATCATGATCCCCATAATCGGTAGGCATTTTTGGTGATTTTATCTACATAGTGTTTCAGATTGTGATGTGTGATAAAAATTATACATTCTGGTTTCTATTAAGTAAAAGAATTTCAGAAGGAATGGGTTACTTATTTACTTGAGATCTTTGTTTTACTGTTAATAAAATCAGTATATAACTGGTTTACCTCATGCAGGGGTTAAAGAGCAGCTTAGAGAGAGAATAACTGTATGCTGTCCTGTGAATATTTTAGTGACACAGAAATGCTTATTATCAATAATAATAGTAATAAGCAGTGAGGGATTCAGCTGAAGAAGTCTAAGGCAAGACATTGTCACATTGTTTTCTTAGAATTAAAAAAAACTTTGGCTTTCTTGTGCATGTGACACTTTCAATTGTATTGGAGAGAATAAAAGCTCTAAATGTAGTGCTTTGTTGTCTAAGGAATTCTTGATGGAGACAGACTTCATAGGAAGTCTAAATTGTGTCACTCACTGTCTGAGTTTTAGCATTAAGATCTTTGGAAGATAATTTGTTTATTCTTCATGTAACTGCCGGCTGAATTCTCTCAGGTTATCATCATAGAAGAAATGTCACCCAAAAGCAGAAAATATCCCTGAGATTGCTTCAGGCATGAGCACAAATTTTCCTGTCAAAAAATTAAGTGCAGTCCTGAAGGCTATCAGTATTTGCATATATACCCCTATTCTTTTTGTTTCCCTGGGACTAAAGGGCAGAGTGAGTAGAAGCAGGACGAAAGATTATTCTCCCACTGAAAAATACTAAAAATTGGTTGATAGCATTTTCCAGGGCTGAGTACACGAAAGATCTCTGTGTACCTGCTTGGTGTATCCTTGAGTTACTACAAAGAAATGTTGTGAGCTTTAACTTTGTTGACAGGATCCCCAGTCAGTTGCTTATATTCAAGTACTTTTACCACTTCCTCCCCAAATATCAGTTTATTTTAAAGAATAGGTACTTTTTAAGTATATATGAAATTACATATAAATTACTTTTAAAGTAATATGACATTGCAAAGGGCAAATTAACAATATTTCCACTGTATGGCATGGGGTTTTTTGGTGTGTTTTCTATGTGGAAAATAGAAAGGCAGCATTCACAGTAAATTCATTTGATTTAGCAATGTTCTTTCACTCATGGAAAGCAGCCTTGGTACAGAAGAGTAGATATTTTGGAAAACTAGACAGAAAGGGGCAAGGGAACAGAGGCTGGCGAGCTGTTGGGAGGGTGTGTGACTCAAAGCCCACCCTTTACCTCCTAAACAGAGGGAAAATGTTAGGGTCTCATTCTGTAATTACAGTGTGGGACTCACTAGTGATCTGATGCATTCTGGAGTCCAAGATATTTCTTGATGAATTTCAGACATCAAGTTATCCTAGAGGAATTTTGTTTTTGTTTTTAAGCAGATGTTCGCAGGGCTACAATCTTTGTTAAACACCAGCACCAGGGAAACGTTACAGACAGGAGTGCTCCCTGTCCATCACATAGATTGGTTTGGCAAGGAATTACTAATGATTTGGAAAATTCCAGAAAGAGTTTGATGTCAACGTGTTAGGAACACTTTATGCTGAGGCTGGAAAGGTGACTTTCAACCTCTGAGGGTAGCCAATAACCCAACCAAACCACAGATGTTTTATTCAAGACACTACCCTAGGCCTTTAGAGGGGCACATAAAGAATTATAAGACCGTCTCTGTAGCCAAAAAGCTGCATTTAGTTGTGGAAAAATTCAAAAGTGGATGAAAAATTAATGGGATAAGGCAGTATATGGAAAGTGCTCAGTGAAAGGTAGGGAAAGTAAAGGTTAAAGGGAAGAATGCGTATGCGTTAGTGTTCTTTGATTCAAATCAACAGTAATGCTCTCTACTTGAGCAAAAGCGAATTTATTTGAAGAACTTTAGGAACTCACAGACTTGCCAGGAAGTTTTCCGGACACGCAGGCTCAGCAACCATGGCTCACGGGCCCAGCCTCTCTGTGGCATGTGGGATCTTCCCGGACCGGGGCACGAACCCGTGTCCCCTGTGTCGGCAGGCAGACTCTCAACCACTGCGCCACCAGAGAAGCCCTGCCAGGAAGTTTTGAGGGTCTGGCGTGGAGGCCTAGGGACACCAAGCTTGGGAGGGCTAAGAAGGCAGGCTTGCAGGAGCAAGCCAGAAATCTGGGGGTGCCCTCAATCCTGGGATTTGAAGAAATTCTGTGTTAGATCACTCCAAGTGGTGGAAATGATTTGACACTTCTTTTTTATATTCCACCATAGATGTGGAAATGATATTTATTGCATACTTGGGTTGATGCATAGTTCCTTCTGCTTGGAATGAAGGGTAAATGCATGAGGAAAGAGATCAAGCTGGTAAAGTAAGTGGGAGCCAGATTATGGAGTGCCTTGCTAAAATTATCTTACTGACAGTGAGAAGCTATTTGGCATGTTTAGCAAGAGTGTATCATGGTAATAAAAGCAATATTTTTAACTCTCTATTTTGCAGTGGTGTTTTCAAAGAAAATAGCTACTCCCTTCCTTATTCCTGATGTGTTTGATTTCAGCCTGTGGCTAGTCTCTTCCGGAACTGCTCGCCTTCCTTGTAGCGGTCTCCCTCTTTGTCTTCCCTAGGGCCGTGTTTCTGAAAAGAGCATCACAGGCTACTTGCATCAGAAGTAACTGGGGAGATTTGTTAACATGCAACTTCTGAGGGCTCTACTGAATTAGAATTCTGGGGAGTGGGGGCAGGAATCTGCGTTTTTAACAAGTTCCCTAAGTGACTCTTTTGTGCACCAATGTTCAAAAACCACTGCCTCGAGGAGTGCTTAAACAGTCGCAGAGCAGAGGGAAGATGCTTTCTGCCTGCCTTTCCTTCTTTTTTTTTTGCAGTACGCGGGCCTCTCACTGTTGTGGCCTCTCCCGTTGCGGAGCACAGGCTCCGGACGCGCAGGCTCAGCGACCATGGCTCACGGGCCCAGCTGCTCCGCGGCATGTGGGATCTTCCCGGACCGGGGCACGAACCCGTGGCCCCTGCATCGGCAGGCGGACTCTCAACCGCTGCGCCACCAGGGAAGCCCCTGCCTTTCCTTCTTGATCGTCTCTTCCTCTTCCTTTCATTCTCCAAATTTTGCTCCTCTTCCTCTGTCTTCTCTGACTCACTTAATAAACACCACACTCATCGAGCACAATTGTGTGCAGAACACTGCCGAATGCTTTTATGGACACTGGAGACTTAAAGGCATACCTGAGGAGCTTAAAATATGTCTGTTCCAAATAAGCATTGGCAGAAAATCAGTGCTATTTCAGGGTGAGCCTTTTATGGAAAAGATGTTTAGCATTTGCTTTGAGTAAGGCTGCCTTTGATTTGCAAGCTTAGTAAGGCTTGAGTCAGGAAGATCTAAAAATTTTTGGCTGTTGATAAAGGGACAGCAGCTGGTGAAATCAAATGGCAGCAATCAGGG
>NW_006775074.1:2930145-2935923 GCF_000442215.2 Lipotes vexillifer
GAGAGTCTCCTTCAGGTCAACTCAGAACCTCAGTGAGAAGATAGAGCCAGTTAGCAATGCTTGGACTGATTTTCTTTCCCCGTATTCACTGTTCTTGTGTGAGATATAATAAAGAGAAACAACACTTATTTAGCATACTTCATGCCTTATAGGTATCATCTGATTACTAGAATAATACCTAGTGCATAGTAAGCTTTGAACCAGTATTATTGTTCATGGACTCACTCATCTATTCGTTCAATAAATGCTGGCAATGGTCTTGGCACAGGAAATGCAGCAATGAAGAACAAAATGCGAATCCTT
Organism: Lipotes vexillifer; assembly: GCF_000442215.2. Lineage (NCBI taxonomy): Eukaryota > Metazoa > Chordata > Mammalia > Artiodactyla > Lipotidae > Lipotes > Lipotes vexillifer. The sequence goes on from NW_006775074.1 coordinate 2,930,449, forward strand.
GCCCTCATGTAACTTACCTTCTAGTGCTGCCTGTTATTTTATGTCAACCCTAGGTGGATAATATAATTCCCATTCTACAGATGAGAAACTGGAGCTTGGAAAATTTAGCTTGCTAGCGGTCACACAGCTGCAAATTTGAGAAGTCTGTAGGAAACAGATACCCACACCTGTTTGGCTGCCAAACTCATATATTTTCTATGACATCATTACTGCTTCAGGCAGATTTTTAAATAAAAAGCTATCTTCTTTCCTCTGGATATGTTGGTCAGCCTTTGGAATTGAAGTGAATTTCTTAGAACACAGCTTTTATGCATAAGAAGCAAAGAAGAACTGAGAAGACACCAAACCATCCATCACCCCATCTCTTGCACCCTGTGCAGAAATCAAAAGACTCCAGTTAATCTCCAGTAAACTGAGTCGAATTGAAAACTTACATACTGTTTGGAAACGTCCTGTCTCGTATCTAAAATATACTCCTGGCTGTGACATTTCTGCCCATTGCTTTTGGGAAGGGCTTTGTGCTCCTGCCGATAAAGCAGCCAACTTGTGCCGCGTTAATAGTTTTGCATGTTGTTCACCTAGTTGAAAGGTTATCCTCCAAGCCTCTCACCCACCTGCTACTTCCTGTTTCCTTTCCATCCTACTGTCTCTTTTCTCTGACAAGTCAGTGTGCTGACATTCCCAGGGCCTGTCAGACACTGCTGAAAATCATCTTAAAAATGACCATGTAAGAGATGTGATACCTTCCTTTTCCAGTGTTTGCATTTTAGAAGAGGGCAAGGGTGAGCCCAAAAGAATGACACCTGTCAAGGATGGCTTAGAGACGGTACTGTCTCTGAGGTTCACTCCAGTGCCCCTTCTAGTCTGCAGATTTCCCCTTCCTCCCCAGCAGAATTAATTACTTTTTCGTTTGAGTCCATAACATTTTGCAAATACTCAAACTTATCACAGTCTCACCCATTTGATAATTAGCCGTGATTGTGACCTTGTTATATGGCAGGGCTGGACCTGCATCTTGAAAATATTTGTATGCCTGTGGTGCCTAGAACAGTCTTTGCACTCTGCAGGAGCTCCACAATGGTTTAGTGCATTGAATGGAATGGAAGGAGTTATTCTGGGAAAGGGCAAATTAAGAGAGAGCGTGTACTTGACTTTGTGTCCATTCAGAATAACTTGCCAGCGATGTAAATAGGTGTAGGGAGATGAGATGGGCTTTCCAAGTCATTCTCTAAAGAGATCAACTAAATGCAATTTTTTGGTCCCGACTATACACTTAAACACTACAAATTTGGATACTGTCTGTCCCTTATTAACTGCATAGTGACCTTGGACAAGTTACTTTCTCAGTGACTCAGTTTCTTCATCTGTAAAATGATATGTTTATTGTTAAGATTCAATGAGATAAAGCCGTGAGCACATTCCCCAGCACATAGTAACTCCTCACTAAACGTTCCTTATTTTTACTTCTATTCTCACAACACTTTGAGAGTCATTGCACCTTCACTTTACCGATAAAAAATACCAGCCACTATCATTTATTGGGTGCAATCTTTTGTTCAATTTTTACAGCAAGCTTGTTGGGAGGTATCATTATCATCCCCACTTTCACAAAGAGAAACCAGGCTGTATTCACAATCACCCAGCTGGGTAAGCAGTGGAGCTGGAATTCAGACTTAACTGATGAACTCCTGAAGTTTCCTTCTCGCCACTATGACAAGCTGCCTGTAAGGAATGATTGCCACTTCAAAATTGCACTCAGCCTTCTTAAAATACTTCTGTTCTTCAAATGAAATCCCTCATGTCAGTTCTAAATCTGTAATACTTGGGGAATTCGAGCTTCATCTCATGTAATGCTGCAGTGTGCTCTCTGCACTGCTAAAACCTCAGACATGAGGGGTTTTGCCCCTGAGGCATCTGAATTTCACGAGTGAGTGGCTAGTCTTTACCCCATCTATGAGGTGCTGTGAGAACCCTCTGGATAGAGGACGGTTGCAAATATAAGCCAGTATTTCTGCACAAGATGAATTTGTTGCCACTACTGAATATATTAGTTCATTATATATACTTCCCCCAAATACTGAGAGCGCATGTGCAACAGACATTATAGAATGCATCCATTTCAAACCCTGAGCTGGCATTTTACAAGCATTAGTTATTAACATATGAATTTGAACTCTTGTCCCCTGCCAGAGGTAACTGATGGCAGAAAAAAAATCGTTGAATATAACTTCAACATTCAAATGCGAATGGATAGGACCAGAGCAAAATCTTCTGATTGGAAACTGGCCCCTTGCCAGCTTTTGAGTTCTGAGAGAGATCTGAGACCTGGGGGAAAAATAGCCAAGATTTAAAATATGATTTCCGTTTGCTTTCACTTTGTTTCTTCAAATGTAACATTCCCATGTAGTTCTCAGTTTTGTTTGATCACATCAAAGCTAACTTAGATACATCTTCTGAAATCGTGAAAACATTTTGCTGAATAACCTAGAGAGGTCATTTATTTTAGTGTGAATAAAATCCAGATCTATTAGAAGTGATTGCCAAGCTTTTCTTTCAAGATTGGTACCAGTCCTTGACAAAACTTTCACAAATCTTTGGCAAAATGAAAAACAAAAATGAAGGGCAAAGTGGAGTATTTTCCATAAAGCTAAATACATTCAATGATAAGTGCTGATCCTTTATTTTGAGGTTTGATTTTGCAAAATGTTCTGTGTTGAAATGTCCCTTTTATTATAAAATGGTGGTATTAGTAGATTGAAGTTTTTACGTTTAACGTTTTTGACAGTATCCAAAGTTGCTATCTCTATTTCTGTTGGCCAATTTTGTTTGTTTGTTCTTAATTTACTGGACTGTATAATGTAAATCTGGAAACCACTGGTGTGGAAGAAAAAGCATAGGCTTTGAAAGCAGAAGCCCCTGTGTTCCCCTCCTTGTTGGATTTGCTATGACCAGATGAGCTGAACCCTAACTGGTTCTATGAGAATTCCAGTTTCTCCATTGGTAATGTAAAGGCAATAGCATTGTTGAGAGAATTAAATATAATCACATATGCAAAATGTCTAGCTCACAATACTACCTAATAAACAATAAGCTCTCCTCTTTATTTTTCCTGTTATAAACTCAATTCATGAGGATAAGAAGAATATGATCATTGGTTGAGATTTGGGGGTGGAGCAGGTAAAGGGGGACTAATCATAAAATAGAAAGTGAAGGTCCCAAAGGCAGGTTGTGTTTGAGGTAGGCCTTTTTTTCTATACCTTATAACATTTTCTGATATTGAGGAAAATCTTGGAGGGTAGGGACATATCTTGTTACCTTTGATTCTCCAGCATCTGGACCAGTGCAGGCTCAGAGGAGCACTGCTACAAGTGGTATGAGTAGACTCTGATTTAGCTATTTGCATGAGGGAACTTTATAAGGGTGCATTTTCCAGTTTAATGCCTACAGGGGAAGTGAAGGAAGAAAGCCTAGGCAGAGTTCTTTGCCAACACTACAGGGAGTTTTGGATTTAGGATAACTGCTAAGTTGTTCTGACCTGGGGCAGGGGATCTGGGGCCTTTATACTCCCTTCACTGATCAATCATGGGATGTAGGTTGATATGATACAGGGAGGGGGCATAACTTGGGAGGGTTGGCTTTCTTCAGCTGAGGACAATCTCAGGAGAGCATTTAGCTGCAAGCTCTCAGTGGCTGCTACAGGTAGAATTGTCTCTCCAAAAGATGTTGAAGTCCTAACCCCTGATACCTGTGAACGTGATCTTATTTGGAAAAGGGTCTTTGCAGATGATCAGGTTAAGATGAAATCATCAGGGTGAGTCCCAATCCAATGATGATGGATTAAAAAGGGGGAAATTTAGACAGAGAAATAGACATGTGTAGAGGGAGGTACAGACTCAGGGAGAATGCCATCTTCAAACCAAGGAACGCTTGAGGCTACCAGAAGCCCGAGAGAGTCATGGACCAGATTTTCCCTCACAACCGTCAGAAGGAACCAAACCTGCGACATCTTGATTGTAGACTTCTGGTCTCCAGAACTTTCAGACAATCAATTTCTGTTGTTTAAGCTGCCCAGTTTGTTTGCGGTAGTTTGTTACAGCAGCCCTGGGAAACTTGAACAGTTGCCAACACTCTGGACATCAGTGCTATGCATGCCTGAGTTATGAAGTGGGGGCAGCCCTTGGCATGATGCAGTGTTAGTAACAGAACCCCATGATGTTTGTGGGATGAAGGAGCCTTCACATTCTAGTTTTGAACAATGCTGGCTCAAGTTTCTCTGCTACAGTTAGAATTCTGCTAACTAGGCAATGGACTCATCCTTTCTTCTAATTATGTCCACACACCTCACTGCAATGAAACGCCCAGTCATGCAAGGCTACCTTGAGGCTAACTGTATCCAGAAACTGACAAAGAGAGGGCTCTGCACATGCTCAGAAAACACTTTGAATCTGAGGTGACCTAGAAACCAGGTATATTTATGGAGTTGAGTCTTAAGATAGGCTAGGACTGTTCTGGGGCTTATGACCGCTCTTGCATTGTCAGTTTGAAGAGTTTGTTTAAGGAAATAAGGTTTTAAAATCCATTAACAGTCCTGCCTATGGAGAAGGAAGGAGCTATCACAAAGTGAGAATAAGGATTCTTTATGTCACAATATTGCTTAGCGTAAACACTAATAAGCAATTCTTTTAGGATAGAAGAGAAATGAGGATGGATTCACATAATTGTAGATTGATGTTTGCTGGTACTACACGTTTCTCTATTATCTTTGGATTTTGTCCAGCCTTTCAAAGGCAGGAGATGTGTCTTATTCATCTCTGTAATCTCAGCACCAAGCAGAATGGACAATGCTGGGGATTGAATGTGTGTTTAGAGCTGGGAGGAGGGGGGGTTGCTATATGAAATTGGCTTGCATAATCCTCTTGCTGTATTCCTGCAAGTTGTGGGTGTTAGCTATATTCTTCTTCCATCAATAGAGCAGTAGGAGAGGAGGAATCCATTGTCTCACTCACGCCAAAAACTAAATTGTCATCAGAGTTTGAACTGCAAAATCTTTATTTCAGGTAAGAGACAGGAAATCAAGAAACAACTTGCTTTCTGCTGAGCTCCAGGTAAGTACTCAGGGCTTGAAGTTGAGTAAGGTCATCGCTGAATGAATACTGAAGGCAAGATGAAAGCCCTTCAATACTTGCAAGTTTTGCTTTTTGGATGGCATGTGATAAGTTTATGCCCATTAAGGAAACCACACAGTTTAGTGCAAAAGGCCCAGACTTCCAACCCCTGCTTGCAAACTCTGAGGATTCATGACAAGCATGTAGTAGGTGCTCAGTAAATCTATTTGGAATAAAATTCCATGCTTTATGATAGACACAGGTTCCCAAAATGGAATATACCAGGGCTCCAGTGAAACGTCTTTCAGGAGACGAGAACCATCTCTTACAAGGTACTCTTTTCCTCTCCTTCATCTCCCTTTCCTTCTCT
>NW_006775074.1:2936022-2957440 GCF_000442215.2 Lipotes vexillifer
TTCCCTTCCTTTTTTTTTTTTACTGTTTATTTGTGAGCCTCCTACTCACTTTCCCAGGGCTATAACTCCAGCCCCAGGGAGGAGATGCAGTGGTGGGGACTCTGGGCAGCTCCATCTGCCGGGTTCAGCATTTGTGGGGTCCTCAGTAGCAAAGGCAACAAATGTCCATGGTGTGATGAGGATCGCTTTGCTTCTCCTACTCTCCATTTCCCAGTGGGGTGAAATCTCTCTGAGGGGATCCCTCTCAGTGCCAAGCTGCTCTATGCTAGGGGCGGGGTGAAGCAGGTAAAATTTTTCCTATCCTTTTCTATGCAGCCATCTTCAATTTTTGAGCTCAGCTGGATTTCTGCTGCTTCTTTATTGTAGTCTAGAGCTTTCCCAGAGCTATTTTCATTTTTTGTTTTTGTAAGGGAGACAAGCATTGGGACCTCCTAGCCCACCATGTTTTTGACGGCTGTCTGAGGTCTTTTCAAGACAGACCCTTCTGTACGTCAGAAGCATTCACCTCAGGAACATCTCTCCAGTTTGAGGGAAAACTGAATAACACAAGAACCCTACATCCAATCAACTTCCCTCAACAGCAGTCTAAAGAGTTGAGAGCCATTCCAGCCAAGCTAGAAGGAATTCTAGCTCCTAATGTGATTCTGAAACTCTAGACTGTTTTGTACTGTATAGACTTTTCCAGATTGTCAGCCCTGTCAAGTCACCCTGGGGCCAGACTCCCATCTGTTGTCAAAAAATTTATTATAATTTCTTGTGGGGTTTCAGAGAGCAGAGACTATGCATCACTTACTTGGACAAATGGCACCACACATGGCACCTCCTATAAGGGATCCAACAAATATTTGCTTGATGACATAATGGCTAGTGAGGTTTGGATTCTGCTATTAGCTCTGAAATTTAGGCAACTTTGAAAATCACTCTGAGCTTAACCTTCCTGACACCTACCATATAGGATTATGGCAAAGATCAAGTGAGAGAGTGGGTATCAAAGCCCCAAGCACATGATTGATACATATTAGGCATTATAGATCTCTTTCTTTCTTCCTCCTTCCATCTCTCTCCTTCTAGATCCTCCCTCCTACTGTACATTTACCTGTCATTGCCGCCTCGATACTAAGCATAGGACCTACATTCTTTTCTTCTTTCTTTATTCCTCCATCAACTACTTCCTTCTTTCTCAACCTTTTCTCCTTTAGCCTCTTTCTTTAGCATCTTTATTCTTCCCTTCTACTCAGCGCTCAACCCAACTTGTACCTGGCTTCTCTGCCTTTCTGAAAGTTTTGCTTGAACACCTAGTCCCTCTAGCCTACCAAAAGACAGGCGATGGAGACTGGGCTCTTTAGATCTAAATACTAGTTTTCAAATGTCTGCAGGAAAAAGACTCTTTATGAAGCTTGTCATCTGCTCCCTAGCGAGACAAAAGGGCTTCCCAAGCCCATGCAACCCATGTGCTGAAATATTAATAGGAAAAGACAGCAAGGCGAGGGCATGGCAGTTTGGGTGTGAGACCAGCACGTCTTCTGGGGCTCTCTTCTGTGGAGCCCCACAGGAGGGATGACATTCAGCGTGCCTCTACCCGGAGGTGCAGATGGCTGCTAAGCCTATTTCAGGGAGCAGACAAGGAAGGGGGTGGGAGAGACTGGCAGAACAGAACCACAGTTCCTTTCTATGGCATCAAGATGCCAAGATCAAAGACAATTAAAAATGGATAAATTGAGGGAAGACACACAGGGAGACAGTTTGAGCCTTATTAAAATGCATTGAAAAACTCTTTTTTTTTTTTTGGAAAAAGGAGGAAAACTTATTCTGATTTGTTTTTAAGTTACAAAAAAATAAATCTCTCTCAGGATTGGCATCTCCTAAAGAGGGTCAGTAGGGGCATGGGTATGTAAAAATAAATCCAATAGGACTTTCCACAGTATTTTCCTTAAAAAAGATGCCAATACATTTGTAATACTGCCAAGTTCCAGAGGAACAGATTGAAATACTCAGGATTAAAAATTCAAAAAATTTTTTCCATTGAAATGGCATTTTAATTTCCTTCCCTAGACTACCCCAGGGTGGGGAGGGATCACTGTCTTTCAGTGGTTTCTTCTTGTCGCTTTTTTTCCCCCTAGTGGTGGGTTCGGGTTTCATTCAAGAAATACAAACACTGATGTAGATTAGATTAGAAATCAGAGGATGCTTATACTCTTCAGCACAAGGGACAGATTTTTAAAGTACAATGATGTTATGGAAGAGAATTACTAGATTCTAGAGAAAGACAATTTAGTCTTTTTTGATGAAGTAATGCTCAAGCTCTGATCTGAAGGATGAGTATAATTTTGCTGTGGAAAAAAGAAAAACAAAACACGCCTGCACTAAGGTAAAAGAGAACACAGAAAATTCAAGGAATTAAAAGATATCTAGTACAGACGAAGTATAAAACACAAAGGGATAGAATGGCACTTGACAATGCTGTACAATAAGTCATATCACTTGGGCTTCTTAGACTTTATCTTAAGGACAAAGGGAATGAAGGTGTTTAAAGACAAGGGTGTTTTTTTTTTTTTGTATGGATATGACAATATTTGCATAAAGTTGGAAGAATGATTGGGGAAATAAGGGGAGGAGGTAGAGTAGTAAGAGAGGAAGTGGGGATACCAATTAGGAGGCTATTATAATATTAGAGAAAATAGATAACAGTATTTTACCTAAATTGCTAGTAGCAGACCTGAATTACAGATTTTGTCCCAGGTCCTCTGGAAAAATGCTCAACTACTGTCAGAAATAATTTTTATCACGGTATTAATGCACACAATTTTAAAATGCATAATTGCAAATCATTTCAATGTGGTTTAATAAAGAATTTTCAAAAGTCAAAAAAAAAAAAAGATTAGAAATCAGTTTGGGGCTTCCCTGGTGGCACAGTGGTTGAGAGTCCGCCTGCCGATGCAGGGGACACGGGTTCGTTCCCCGGTCTGGGAAGATCCCACATGCCACGGAGCGGCTGGGCCCATAAGCCATGGCCGCTGAGCCTGTGCGTCTGGAGCCTGTGCGCCACAATGGGAGAGGCCACAACAGTGAGAGGCCCACATACCACAAAACAAAACAAAAGAAAACAAAAGAAAACAAAACAAAAAATAGAAATCTGTTTGGGATTTCCCAGTAAAACCCTAAGATGGAAGCAGTGTCCATATGTGCAGATGACAAACTATTAGCTCAGTGTAGTTTATTATTTCTGATAATGCATTCAGGGCTGGGCAAAGCCCATCTTCTCAGTTTCATTCATATGCAATAAATGAGCCTTGCTTTAAAAAATGTATGCTATTTTATTTTTGGCCCTTTCTTCACCATTATAAAGTTAGTAGCTCATCATTATAGTATAGTGCTTAAGAGCTTAAGCTCAAAACCTGGATTTCCTTTTGGGTTCTATTCTATCCATCATTTATTAGTTGAGTGACTTTGGGTAAATTACCTCAATGCTTTAAGCCTTGGCATATTCATCCATAGGATGGGGATGTTAATCCCTGTCCCTGACAACAGTGAGAATGGAATGGGGTCAGCATGTAAAGCACTAAGCAAACTGTATCTGGCAGGCATGCAAGGAGTCAATGTTATGTTAACTAGTATTATTTCTGCTGCCTGAAGAGTTTGTATGGCACCAACATAATAACTTCTGATATTTTCATAGCACTTTGCAAATTTCGAAGCATTTCCACTTACATCACGTCACGCATCCTGTGAGGCTGATAGGGCAAGAATAACCTAATCTCCCTTAGCACATCATATTTAGACACTTACCCAAACTCATGCAGTTGGAAAGTATTAGGTTGGGCTTGAACCTTGGTGTTTTTTTCAGTCCACTGCTATGTTACTAAATATTAATAATATGTTTAAAATTTCGTGAGTCCTTACAATGCACTAAGAACTATTCTATGTGATGTACATTACATTAATGATCTCATTTAATTCTTACAATATTATGGTTTAGGTTCTCTTATTTCCCCATTTTACAGATGAGCAAACTGATCTTTAAACATTAATATCTAGTGTCAACATAGTCGCTAACTTTTAGGTAAAAACACTCAGGACTACTTTAAGTATGTCTGAATTTTCAGCTGTGTAACCTTGGGGAATTTCTTTGCATTCTCGCTTCCTTGTCTATAAATTGGGAACAGTAATTGAAGCCCACTTCCCAGAGTTGTGAGGATAAAATAAGAAATTCGAATGTCCTTTGGAAAAATAACATGGGGGTACTAACTATAAATATGGTAATGTCAGTTATGTGGTCGTGTGTAGTTAAAATAATCACCAATGATCTGGGTATAATTCTTTTTTTTTTTTTTTTTTTTTTTTTTTTCTAGTGTCAACATAGTCGCTAACTTTTAGGTAAAAACACTCAGGACTACTTTAAGTATGTCTGAATTTTCAGCTGTGTAACCTTGGGGAATTTCTTTGCATTCTCGCTTCCTTGTCTATAAATTGGGAACAGTAATTGAAGCCCACTTCCCAGAGTTGTGAGGATAAAATAAGAAATTCGAATGTCCTTTGGAAAAATAACATGGGGGTACTAACTATAAATATGGTAATGTCAGTTATGTGGTCGTGTGTAGTTAAAATAATCACCAATGATCTGGGTATAATTTTTTTTTTTTTTTTTTTTTTTACTTTTTCAAATGCTGTGTTGACAATCTATAGACACAGATATGAACAGAGATCACTAGGAGCACGTCAGCCTAATCGTTGCAATGATAACAACTGTGATTTCTTCAAGAAATGGCTACATTAACAACATTTCCACCGCTCAGATAATCTGACTTTCGATGTCCAAATTGTCCACAGCCAGATCTGTGTGGATGCTGAGGTTTCCAGCTCATGGCTTCTGGACTGACGGCCAGTAAATCCTGGACGTCACTCTTTACTGGGTTAGAAGTAGTTCTAAATTCATGGAAGGCATTTTAATATTTATGCAGATATAACCCCTACGGAATCAGCAAAACCACAATTGATTTTGGCTGTTTACTCCTCAACTTGAGTTCACTTAATGCAATTGTTTGAGGAATGGTGTCTGAGTAAACATCTGCGTGAACAGAATTAGGAGCCCCTTCACCAGTGTTGTTTACCTTAGTATTTAAAAAAAAAAAAAAATCAAACAGTGGTGAACTGAAAAACATGACTATGAGACACTGTACTCTCTTTGTCAAGATAGTTTCCAGGCTCACAGAATGTCATGTTTTCCTAAATGTGTTAACACAGGTAAAGCCTGGATGTAGGCACACCCAATAAATGATCCCTTTCCTCTTCCTTCACCTTTAGCTCCCCACTGCCTGAATATAGAGGAGCAGAACGGCAATAGCTCTGCTACCAGACACCTTGGTAGAACTCCTGGCTCTAATCTGTATTAGTACTGCAGACTTGATAAGTTCCCTGACTCTCTTTTCCTCATATGTAAAATGGGGCTAATAGTAGACAGTTTTGGATAAAAGATAATGAAGATGCTGTAGATAAAGTGCATACACCGTATAAGTCATTTCATTAATTTTCAGTGAGTTCTCTACCAGTTGACCCTCCTTTCTTACTATATGAAGTTCTAAACCACAGGCCTTTAGGGAAAGTGTTGTGGAAGGTGGGATGATGTTAAATGTCAGGTATTTTACACTCATTATTTTGTTTACTCCTCACACAATTCTATGAGGTAAGTACCGTCTTTACCTTCCAGATAAGAAAATGAGCCCATAGAGAGATTAAGTCACGTGTCCAAAGTGCCCCATCTAGTAGGTGAAAGACTTTGAAATTAAACAAAACACCAGATTTGGAGTCAGGTGACTTTTATCTAGATGACAGTAGTGGAGTTAATACTACCTGAGCCTTTATCATATATCAGCCCTGTCCTAGGCAGTTCCAAGTACCAGCTCATCATGTTCACAATAACATTCTCCCCGTTTTACATGCAAGTAAACTGTGAGGTTACCTGTCTTGCTTCAGGTCAAACAAGCAATCAACAGAGTCAGGATTTGGCCGCAGGCAAACTGGTTCAAGAATTTCTATACAGTATTATCTGAGGCTACATTCACCTCTGTCACTCTCAGACATGACACTTCTCTGCTCTGGGCTTCAGCTTGCTAATTGGTAAAATGAGGGGATGGTTTAGATAAACCATAAAATCCCTTCCATGAGTCTATCCAATAGAGTGAATCAATGCTGCCATAATAAAAATGACATCAGGGCATGCCCTGCAGGTCAGGCCCATACTCACCGCTGAATCCGTAACAGGGGCTTTGTACCTTCTCCTCTGTCCCTGAGCTGTTGACACGAAGTTGAGGTTTATTGGATTCCTGAGAAATGTGTTATCTATGTGGTAGGAACTTTCTGTCCTTTGAGGCGATTCCTCCTTGTTCTCCTTGTAATTTTCTTCCCAAATTTGAACTTCCTTTCACTACAGTCAGGGTCAAGATACATGTAGCAAAGGGATGGGTTATTACAAGGGTTGTGTTCCTGGTTCCCGAAAGTGTAATTGTAGTAGACCCACTTGGCAGAAACCCTTACATTGGTTTCTTGTTCTGTACAATGAGAACTATTGTAAAACAGGCCAAATTGAAGCTCCCCAAACTGCCCCTCAAGTAAATGAAAATAAGAACACATTTTGTAATGCCAGCTAGTAATGTCACCCTCAGGATTGGTGGTCCCTAATCGTATCCCTGTTTGCTTCATCAGTCTGGACCCTGCAAAATCCAAGTGGATCATGGTGGGTGATAGTGGATCACCCAAACATAACCAAATATTAGTGCCAATGACAACTATATACTGATGTGGTAGCTTTCCTAGAGCCGATTAACACAGAGTACTACTCAGCCATAAAAAAGAATGAAATAATGCCATTAGCAGCAACATGGATGCAACTAGAGATTATCATGCTAAGTTAAGTAAGTCAGAAAGAGAAAGACAAATACCATATAATATCACTTATATGTGGAATCTAAAATATGACACAAATGAACCTATCTATGAAGCTGAAACAGACTCACAGATATAGAGAACAGACTTGTGGTTGCCAAAGCGGGGGGATGGGGGAGGATGGAGTGGGAGTTTGGGGTTAGCAAATGCAAACTATTACATATAGAATGGATGGACAACAAGGTCCTACTGTATAGCACAGGGAACTATATTCAATATCCTGGGATAAACCATAATAGAAAAGAATATATATATATACTGAGTCACTTTGCTGTACAGCAAAAATTAACACAAAATTGTAAATCAACTATACTTCAATTAAAAAAATGAAAAAAAAAACTGTACAGACTTACGTACATGGTACGATGCTATTAATTAATTAATTTTCCATACTCATCAAGGAGTATTGCTAAGAGCAGTTCACATTCACAAGAGACAAGTAACAATACACATTCACGGTTTAGTGACAGCTCTGTGAACTCTTATGTTCTCTGTCATAATATATTCCAAAGGGGCCTCAACTCTCTGGACAATTCAGAACATCACATTAGTCTACAAAATTGACCTGATAAACATTAAATGGCAAGTAGTCTGGATGCCTTAGAAAGATACATGCACTACAGAAGACGGGTGATAAATCTTACAAAGATTCAAGGCCTGCCACATTGGAGATTTTAGGGACCCAGTGGTCTGGGATATGCCAGGACGTCTCTTTCAAAGGACAGGACAAAATTATTTCACCTTGCTCCTTCTGCCAGTAAGAAAGAAGTATAGCACTTGATAGCACTCTTTGGATTTTGGAGCCAGTCTGTTCCACACATGGGAATTTTGTTACAACCCATTTATCAGGTGATGCAGAAGACTTCTAGCTTTGGTTGGGGATAAAGTTGAGAGTCATGTGGAGTCTCTGGCAGGACCCAATAGGAGGGTCATAGAGCAGAATCTCGTGGTTCTGGAACAAGATCCTGCCATCTACCACAGAGCACTATATAACATTCTAAAATTTCTCCTGATGTGCTTCTGGGTCCTGATTGAAATTGATCCTCTGACTACGTGTTATCAATTGACCAGGTGAGCAGAACTGTAGATCAAGTGATGTATTATTCTGTCAAACCCACCAAGGATGAGAATTCCAGCAGCAATTTGTCACTAAATAGAAGTGGTGCATCTAGGATCAGGCTTGAGAAGGCACAGTGGGATCAAGTAAACTAGAAGGCAGGAGGTCTGGACCCAAATGTCACTTCGTATACTGTCACCTTTTCCTTATCTCACACCTAGACCCTCATGGTGGGAGTTCCACAGGATCAGGTGATGACGGAAGAAAAAGCCTGAGTTTAGTTCATGAATGGGCTGGCTTTGTATGTATAAAGTACAAGGCATATAGGGACTGTTGCTTCACTACAGCCAATGTACACCATCCTCTTGTGAGTTTGCCAAGAAATTGACATCAATGAGATTTCTGAGAAGCTATACTCAGAAGGAGTAAACTTAATGTAAGAAACACATGAATACAAGTAATGCAAGGGGTGGACTGTAGAGGGTGCTGTTCATGCCTTGCCCAGGTTTTTAAAAATCAACCAGTACACTCACTGTTGCCTGAGAATAGTTCATAGCTGTTCTCTTGGAGAATTGCCAAAGGATCACCTCTCCTTGGAAGCTATCTCTCCTTCCCTCTTTTGGGACAAAAGACTCACTGGCATAGTGATAGAAAAGGTCAGCCAGCCCACTTGCCTGAAGGTGGGACTAACTCTGTCGTGCAGTTTGTTCTCCAGAGCTTCCCTGTGACATCAGAATGATGAAACATCTAGAGGAGACTATTCAGTTTTCTCCCCCTTGCCTTATCCCCTGTCACTCACTCCCTTACCTTGAAAATTCTTCTTGAATAAATCACTTGAATACATTTTTAGGGGACACTACCTAACATGCCCTATAGCTTTCACTCGTTTTGTACCCATGGTTCTTTGTACAAAAGAATGGGAAATCTTTGTGCTAAAATATAAGGGGAAAAATAAAGCATGATATGGTAACGATACATTGTATAAATCTGTCTTTTCACTATTACAAACTCCAAAATGGAGGCCTCCTGGCACCCACCTCTAAACTCATTTCCTTACTAGTCTCTGAGAACAATCTGGTTTAATTCTAGGATGGCTTAAGGAGACTAGTTAAGAAGTTGCTAAGGCATGTCATCACATTTCACATTTTGAGGGTTTCTTACTTTTCATGAAGAATTGTTCTTCTCTGACCACTTCAAATAACTGTATCCCAGCCTTACTGCCCATACTTGAGTTCCTGCTTTGCTATCTTGCCTGGTTCTTAAGTTCCCTCAAGACTGAGACTTGTCATAGTTTAGATGAGCCCTGCTAGGATCTATAGTCCTGGCCCTGAATCTTATTTCAGCTGTGATGTCTTACTGCATGACACAAGACCCCACTGATGCTAACTGTTTGCTTGTCTACCTGGATCTCCCATTTCACCTCCTCTGAAACTGGCCTTTGTACCACTTCCTGGACCATCCTATCGCTACACCATATTTTTCTGGATCTTGTGCCCAACCTGCCTGCCTGGACTTCCTCCAGGTACCTTTTCCAAGGGATGGCTCATCCCTATGGGCTCTGCTTAGATTTCAGAAACCCTTGGCCTCCCCTTAGCTTTTCCACTCAGTTTCTATATGATCTTGTGAATGTTACTTAACATCTCTGTTCCCAATTTCCTCATCCAATAAATGGGACTAACAGTTTATGAAGAATAAATAAGAAAATACTCATAGAGCATCCAGAAGGGTGCCCCACAAATAGTATCATTCAATAATGGGAGTTATTTTTGTGAGTTAGTTATTATAATCTGCCATGCAGATCTGTCAGGGAAACGAAAACCACTTTAGGAATTTCTAGCAGGAAGAAAGTTGATGCAGCAAGAGATAGACTTTCACAACTTGGAAGGACTTGGGGCAGGAAGATTTGGAAGGCTGCTGCTAAATTTCAGAACACACTCATGTTTAGGAACCACAGAGAAGCCACTGCCTGTGGTCTCAGCTGCCAGCCTTATGGAAGGGGTTGACTATCAGGTGTTTGCTAGGAAGTTTCTGCAAAAATGCTCTACCTCTGAATGCCCATATGCCTGCGTATAGCTGAAAAGAATGACTTTCTTTTTCTTTTATGTTTTATAAATCTTGTGCAAGTACCTCACTGGTTAAGTATAAATCTTGGAGGAAGAATCACATTAAAGGTAATAGGTCCTAGGCTTTCAGTTCTTGCAGTAGAGGGGAGCTTAAAAATGTAGGGATGGATCAACAGACAATATATGCCACAGTTATTTGGTGTGTTTATTATGATTGCCTTTCCAGCTCTAATCTGTTAAGAATCATGTAAAGGGAAATCTGAGATGGAAGTCAGAGGATATGATAATTGGAGGTGAGCACCAGAGCTTTCCTATAGGATTCTTAGTGGATGCCTAGTTGGCTGACCTGCAGAGAGGAATGAGCAAGCTCAAAAATAGAATTTACATGATTGATTGTAATGAAGACATGCCAAAAGTCTGGTCATGGATGTTCTTAGGCAATTTATTGTTTAGCCTCTCAAAGCAGCTAAAAGAAGTCAGAAACAGATATACCTGGTGGAGGGGACATCAGCTCATGGGCTATTGCTGCTGACACTGCATTGCATTTCACCTCATCATACTTGGCTCCAGTAGCAATGCTTCTCCCTGTCACATTCAGGAATGACCTCTCAGTTATGGCATTGCCTTCACGGAGATCCAGATACAAGGTATTATCACAACACCAATGTTGGGAACTAAGGATAGAAAGGCAAATTACAGGTAGCTCCTCTATTTCCAGGGGTTTGCACTGTGCTTGTCATGTAGAAAGTGCAATAGTGTGGTTTGTTAACTGAATGAAAGAACATTTAATCCAACTTCTATGCTTCCATGTCAAGGGCCCATACCTTCTAGGGGCAGTTTATTCCACTGAGGGTTATGATTACTCAGAAGAAGACTCCAGATGTCCTTGCAAGGTTTCGGGGATTGTGATCATGAAAGTAAGGAAACACTGAGGTAGAAACTCCATGGTTCCACCCGGGCAGCTCTCCGGCAGTCTATCTTACCTGAAAAAACAGTGAATTCAAGGTCACTGCACACATGCTGAGCAAATAAATGACTTGAGGGGCTGTCTAGGCTCTACTGAAGGAAGAACATGCCCTTTGGGAATGCTGAAAGGCTATGCTAAGTGCTCTTTGTGATACTCTAAGAGAGTAGGAGCTTAACCCAAAGGATCTTTGGGTTTCTTTTACACTTGACAGAATATAAGTAAACAAATCTCTTTCACATTCCTTAGGGTCACAGAATTTCAGAATCAGAAGGACTCTTGGAGACTTTCTGGCCATACTCTTATCTGGTACCTGAATTTTTTTTTTATAATTTTTAAAAAGTTACTGTCCAGCTGCTATTTGAATCCTTCCATGGACAGGGAGCTCACTGCCTTACAATTCATTGCATTACTTTAAAAAATTTATTTGGATCTGACATCTTCCCATAGTTATCAGTGTTTAATTTTAATACTCCATGGAACCCCCAATGTCCTCAGTTATTTTTATTTATTTATTTATTTTGCGGTATGCGGGCCTCTCACTGTTGTGGCCTCTCCCGTTGCGGAGCACAGGCTCCGCACGCCAGGCTCAGCGGCCATGGCTCACAGGCCCAGCCGCTCCACGGCATGTGGAATCTTCCCAGACCGGGGCATGAACCCGTGTCCCCTGCATCGGCAGGCGGACTCTCAACCACTGTGCCACCAGGGAAGCCCTCCTCAGTTATTTTTCTCTCCCTTCTTATATCTTAGCTAGAGAAGATCTGTGGTCCAGTCCATTTTAACCCTCTCTTTGTGTGGACCATGTGATTAACAAAAATCTTGGTAAAATGAAGATGGGGTTCCAGGGTTGTTTGACACCTAAGCCTGGACTCTTAACCGTCACATTATAGTGTTGGGCAAACACATGCATATGTGTGTTCACACCGTCTTTCCACCAGAGTGAGGTGCTCCACGTTAAAATTTGGTCCCCAGAAACATCCCTCACATGAACCTTACGGATCAGAGGTAGTTCTTTAAAGAATTCTTAAACTCTAGGAGGGATGCTCGTGTGGCACTTTACCTTTCTTGCCGACTCAACTAGACTATCTGAGCCAGAAGGTATCTTAGTGAGTGTTAAATAAAACTCTTATTTTATTACAGGGGAATGTAAGGACCACAGTGTGAGGTGTTGGCCCAAGTTCTCTCACCTAAGTAGCTGAAGAGTCAGCCCTCAACCTCAGGGCTCCAAAATCTTGTTTGTGTGAGCAGCAATGCCTGGCACCATGCTGATCATGCCAATCACACATATCAAAAAACAGAAAGACTGAGATCTATAGTTATCTATCTATCTATCAATCATCTATCTATCTATCTATCTATCTATCATCTATCATCTATCTATCTGTCTTTAGGTTGGCTTTTAACCTTCTTTGGAAACCTAGACTAATCTATCAGTGTAATTTCCTGTTGTTCTTTTTATTCAATAACTCACATCATTCACAGCTATGTATGTGAACACAAATTATTGTCAAACAAAAGAGCAGAGGGGGAGGAACAGATGGAGGGATCCCTGGCATTAATGGAAGACAGCTGGACCCAGGATTAGAGCTACGCTTCCTCTATAACATGAGACCAGACCCACGGTCTCAGGAACCCAGTAGGTGGCAGTGATAAGAACCATGCTGATCTGGATTCAAATCTCACTTCTTGAACTTTCTAGCTTGAATGAGTTTCCTACTCCTGCTTGGCCTTACTTTCCTTAGCTGTAAAATAAGATTTTGTAAGGATAATGAGAAGCGTATACATAAAAGTGCTTTGCTTGGTAACTGGGGTATAGTAAGTGCTCAATAAATATCATACCCTATTATTGTTACAGTTTATTTAACCCCTTGTTCTTTTTCCATAAAGTGGGTATGCAATAGATTTCTGTTGAATAAATGTATACAATTCATAAGCTCTTGTAGTTATGATAAGGGAAGAAAGATAGTATCTTTCATTCACAACCCGGACAATCAGAGGAAGAGGGCTCCTGGCAGAAATAGTGAAGGCAGATCTAAACCAGGGTTTGGCAAACTTCAGCTCACTGGCAAAATCCATTCCACTGCCTGATTTTGTAAATAAAGTTTTATTGGAACACAGGAACGATTATTCATTTTCATATTGCCTATGGCTGCTTTTACACTACAATGAGAGTTGTGGCATTGCCACAGAGACCATATGGACCTTAAAGCCAGATTTGCTATCTGACCCTTTATAGAAAAAGTTTGCTGGCCCCTGATATAAACAGATATGAGCCAGTTGGGTACATGATGGAGATCTCAGAATGTCTACAACTGTGAGCAAATGTATGTGAAGGAAAAAAAGAGAAACAGAGAAATTGGGCTGTATGGGTTAGTGGAGAGATTATGAACTTAAAGTCAGAAGTCTTGAGTGACAGTCTCACCCTCACTAGCAGTTAGCTGAATGACATTGGGTAAGCACTTCCACCCTTTAGGCCTGCTTCTTTTTCCGCAAAATGAAGGAGTTGGATTAAATCAACCCTATGGTCATTCAGTCACTAATGGTCTATGATTCTTTGGAACCTAAAGCTAGGGCGGAGAGGAGGCAAGGCTTGGACCGATACTTCCTTTATAAAATAAAACTCCTTTATCTCTGTATCATGTAGGAAAGGCTGGGAAAGGAATGATATAGAGGTGGACTTGAATTCGGAAAGAATTACAAAATATACTTACTTCCCCCACCAAACTGGAAGTGAAGTATAAGCTTTATTAATATTTTTCAAATTCTAAGGGGAGTCAAGAGGCTGCATTTTATAAAGCTATTTTTGGCTTTTGTCAAGTGCAATAACCACATGGTTCAGATATAAGAGCCAAGCACTTAAAGCATTAGGGGGAATTCCTTTCCACAGAGCATTGCTAACATGAGATTATGGCAACAGAGCTCTCAAGTTGAAAAGTTAAAAAGCCTTTTAGAAAGTTACTTGGAAGAAATAGATTTTAGTGTTTAAAAATTTATATAAATGTGTGTATGTATACACTTCTTGAGATATACATGAATGTATCATTAACTCGTCCCTAGCCTGACATTTAGTAGTAGTTGAATAAATGCTTTTGAATGAATGAATAAAATCCACTAGAGCTGCTACATTATACTACTTATTCCTTCAATTCAACACATGTTCATTTCATGGGTATTATTTAGATTTTTGGGCCTTTTTCAGGGGTTACCACCTTACAGAGTGTAATGAGTTCCTTTTAGCACTCCAGATGTTATTAATAATGTTCCTTAGATGATATCCAAGGAGGGAATCCCAGAATCATAGTTTTAGAGCTGACAGGGTCTGGACAAACCCCCTTAAATCTTAGAAGTCTTCTTCCTCTGTTTCTTACCCAAGGTCCTAGGGATACTTAAAGGCAGTTAGGACTAGAACCCTTTCTTTAGATTCCTAGTTCAATGTTTTTTCTTGTATAATACCTCAACTTACATTTTAGAATTTTATAATGATATTCTAACACAGAGAATCCTTGACCATGATACGGAATTTGGGTGTCCTTGTTAATGACAATATTCTTCATCCATTCATTCATTTCTTCAACAAGAATTTATTAAATACACACCATAGCTGTTGAAATTTGCTAGTCGCTCTTATGGATGAAAAGGAATGAGACGTAGTCCCTTCCCCTGACTTTGGGGTCTCCTGTAGGAAGATATCCCTGAACCTCACCTGCTACCTCAGGCTCACCTCCAGCAATATGCCTACCATATTACATTGTAATGTTGTATTAAGAATCTATCTCTTCCATTAGTCTGCAAGGTACTTGAGGGCAGAGACCATGTCTTACTAATCACTGGGCACATCCTGTCCCCTTCCCTCACCTTCCAAAAGTTCTTTGAACTGCATTAACCTGATATCAATATATACTTGAAGGAGAAAGTGAATAATATGTAGCTTATTGGTTTAATACATATGTTATGGACTGACTGTTTATGCCTCCCCACCCAATTCATACATTGAAGCCCTAATCCCCAATGTGATGATGTTTAGAGATGGGCCCTTTGGAAGGCAATTAGGGTGAGATGAGGTCATGAGGGTGGGGCCCTGGTCTGATGGGATTAGTGTCCTTATAAGAAGAGACCAGATCTCTCTCTCTCTCTCTCTCCCATGGCACTGAGAAAAGGCCATGTGAACACATGACAAGAAGGCAGAAACCTGCAAGTCAGAGAGTGTTCACCAGGATCTGACAATAATCTCAAACTTCCAGTCTCCAGAACTTGGAGAAAATAAGTTTCTGTTTTTTAAGCCACCCAATTTGTGATATTTTGTTTTGGTAGCCTGAGATGACTAATACAAACTACTAAACAATTTTTTAAAAAAATTATAACCATACTGAAACCATAACATGTACCGGGGGAAAAAAAAAAGAGAGAAACTTATTTTCTCACAATTCTAAAGTCCAGAAGTTTGAAATCAAGTTGTTAGCTGAACTATGCTCCCTCTGTATCCTCTATGGGATGATCCTTCTTGCCTCTTCCAGCTTTCGGCAGCCCCAGGGACTTCAAAACTCCAACCTGTGCCTCCAACTTCTCATGGTGATCCTCTCTCTGTGTGTCTTTATAGCATTTTCTCCCTGTGCATGTCTATCTCTGTGTTTCTTCTTCTTATAAGGACTCCAGTTATACTGGATTAGGGCTCACCCTAATGATCTCATGTTAACTTGATCACCTCTGCAAAGACTCTATTTCTAAAAAAGAACACATTCACAGATATCAGGGCTTAGGAATTCGACATAAATTTGGGTGGGGGGGACACATTTCAACCCATAACAATGACCTAGTCAAAAATCGTATTTTTCCCTTCCTCACAATAATAGCATCAACTTCTACCTTTTGGACCATGAATTACATACCAATCAAGCTACTAGATATTTAATTATTTCATCTTACCTTCTCAATAAGCCAAAGAGATGGGAAATGTTAGCATTGTTAAAGCTGTCAAATTGAGAGTCAAGAAGATTGAATACCTCATACCAGGTCCTATACTAATGGTAGAGCCAGGATTTAACAAAGATCACTGATTTGTAGATCTACATTCTCAACTAAAATGCAAGCATTTCTTCTTTTTTAAAAATACCCATGAGCCTATTAACCATTTGGGGATTCCCTATATTTTATTATTATTTTTCTTTTTGCGGTACGCGGGCCTCTCACTGTTGTGGCCTCTCCCCGGAGCACAGGCTCTGGACTCACAGGCTCAGCGGCCATGGCTCACGAGCCCAGCCGCTTCGCGGCATGTGAGATCCTCCCGGACCGGGGCATGAACCCGTGTCCCCTGCATCATCAGGCAGACTCTCAACCACTGTGCCACCAGGGAAGCCCGGGATTCCCTATATCTTAAAAGTTTAAAAACTCTTTTTCTAATGTCTGCCTTGAGAATCATCCTGTCATATATTCAGCCACAACCTAACTGAGGCCAGACACAGGTCTGCCGTTTCCTGGTTAGGTTCTTTAAGACTTTATTTCACCTTTTCTTTATGTCAACTCATCTGTCAGCGTCCCTTCTCATCTTTCCCTTTGTCTTTGTAATCCATATCATCCCTGAAGCCATTTCTAAATGCTAGGTCAGTTCCCAAGGAGAAACTCAATCATTCTTGTATAGACTCTTGTTATTTCAACCTTAGCCTGAAGTTAATTTCTGTATCAAGAGAGCCTAATTCTCATACTGCTGTGTTCAGTCACTGCATCTTCAAAACTGACCTCAGACACAAGTTCAGTCAATTTGCCCTGGATTTGAAACTCTACCATGCACTCCACTCTCTTCCTTATCCTCTTTTTTTGACCCTGAGCTCCAGCCAGAAGCACATCCATGTACCAGCCCCACTTAGCTCTGCATGGATTTTCCCAAGGCAGTTGGAGGACTCGTCAAATTATTTGCAATTGTATTTCTGCATTTTGCAGCTGTTTGAAAAATTCCAGATTGATTTTCAGCCGAGCAGTGCAGCCTCAATCCTAATAAGGTTCAAGCACTGAAAAAGTACAGCGATGAACCATTGATTAAGTTGACACTGCAATCTATTTTTGCTGCCCCTGGTAGGCTGAACTGGTTGCTTGCACTTGCATTTGTTAAATGTTTCAGGCTTTTGTCTTTGTGAATAATCTTTTCTGAAACCAGAGACGGTCCTGTTGGTCCTGTTCTAGGTTGCTGTCTTTGGGTATCTGTCAGTACCTCTTTCTATGGATGTGAAAATGAAAGCTGAGGAAATTAAGGGTCGTGCACAGGGAATTCACCAATCTAAAAACCTAGTGTCCTGCTCTGCTACTGTGCAGTCCCAGCTTTAGAGCAGAGAAGGAAGACTGTGGTTGGAAAATGAACATGTCCACAGGGAAATAACACAGCAGGAGTGCACACTACTGAGTGTCAAGTTTAAGGCAGCGATGGCCTTTCCACATTAGGCAAGAGTCCCTAGACAGTGGCAATTCTGTTGCAAACATAAATCACTGAGATATACAATAGCAGATCCTTTTCTCTCCACCCTAATTCACCTGCTTCTCCAGCTTCTTTGAAATGATGCATTCCATGGTGAATCAGATTCTTAAAACTTACCTGCTGTGTGATCTTGGGAAAGATCTTAACTTATCTCAGCTTCAATATCCTTATCTCTAAAGTGGGTCTATTATTGATACTGCCCTCACAGGGTATTGTTATGATAAAATAAGCTAATGGGTATAGTGAACCTAGCCTACAGTAAGCATTCAATACACTAATAATAATGAAGCAAGGTTTCAATTGGAGACAGATAAAAGCATGTTGAAAACAATCCATTTCAACAAAGGTTTTTTTTTTCATTACAGTAATATTTAAATGAGTGGATGAAAAGAAGTGGTGTGGTTCCCACAACGGGAATGGGTCGGAGGGAGCAGGCAGACAATCAGAGAGACCCCCCTGATGGAGTTATCAGCCAAATTCACAATGTCACAGCAATGAGTCGTTACATCAGCAATAACAGGATGGAAAAAAATGACTGGGGAAAAGGCATATTGCTCACAAGCTGCCCACCCCTCCCTGCTCTGCCTCAGCAGAGGCAGCCTCCCTGCTCTCCTTTCTTCAAAGTGATTTCTAGTTGCATAACAGTTGTTCTAGGATGGCAAACATTAGGTCTTTTGACTCTAATGCAGATGAATTTTAACCGTATGCATAGAATAAATATGTACACACATCCATACACGTATATTATCTTCCATGAATATTTATTGGGAGTATATAAATGATTCACACACAAATCCCTCTTATTCTAGGAGGAGAAAGGAGAGATGCACTGTTCTTTGACCTGACTCCTCAACCCCACCAGAATGCAAATCATCTTAACCTGGACATGTAATTGCTCTAGGACCCCTAGAGAGCTGATTCTCATGTGAAGCACAGCCATACCCTGGAAACTTTCATCGGTCTGTACCTTCAACAACAGTCCCCAAGACATTTCTGACCAGCCCTGTGCCTGCCTCCAGATTATCCTAAAAAATTACAGCCGTCCTGCGTGTGCATTTTAAAATATAGATATATGTGGGGGGAAGCTTGAATCAGACTCTAGAGGAAGTTGTTGCCTTAAGAGGTGGAGGCAAAAGGAGGTCTTTCAAGCAGCACTGTCCAAGAACACTTTCTGTGAAGATGGAAATGTTCTTTATCTGTGCCATCCACTATAGTGGCCACTGGCCACGTGTGGCTAGAGGGCACCAGAAATGTGGCAAGTGGGAAGGAGGTATTGGATTTTTAGTTAATGTTAACTAGTTTAAATTTAAATAGACGTTTGTGACCAGAGTCTACTGTATTGAAAAGCATAGCTTTAGAAAACACATAGCCCAACCTTCTTTTAAGGAGATAAACAGGAAATAGATGTAGAAATGTGGTGAATTGGGGTGGGAGGAGCAGGAAGGAGCTAAAATCATTTTATCTTCTGACTAAAACACTCAAACTCTGAATCCTCCAGATCTTTTAGCATGAGGAAAAATGGAAGGTTTAAAGATTACTTATCAAATCCTCAGTCGTTTACTGAGAACTTTTCTGTGTCATTTGATATCCTCATTATGAAGCAAGTGGGGATGAAGAAATAAATAAAATTTTAAAAAACAACACACCTTTGCCCAAAGTGTGTATATTCAGAACATCAGACAGGCACACATCAAAATAACCTTATACAGTGTTTAGTAGAAAAGAGACCATGAAAAATAACCGAAATATTATTACATTTTGAGATTAATTCTGATTGGGGTTGACAATTCTTATTCATTATGGTATTCAACAAATATAAAGTATAACTACATGGAGTTAATACACTTTATAAAAAATTGAAATATAGTTGATATACAATATTGTTAGTTTCAGGCATATAACAGTGATTCAACATTTAAATACATCATGAAATGATCACCATGATAAGTCTAGTAACCATCTGTCCCATACAAAGTTATTACAGTATTATTGACAATATTACTTATACTGTACGATACATCCCTGTTACTTATTCATTTTCTAATTGGAAGTTTGTACCTCTTAATTCCTTTCACCTATTTTACCCAAAGCCCCATTCTTCCCTCCCCTCTTGCAATCACCCATTTGTTCTCTGTATCCACGAGTCTGTTTTCATTTCGTTTCTTTTTTTGTTTGTTTGTTTTTTAGATTCCACATATAAGTGAAATCATACTGTATTTTTTTCTCTGGCTTATTTTACTTAGCATGATACACTCTAGACTCATCCATATTGTGACAAAAGGCGAGATTTAATCCTTTTTTATGGCTGTGTAGTATTCCATTGTGTGTGTGTGTGTGTGTGTGTGTGTGTGTGTGTGTGTGTGTGTGCCACCTCTTCTTTGTCCATTCATCTATTGATAGACACTTAGACACTTAGGTTGTTTCCATATCTTGGCTATTGTGAATGATACTGCATTGAACATAGAGGTCCACAGATTTTTTTTCTAATTAGTGTTTTAATTTCTTCAGGTAAAAACCCAGAAGTGAACTTGCTGGAATGTAGGGTAATTCTATTATTAATTTTTTGAGGAAACTCTTTACTGTTTTCCAAAGTGGCTGCACCAATTTACCATCCCACCAACAGTGCACAAGGGTTCCCTTTTTACCACATCCTTGCCAACACTTGTTATTTTTTGTCTTTTTCATGATAGCCATTCTGACAGGTGTGAGGTGATACCTCATTATGGTTTTGATTTGCATTTCCCTGATGACTAGTAATGTTGAGCATCTTTTCAGGAGCCTGCTGGCTATCTCTTTGTCTTCTATGGAAAAAATGTCTATTATGATCCTCTGCCCAGTTTTTAATCAGGTTCTTTGTTTTTATGCTATTGAGTTGTATGAATTCTTTGTATATTTTGGATATTAGCACTTTATTGGATTTTTCTTCTTCATTCAGCAGGCTGCCTTTTTGTCTTGTTGATAGTTTCCTTCTCTGTGCAAAACCTTTTTAGTTTGATGTAGTCCCACTTGTTTGTTTTTGCTTTTGTTTCCCTTGACTGAGGAGGCATATCCAAAAAATATTGCTAAAACCAATGTCAAAGAGGGTACTGCCTATGTTTTCTTCTAGAAGTTTTACTGTTTAAAGTATTACATTTATCCATCCTGAATTTATTTTTGCATCTGGTGTGAGAAAGTGGTCCAGTTTCATTCTTTTGTGTGTAGCTGTCCATTCTTTTCTGTGAGTCTGCCTTTTCCCCATTGTATATTCTTGCCTTTTTTGTTGTAGATTAATTGATCCTACAAGCTTGGGTTTATTTCTGGGCTCTATTCTGTTTCATTGATCTATGTGTCTGTTTTTGTGCCAGTACAATATTGCTTTGATTATTGTAGCTTCGCAGTTTAGTTTGAAATCAAGGAATATGATACCTTCAGCTTTGTTCTTCTAAAGTTTACTTTGGCTATTCTGAGTCTTTTGTGGTTCCATAACAATTTTAGGATTATTTGTTCTAGTTATGTGAAAAATCCCATTGGTATTTTTATAGGGATTGCACTAAATCTGTAGATTGCCTTGGATAGTATTGAAATGTCTACTCTGTGCCACACACTTTTATAGCTTGCAGGAAAACTTGCAGAACAATGAGTAGTCTCCTGGGTTCTGTCAAGATGGAGTAGCCCTAGTCCTCCCAAGTCCTCCCTCTTATGACTTAAAATTTTCTGGTGATAAAGCAACAAACAAGGCCAGAAAGACTCTGAAAGATGGAAAGAAGAAGGTGACCTGCATAGGGACATTGGGGCCTGAGGAACAGCATAGTGATGAGTTTCCTAGTTTTCCTTATTGCCTCCAATATATCCTCAAAAGGGTTTTGCAGAAGCCTCCATCCCAGAACCACCAACAGGCACAGATAAAATTCTCCAAGAATGTCCTGTTCCTTTTAGCCAAAGGACTAGGGAAA
>NW_006775074.1:2958184-2960857 GCF_000442215.2 Lipotes vexillifer
AGAGTGTCCTAACAACAGAAAACCTTGTGGCAATATCTACTTTAGGCAAACGCCAACAGAAAAATCCTATCACACTTCCCCCCATTTCAGCTGGCCAGCAAGGAGCTGACCTTTCATTCTACCTCCTAGCCCTTACCCCATGGAAGCTGATGCTGTGTACCAATTCCCTACTGGCTGAAGTCAGCTGGGTAGAGCAGGGACCTACTTTTCCATTCCCTGTTTGGCAGAAGCTGGTGGCAACACAGCAACATCCCCACCAGATAATATTGGTGGGCTGAGTGGGAAGCTGGTCTTCAATCTCTCACCCAGAAGAACCTGGCAGCACTTGAATTCCCCACCATGTTAGTGTCATTGCTGTCCATTGGTGAGCTGAGCCTCCACCCCTGACTGGCATCAATGAGGCTGACAAGGTGGTACAAGTTGAGAGTAGTAAACACTTTATTCTTCCCCATTCCCCACCCCATGTCTGTCAGGCCCACTGGGGACCTAAGCCTCCACTCCCATTCTTTAGCAACAAAGTGTTATTAGTCAGCCCTCTACTTATCCTGTACTTGGTGGCTGCATGACCAGAGTCAGAACATAATCTTTACTCTTACTTGGATACAACAAGGCAGTGTGACCTTTGGTGCCTCATTTTTAAAGGGAAGGAGTCAGTGGAGCAGAAAAGGGAGCTGAGTGTCTTCTCCAACGTGAAATGGGGCAGTGTTAGTCAGTGCTTCTCTATTGCTGGATGGTATTGTGGGCCTCCTGGCCCTCAAGCTACACCTCAATAGAAGGACAAATTACTAAAAAAAGAAAAAGATTAAATAAGATCCAGAGTTTCATAATATCTAATATGTTCAGGAAATCACTTATTATACCAAGAATCAGGGAAATCACAACATGAATGATGACAGAAACCATACCAATATGAATCAGAAGACAAAATTATCTGACAAGGATTTTAAAGCAGCTCTCATCAAAATGATTCAACGATGATCTTGGAGCAGAATAAAAAATATAAAATCTCAGCAAAGAAATGCATGTTATAAAAAAGAACCAAATGTAAATTGTTGAATTGAAATATATAATAATTGAAGTAAAAAGAAAAAAAACCTCACTAGATGGGCTCAAAAAGTAGAATGGAGATGAAAGGGATAGAATCAGTGAACTTGAAGATAGATCAGTAGAATTTACCCATTCTGAATATGAGAGCAAATAGACTGACATGGGGAGGGGGAAGGGTAAGCTGGGACGAAGTGAGAGACTAGCACTGACATATATACACTACCAAATGTAAAATAGCCAGTGGGAAGCAGCTGCATCACACAGGGAGATCAGCTCGGTGCTTTGTGGCCACCTAGAGGGGTGGAATAGGGAGGGTGGGAGGGAGACTCAAGAGGGAGGGGTTACGGGGATATATGTATACATATAGCTGATTCACTTTGTTACGCAGCAGAAACTAACACAACATTTTAAAGCAATTATAACCCAATAAAGATGTTAAAAAAAAAAAAAAGGAACAGTCTCAGGGACATGTGAGACAATAACAAAACTGCTAACATTCATATCACTGGAGAGCCAGAAGGAGAGGAAAGGATGGTACTAAAGAAGTATTTAAAGAAATAATGACTGAAAACTTCCCCAGTTTGTCAAAACACAAAAACCTTTAAAGGCACATCAAAATTAAGCTTCTGGGGGCTTCCCTGGTGGCGCAATGGTTGAGAGTCTGCCTGCCGATGCAGGGGACACAGATTCGTGCCCCGGTCCGGGAAGATCCCACATGCCGCCGCGGAGCGGCTGGGCCCGTGAGCCATGGCCGCTGAGCCTGCGTGTCCGGAGCCTGTGCTCCGCAACGGGAGAGGCCACAACAGTGAGAGGCCCGCGTAATGCAAAAAAAAATAAAAAATTAAAAACAAAATAAAAATAAAAATTTATCTATAATATTAAGTAAAATAAAACTATTTTCTTTCCTGCCCTGTATTTACTATGTAAAAAATATTCATGCACAAAGACTGAAAGGGAAAGAAGACCTATGAAAATAGCTAATTTCCTGGGGTGATGGGATTGAGGGTGATTTGTGATTCCTTTTAAATGACCTTTATTGATATAATGTAATCTTTAGAATAAGTGGAAATTGGCAGGAAATAAGTAAGCTGAACTCAGAGAAGGAACAGAAGGCTCATGTGTTCTGCTGTCCACATGTGAGAGACCTGAAGGCTGGATGAGGGGCAGTGGGCCTTTTCTCACCACGAGCATCAACTGCTGGCATACTTGGGGATGTGGCTCTAATTGCTAGAGCCTGTCTTTGGCTGAGACTCATGTTTTAGAATATACTTTCCAATGCTGCGTATGGATTGGCTTGATTTTCTCTCCATTTATCAAAAAGACATATAATATTAAAGCTACTTCATATTTGCACTTTTCTGAGCATTTTGTGTCATTATCAGTCTTTATGAGAATGCTGTGAGGTAGGCATGGGAGGAGTTACATCTACATTTAAGAGACAAGGGAGGGCTTCCCTGGTGGCGCAGTGGTTGAGAGTCCGCCTGCCGATGCAGGGGACACGGGTTCGTGCCCCGGTCTGGGAAGATCCCACATGCCGCGGAGCGGCTGGGCCCGTGAGCCATGGGCGCTGAGTTTGCACGTCTGCAGCCTGTGCTCCGCAACAGGAGAGGCCACAACAGTGAGAGG
>NW_006775074.1:2960881-2963869 GCF_000442215.2 Lipotes vexillifer
AAAAAAAAAAGAGACAAGGGAGAAAACCATAATTCGAAAGGATGCATGCACCCTGATGTTCATTGCAGCACTATTTACAATAGCCAGGACGTGGAAGCAGCCTAAATGGACGTCGACAGAAGAATGGATAAAGAAGATGTGGTACATATATACAATGGAATATTACTCAGCCATAAAAAAGGCATGAAATAATGCCATTTGCAGCAACATGGATGGACCTAGAAACTGTCATACAGAGTTGAGTAGTCAGAAAGAGAAAGACAAATATATAATATCACTTATATGTGGAATCTAGAAAAATGATACAGATGAACTTATTTGCAAAGCAGAAATAGAGTCACAGATGTAGAAAACAAACTTATGGATACCAAGGGAGGAAGGGGGGTGGGACAAACTGGGAGGTTGGGATTGACATATACACACTACTATGTATAAAATAGATAACTAATGAGAACCTACTGTATAGCACAGGGAACTCTACTCTGGGCTCTGTGGTGACCCACATGGGAAGGGAATCTAAAAAGAGTGGATATATGTATATGTATAACTGATTCACTTTGCTGTACAGCAGAAACTAGTACAACATTGTAAAGCAACTACACTTCAATAAAAATTAAAAAAAAAAATAAGAGACAAGGAAATAGGCAAAGACTTCACCACTTAGTACCTTTGGAACTTTTGGCCATAAACCTTCTGTGGCTCAGTTCCCTCAACTATAAAGTAGTGATGAAGATACTATTAAATTATAAGGGAATGTATGCAATTAAAGAAATTACATATAAATTACTTCGAACAGAGTCTGGCATGTAGGAAGAACTCAACAAATATTAGCTATTATTATTTAATAATTTTTAATATTATTATATTACTTAACTTTCAATGTTTATTTAATCCACTGGTGATGTTAGGACTACAACCCTGTTTCCTACATCCTATACTTCTTTTTTTTTTTTTTTTGCGGTACGTGGGCCTCTCACTGTTGTGGCCTCTCCCGCTGCAGAGCACAGACTCTGGACGCGCAGGATCAGAGGCCATGGCTCACGGGCCTAGCCGCTCCACGGCATGTGGGATCTTCCCGGACTGGGGCACGAACCCGTGTGCCCTGCATCGGCAGGTGGGCTCTGAACCACTGCGCCACCAGGGAAGCCCCATCCTATACTTCTTGAGAAAATAGCGTGGTGGAGAAGGAAAAGAAAATGTGCGCATTGTATCTGAGAAAGAAAAAAATCCTTATTTCTAATCCTAAGTTTTTCACGAAGCTGACAGATGTTGGAAAATTATGAATCTTAGTTTTCTCATGTTTAAAATGAAGACAATGATGATACTATGAATGATTTCAGCTTTAGCCTCAGTTCTCTAAAATACAGAGCTTGAATAAAGGATTAATTGCTGGTGTTTTACTTGGGAAATGCCATCCTGGGGCATTGAGAGTGAAAAAGGAAGTGTAGCAGGTAAGAAAGGGAAATTAAAATAGGTAACACGATGCAGTAGTATGCCAGCCACCCTGGCATGATCTGCACAGACACAGCCAGTCACCTGGCAAGTGTACCAGTTTGGCCTTGCAGGATGTCTCCAGGCAAACAATACTGTGCTTCCCCACTGGTCATCAGTGAGAGGAAGGGAGAGGGAATTTATCTGCATATACTGTCTGCAACTGGTCACAGTTTATCCCACAGGGAATTAACTTCAGCAGCTGCTCAGAAAGTCAGATTCCATACCCTGTTGCATGGCAGTTATACCGGAGTCTGGAAGTAGAAGTGGTGGGAAGAGTTAGCAACTATAGGAAAGAGGCTAGTTGGCTTGTGGAGGCAGAACTGCCCAGATCTGCACAGCTGCCTTTGCTGCCCAGTGAGGAGAAAGCAGCCAGCAGTCCAGGGATCTGAGGAAGTCCATAAGACGTGCCTGTTATGTCCTCAGAGGCTTGTCTTAGTTCTGGCTGCTATTCCTATAGGTAACAGAATAGGCAGTTACTTATTCAGTTTTGTTAACCTGTTCACAGTTTTGTAGGCTGAGAAGTCCAAGATCAAGGCTCCAGTAGATTCATTGTTTGGTAAGGTCCCATTTCCTGGTTCATAGATGATGGCTGTCTTCTTGTTTGCTCACACAGCAGGAGAGGAAAGGGAGCTCTCTGGGGTCTCTAAATGGGCATTAATCCCATTAATAAGAGCTCAACCTCATGAATTAATCACCTCCCAATGGCCCCACCATCACACTGGGGGTTGGATTTCAACATATGAATCTGGGGGAGATACAAATATACAGTCTATAGGTGGGCTGTATACTAATATTAATTATTAAATTTCATCCACCCTGAATTGAATGGGGGTGGCAACAGGGAGATGGGCTGCTCTGTGGAACTCTAGAAGGCACTTTTAAAATCACAAGAGCCTAAATGTATTAGATACTCTGAGACACAACATCATCTACCAATGTCATTCTGAAAGCAAAGCCATTGCAGGTGTTCACGTGTGATGCCTTATTTCCTTAGCAAGGGCACCTAGTGGTCTGGCACATAAAGAACAATAGCTAGTAGCTATTAGCAGCAGCATAAACATTGTATTGATATAATATTTTTAAAATGCTTATAAGTTTAGAAACCTCTATCTCCTATAATAAGATGGCCACACTAATGTATATCTTATCCCAGATGATCTACCTGCAGTGTGACATTGATACTCCTCCATAAGAAGGTAAACTCTATGTTCCCATCCCTTAAAACTTGATTGGTGGGGGATGACTTCATAACTGCCTCACCCAATAAGATAGAGTGGAAGTGATGCTGCATTTTTTTCAAGACTGGGTCATAAAATGGAAAACATCTCCCCCTGGCTCTCCCTCTTGGCACATGCATCTTGAGAGCCTGATCTAACATTAGAAGTCTAGCTCCTCGGAAGCTGCCTGCTGGAGACATGATGTGGAAAGACCAGAGAGAGAGAGAGAGAGAGAGAGAGAGAGAGAGAGAGAGAGAGAGAGAGAGAGAGGTGTGTG
>NW_006775074.1:2963940-3009520 GCF_000442215.2 Lipotes vexillifer
AGAGGGAGAGAGAGAGAGAGAGAGAGAGAGAGAGAGAGAGAGAGAGAGAGAGAGAGATGTCTGAGTTGCTGCAGCTGTTTCAGCCCCAGCAATTGGAATCTTCCAGTCCAGGCACCAGACGCGTAAGATAAGAAGCCTTTGAGATGACCCCAGTCCCAGCCACCATCTCTGACTGCAACCTCATGAGAGAATAGAACCACACAGCTGATCTGCACAGATTCCCAGCCTTATGGAAACCACGTGTGAAAATAAATGATTACTGTTGCTTCAAGCTGCTAAGTCTTGGGGAAATTTGTTTGCAGCTCTAAAAACTACAACATCTGTAGAGCCCCGAGTGCTTTGATACAAGGCTATCGTGGCAGTTGTTTTAAAAGTGTTCGCTTTCATTTTGTTTAAAATGTTTAACCTTAATCATTTTGTTAATAAATAACTTATTTATTGAGTGCCCACTCATTGCCCAAACTGATCTAGTTGCAAGGAGTATGAAGAAAGCAAAACTGTCCCCGATTTCATGACACTTAGACCCCAATTGGAAGGGGAGTCTTACAAGTATATAAAGAAGAACCACGTGCTACAGAGATGCCACACACGTTTACAAAGCTATTTTTCTCCCTTTGGGGAAAACTATATATATACACATTCATATGTATGTATACAGTATAATTTGCAAAAGTAAGATATTTTAACTGAAAGCCTTTGAAACTGTCTACTGAAAAAAAGATGCACAACCTTAAAGTTGAGGACTTTCTGAGGTATTTAAGCCTGGAAGACAGCCTCTTGGATAGCTCTGAGGGACTGCTCTGAAAAGATTAGGGAGGAACCAGGATATATAGGAGTTTTTGCAACAAAAAACAGGTAGTTGAATGTCAAAAGGTTACTGTTAATTAAAGAAAACCAGACATCTCAAGTTAATGAATTCAGTGCTTTTCTATGTATGGGAAGATGCAAGAGTCTGAGCTCATTGAAATCATTCCTTTGTTATGCACCTCAGCTATCTGGGGCCAGTATCCTGTTGTTTCCTGTCCTGAGTCCCCTCAGGACTCACCACTGGGAGAGGCTATAGTGACTAATGGCTTGATGGCTGCAACATCCTTTGTTTATTGATATGGCAGGAGACATTTTTCATCCGCGCAACCCATGTTTCTTTCTGCTCTGGCTTCTCCATTTTTCTTCCCCTCCTGTCGGGTGGTGTTGGAGACGCCATGACACTTATGGTATCTTCTCAGAGGAGCTTAAGTTGAGGATGCTTTTGGTTTGACTTTAGTGGGTCATATGAACATGGCTTCCAGTTATGTTATTGCTAGTTTCCCTGGTGTGGGGATGGTTTCCAGGAATACTCCTGCTGCCCACTGTCCTGACTCAATCAATGTCATGAAACAAAAGTTTGGAGCTAGGAGTTGTCTTGTGAGAAGAGCACACCCCGAATAGCCAGCACCCACTGCTGGAAGTTCATGGGTAGTGAGACAGAAGCAAGGTTTATTATGAACGGAGCCAGGAGCTGGTCTGTGGAAAATTCTTCTAAATCTGAAGGATTTTAAACTGAGGATTTAATAGTAAATGAAATTGTAAACCGAGGATTCCATTCTCACTGCCACTTGGTCAAAAGAGAAGTCTTCTCCAATCAGGAGGACTCTCAATAATTCAGTGTACACAATTTAAATGCCAATGATTAAAAGTTGACAAATAGCTCAAGCATTACAAAATCCAGGAAAATAACATGATAGTTTTATTATTTAAGCATGAAATCAGCAAGAAATTAGACACTTTTGCCAATGTTTTTATGACCCACTTCTCTTCATTAACTGGATTATCAAATAACCCTGAAGTCTACTTATTAATGCTATTCAAAATTCATCTTATCCTCTTCATAAATTATTGCCTTGTGTATGATGTGGCAAAATTATTTTTACAATTTTTCTCTCCACGTCAAAATAGTTTCTTTTGATTTCAGTGCTTGTTTGCTTTCCTTTCATATTTCATTAAATTTTAATTTGATTTTTCTCTGTTCTTTACTAAGTAAATATAAGACAACAAACGAGGTAAGCTTCAATGTTGATCAAATTGTGTGTAACTTCTCACTTGCTTTAAATTTTTAAAGATCGTGATATTTTTCTCATTATAGAGAAATGAAAAAAATACTTAATTTTGAATGCTTTTTATTAAAAGCATTAGGGTTTGGGGGTAAATACTTAATTACTGCTAGTTTTGAGATGTCTATGTGAGCAAGTCTTTGTAGCTTGTGCATTGGCAGAATGGGCCAGAAGCTTAGCGTTGTGACCTGTATTTTTCTTTTTTTTTTTTTTTATAATGTATCTTGAAATTAAAAAAAAATTATACCTACTTTTGAATGCTTTTATTATTAAAGAAGGACATCCAAATTATAGAAGCTTCAGGTCTCATACACCTGGATTCATTCCTGACTGGACAGTGGGAAGAGGTGAACACATCTGTTGAAGCATGTCTTGTTTTGGGAATTCTGTTCCAATAGCCCAAGCCTATGTTAAGCACTATTTTGATTTACACATTGTCCTGTGCTAATCTCTAGAGCTCACCACTTTGAGACAGATGCATAGTTTTTCTTTTAAAGCTTACAAAAGCTCTGTGAGGTAGCATGATACACAATTTTATGTGTCAATTTGGCTGGGATATGTTGCCTAGTTGTTTGGTCAAATACTAGTCTAGATGTCTCTGTAAAGGTCAGTTGACTTTAAGTAAAGGAGATTATCCTCGATAATGTGAGTGGATCTCATGCAATCAGTTGAACATTTTAAGAGAAAAAGTAAGGTTTCCTGGTGTTACAACAAAAATAATAATGAGGTTTCTCTTTCCTATTAGTAAACAAGTAAATAAGGAACAAATGAATAAACATAGAAATAGCACACACAAGCCTGAAAGTGTTAAGCAATTTTAGCATTACTTTAACTGTTACTAATCTGTAGTGCCTGTAACTAAACTTGTCCTTCACAAAGCTAATTCCTTAATTACTCTCTGACTCTATGTGGATTATATCCTGCACTTGGCATTCTTTTCCTCCACACTCCCCTGTAACACTACCTTGTTTCAGAAAGGTCATGAGCCAATAAACTGGGGAAAGACCAGCCCCAGTTACCAAGTTGCCTGACACCAGCTGTACTGCCTTGAGCCTTATCACCTACCCCAGACTATGAGCCCTGACTATAAGACCTCTCCGTATTTCCCAGGGAGGGGCAGCAGAGTTTTTGAGGCTCTAGCCTGCTGTGTTCCCTCTTTGCCTGGCAAAGAACTAAAGCTACTCTTTCTCTTCCTCCAAAACTCTGTCTCCATATTTCTTTTTGGCATCGGTGCACAGAGAGCCAATATTTTGGCAACACTGGCGATGAAGCGATTTTGAAATATAAACTGCTGCCTCAAGAATGTAATATAAACTACTGTATAGCACAGGGAACTATATTCAATATCTTGTAATAACCTGTAATGGAAAAGAATCTGAAAAAGAATATATATATGTGTGTGTGTGTGTTTATGTATATATATACATATAACTGAATCACTTTGCTGTACACCTGAAACTAACGTAACATGGTAAATTGACTATACTTCAGTTTTTAAAAATGGTTAAAATAAATAAATAAAAAGAGTGTAATATAAAAATTCTGTCTGAGTTTCCAGGCCTCTGAACTGCCCTGTGGCTTTAAGACTTGCAAGCCTCCACAGCTATATGAGCCAATTCATTAAAATAAATCTTTCTCTATCTCTCCCTCTCAGTACACACACACACACACCACACTCTGTTATATTATCTTGTTGGTCATATTTCTCTGGAGTACCCTGACTGGAAAAGGTAGCACTTATCAGTATTTCGTGGAAACTAGACAAGGTTAGCAAGTAACTTAGAACACACAGCTGGTAAGTGGTGGACCAAGTCGGTGGACAGGTCTTGCTCTCTCTGCTCTGCAGCATTGACTCTTTCTGGAGTCAGAAAGCCTCCTTAGTCCGACTTTGTCTCATTGTGTTGAGTGATCTTAGAGGTTTGATACCCAGCCTCCTTCAATACCTCTTTCCTCATGTGTCAAGTGTGGTAGCAATGGCTCTTGACTTAAATCCATCACATGAACTGTTTTGAGGTTCAGTGAGACAAGTAGGTGAAGACAAAACAACTCTACAAATATAGTTCATTATTAAGCAAGAAATGAACTTCATGACTTTTCCTAAGGAAAGAGCTGCTTTTCCCTTTCCTGAGTATTAATTTCTTCCTCTTCGTTTTGCCACCTCTTTCTCCCACCTCACAGCTCCTCCTTTCCAGTGGTATTAGACTAAAACATTTGTGCTCTCATATACATTTTGTTTAGTCATCAGGACACGCTTGATTATATAAATATTATACCCATTTCACAGATGAGGAATTGACACACAGAGGTGTCCATAGTAATATGGCCAGATAACAATAGAGCTGGAGGATTCTTTCACTGTATCAAAGTGGAGGAAAAAAATACTATAAAATTTTAATCAGTTGAACCCTGGGACCATTGCCATAAAAAAAGAATCCCTTACTTTGCATGAAGAAATGTCTTTAATTCAAATCCCCTTTCTGCCCTAAAGGGAGCAAATTATAATTTCAATGATTAAGCTTTTAGAGTCAGTATTTCCATTGGAAGACTCTGTGTCTGATTCACCTGCCAGCACATAACTGAAGCTATCAAGAATTTGGTGCCCAGCTGGGTGAAACAGATTAAACTCCTGAAAGGTATTTAAATAAAATTTAAATAATTCATAATTTGCCTCCATCTGAATAACGAAGCTTCTCTAGTGCAAGTGGAAGAAGTAGCAGTGAAGTCTTCAATAGAAGGTTGAGTTAGGGAGGGAAGAAAATCCGGAGTCTGACTTTCTAAGTAGATCGTGGCAGACAAAGGGAGTTGATGTCTTGCCTTTCTAAATGTCTGAACTAACGACTCTACAAACCAGTTTAAAATTAAAGTGCACAGAGAATGCAGTTTATATTGAGACTAGAATTTGGTTACCATATTTTCAGCGGGATATTGACACAAGAGCAAATTCTAGGATTGTGAAGACCCTGTTGTAAGAGTCACAGTGGAGGAGCTCATGATGATCAGCCTGATGAAAACTCAGAGGAAATAAGAAAACGGTTTTTCAATATTTGAAGGGTAGATGTTTACCTCCAGAGGGCCCATGGGTAGACTATAAAGGAAAGCAGATGAAAATCCTTTGTAACAAGGAGTGTTGTCCAAGCATGGAACAGGCTGGTTAGTGATGTGGGGCTTCTTGCGCTAAAGGTGGTGACCCGTGATGCTGATGTCTGAATTCCTGCTTTGGGGTGTGCAGTGTTGGACTGCCCAAAACTTAAGGTCTCTTCTACTGTTAACATTCAAAGAGAAGATGTTGATAGGAACTGTCTTTCCATTAAAAATATAGAGTCTGTCATACAGAGTGAAGTAAGTCAGAAAGAGGAAAACAAATACTATATGCTAACACATATATATGGAATCTAAAAAAGGTTATGAAGAACCTAGGGGCAGGACAGGAATAAAGATGCAGACGTAGAGAATGGACTTGAGGACACAGGGAGGGGGAAGGGTAAGCTGGGACAAAGCGAGAGAGAGGCATGGACATATATATACACGCTACCAAACGTAAGGTAGATACCTAGTGGGAAGCAGCCGCATAGCACAGGGAGATCAGCTCGGTGCTTTGTGACCACCTACAGGGGTGGAATAGGGAGGGTGGGATAGGGAGGGTGGGAGGGAGACGCAAGAAGGAGGAGATATGGGGATATATGAATATGTATAACTGATTCACTTTGTTATAAAGCAGAAACTTACCCACCATTGTAAAGCAATTATACTCCAATAAAGATGTTAAAGAAAAAAAAAATGGTTTGAATCCATTTAAGCAGAAAACTATGACTTGCTCATTCATTATTGTCTCAAGGGTAATTGGTATGTATTAAAGACCTTTTACTCATTTCTAAAAATCTTGATTCTAAGTCTCAGATTCTTTATACATAGAATGGAGTAACTAAGGTGCGTACTTCATAAGGCTATTGTGAAGATTGGTTTGAGATGATGCACATCAAATGTTGAGTGCCTGGTACATAATAATTTCCTAAGAAGTGTGAACTATTATTATTGTTGTTGTTGTTATATGTGACTTTTTTCTGGATTATAACCTTGCGAGATTGATCATGTCATCCACATTTTAGAAATAAGGTAGCAGAAGCCTCTAGGTCAAATAAATTGCTTGAGTTCCTATAGTTGGAAAGATGTGGAAGTGCAAGTGTTTGACTATGTCTTGCTGATACCAAAGCCTCAAGTTTCCTTAGTACTCCATGTGGATGTAAAGTTCTTTCTTGTTTTCTCAGACATTTGCCATGAAAATGACCCTATTATTTCATTTCAATGTTTAATCTTTCTGAGTTCCAATGGAAGCAAAACTGTGGCTTTGTGTTACATACATCCAGACACATATGCACTCATACACACAACCTCAGTGACTAGAGTAGAAACTGTAGGCATTAACGTGACTCTATTATTTGAAACATCATTCACTGACAGCTCCGGCAAAGCTTTTGATCATGCCAAGCTGTGTGGCTCAATGAAATCCATGTATAGAATCCTGTCTAGCTGCAGAAAGATTGCATCAGAGAAGGCTGAATGGTTCAATTGCTGCTATCCTAAAGCCAGCATTCTGGGGAGAGCATTAGTATTCACAAACATCAAAAGAGTCGCTAGAATGGAAATTGACCCTGTCTTGTAATATAAACAGGTCAGCTGTTTGAGAGTTTTCAAAGACAGTTATGATGTAATAGCCTATATACAGTACTCACACTCTAATCTGTTTTAAGCTTCTCCTCTGGCATTTCTCTTTCCCAGGAATGAAATAAAAGGAAAAGTGAATAAAGATAAAGAAGAGAGCTCATCCCCTTTGCCATTTAAGAAACGGCCTATTGTCCGACCTCCATAGGGAAATGACATTGCTGGTGAACTCAATATTTACATCACCGGGGCTGTTTTCTCAGAGCCATTTTTTCCACGTGAGATATTATCATCTTGTGATTTATGATCTTTGCATCTCAGCTGACATTTTTTAGGAAGTTTCCATTGTTCATAAATGTACATGACACCAGGCAAATAACTAATGCTGATTGAGTCAGCTGCAGGTGCAGCAGACATTTTAAATAAGAGCACAATTAAATGGAAACCTGAACTCTAGCCAGCAGGATGTTAACAATAATACAGTACACTGCCATTATATCGATCCCGTGGTGTCTCTATAAGCAACAACTCACAGTGCATTTGGCCACCAAAATATGGACGTGTTTCAGCAGAACCCTCTCCCACTCTGCAGTAGGTTGTAGGAGGGCTTGGGTTGAGGCAATCCGTTCAGATGTAAAATGTAAGTCGAGGATGAAATTATGCTGTTTTATTTAGGCTCTCCTTTTCTTTTAAATTTGCTGATTTCACTAGTTTCTTGACAATCCCTCCCTCCCCCAATCTCCTACAACAGTTATGGTGAACATAAAAATTAAGAGTGAAGAATTAATTTACACTGAAAAACATAAAATCACAGGTTTCCCCAAAGTGACTTTTTCTAAAATTTAAGGTGAAAAGCCACCAAGAAATTGCAATTGGCAGAAATGCAGACTGATTTAACTCATCACTCTATTAAAGTTGAATATAGAGCTATATAACAGTGTGTGAGTTTGACCCAGGCCAGTCTTTTCTGGTGGCATGTTTGATCTGTAAGACTCAGACCAAATGTCATACATCTTTCAGAAACAGGTTAAGAGGTCCATGACTCTGAGTCAG
Organism: Lipotes vexillifer; assembly: GCF_000442215.2. NCBI lineage: Eukaryota > Metazoa > Chordata > Mammalia > Artiodactyla > Lipotidae > Lipotes > Lipotes vexillifer. The sequence goes on from NW_006775074.1 coordinate 2,971,743, forward strand.
GTCAAAAGCATGGTGAGATTTTCATATGGCTGGAGGGTTTTCAGTTGTGTCTTTCACAATCCACACTGTAGATCTCTAAAGTTTTTCCCACAGAAACTTACTTCATCGTGGGTGATGCGCAAACATGTTAACATTTTTGGAAAATCTCTCAGTATAAGGTTTCTTTTTCTTTCTTTCTTTCTTTCTCTCTTTCTTTCGCTGCTCAGCACGCAGGACCATGCAGGATCTTAGTTCCCTGATAGGGATGGAACCTGTGCACCCTGCAGTGGAAATCTTAACCACTGGATCACCAGGGAAGTCCCTATTCGGTTTCAAAAACAGAAGTTAAATGGAAAGAAAATAGTACCTTACTATATGTATTTTTCCAATTTATGGTTTTTTGCATGTTTAAAAATTAACTATCCATTAGCCATCTTATAAAATCAGCTACACTAGAGCAGTCTATGGCCAATGAGTCCTATAGTCACTCCCCATTCTCATAGAATCCTATTAATTTCTTCAACTGCCCACTGGCAGTTCAGACTCTCCCATCACCACCCCTGACACACATTTATGTGTGCAGTGTAATTCTTGTATTCCAGCATTATGCATTCCGTCTACTCTCACAGCTCCATTTTCTACATAAAAAAGTAGAAAGAGCAACTGAATCACAGAAACTAAAGCCTGAGTCCCAGCTCTGCTGTTTCCTCTTTGATTTTGTCCAATTACTTATCTCCTTTGAGTTTTGGGGTTTCTCATTTGTAAATAAAGAAATACTTTACAGAGTTGTGAATATTAAATTAAATAATGAGTGTAAAATGCCCAGTACAATGCCTAGTGTATAGCTGTCGCTCAATAAATGTTGGTTTGCATTTTCCCTGCGTGATGCAGGGATGCAGTGAATCACTCAATGTTTCCCTTTCGTTGACATGAATTATTTGCATTTTAAAAGGTATCCCTTGTAAACACAAAGGAATAAAATATTGATGGTGGAATTTTAGAGAGGAGGGCAGGCTGGTGTGAGAGTTATTGTGAGAGTTATTTTTAAGTCATGAGATGTTCCAGGTCCACTAAATGTCACAGTGAGGACACCTAGTCCATCCATGTGTCTGTTAACACAGAAATAAGAACATTATTATAAGAACGTAAAAGTGCACTAAATAGTGCCTCTCATATGCTCAGTGATCCAGATTTTAGGAAATTAAAGATCATTATTATTTGATTGAATTTAATTAAACAGAACCCACCACCTTAGAGCCCCTGGGCTTCTCTAAAGAGAATATGAATGCTATGATTAAATTAAGTCACAGCCAATAAAGATTCTCATCAAAAAAGAAAATGGAAAAAATTATCTGATTGTGAACTCTGAGTCAGTTACATGGCTTGGGTGTTTCATGAAAAGTTATTGAAATTTACCTGTGCTGAAATGGAGAAAAGACTGCTTAGAAAATATAACTCATTTATTTGTCCATTCATTCATCCCATATTTATCAAGCCTCTTCTCTGTGGTAGATGCTTTTCTGTACATCTTGTGAGAACTACCAGGATAAATGAGATGCATTTCCTGGCTTCCCCCCAAAACTTGGGGAATACTTCTAAATGAATATAATCCATAGAACTTGGGATGCAGAAAAATATATCCATTTTGATCTGAAAATATCAGGAAAATATTTTTTGAATAGATAGTATTGAGTTTAGGCCACAGAGTTAAGATGATTCAACAAAAGTAGTTCAAGCGTTTTTCATTATATTCTTTTTTTTTTTTCCTTTATATGTTTTTTTTTTTTAACATCTTTATTGGGGTATAATTGCTTTACAATGGTGTGTTATTTTCTGCTTTATAACAGAGTGAATCAGTTATACATATACATATGTTCCCATATCTCTTCCCTCTTTGTCTCCCTCCCTCCCCCCCTCCCTACCCCCTCCAGACAGCCACAAAGAACCGAGCCGGTTTCCCTGTGCCATGCGGCTGCTTCCCACTGGCTATCTACCTTACGTTTGTTAGTATATATATGTCCATGTCTCTCTCTCGCCCTATCACAGCTCACCCTTCCCCCTCCCCATATCCTCAAGTCTGTTCTCCAGTAGGTCTGTGTCTTTATTCCTGTTTTACCCCTAGGTTCTTCATAACATTTTTTTTTCTTAAATTCCATATATATGTGTCAGCATACGGTATTTGTCCTTCTCTTTCTGACTTACTTCACTCTGTATGACAGACTCTAGATCTATCCACCTCATTACAAATAGCTCTCTTTCGTTTCTTTTTATAGCTGAGTAATATTCCATTGTATATATATGCCACATCTTCTTTATCCATTCATCCGACGATGGGCAGTTAGGTTGTTTCCATCTCCGGGCTATTGTAAAAAGAGCTGCAATGAATATTTTGGTACATGACTCTTTTTGAATTTTGGTTTTCTCAGGGTATATGCCCAGTAGTGGGATTGCTGGGTCATATGGTAGTTCTATTTGTAGTTTTTTAAGGAAGCTCCATACTGTTCTCCATAGTGGCTGTACCAATTCACATTCCCACCAGCAGTGCAAGAGTGTTCCCTTTTCTCCACACCCTCTCCAGCATTTATTGTTTCTAGATTTTTTGATGATGGCCATTCTGACTGGTGTGAGATGATATCTCATTGTAGTTTTGATTTGCATTTCTCTAATGATTAATGATGTTGAGCATTCTTTCATGTGTTTGTTGGCAGTCTGTATATCTTCTTTGGAGAAATGTCTATTTAGGTCTTCTGCCCATTTTTGGATTGGGTTGTTTATTTTTTTGTTATTGAGCTGCATGAGCTGCCTGTAAATTTTAGAGATTAATCCTTTGTCAGTTGATTCATTTGCAAATATTTTCTCCCATTCTGAGGGCTGTCTTTTGGTCTTGTTTATGGTTTCCTTTGCTGTGCAAAAGCTTTGAAGTTTCATTAGGTCCCATTTGTTTATTTTTGTTTTTATCTCCATTACTCTAGGAGATGGGTCAAGAAGGATCTTGCTGTGATTTATGTCATAGAGTGTTCTGCCTATGTTTTCCTCTAAGAGTTTGATAGTTTCTGGCCTTACATTTAGGTCTTTAATCCATTTTGAGCTTATTTTTGTGTATGGTGTTAGGGAGTGATCTAATCTCATACTTTTACATGTACCTATCCAATTTTCCCAGCACCACTTATTGAAGAGGTTTTTCACAGAACTAGAACAAAAAATTTCACAATTTGTATGGAAACACAAAAGACCCCGAATAGCCAAAGCAATCTTGAGAACAAAAAATGGAGCTGGAGGAATCAGGCTGCCTGACTTCAGACTATACTACAAAGCTACAGTAATCAAGACAGTATGGTACTGGCACAAAAACAGAAAGATAGATCAATGGAATAGGATAGAAAGCCCAGAGATAAACCCACGCACATATGGACACCTTATCTTTGATAAAGGTGGCAGGAACGTACAGTGGAGAAAGGACAGCCTCTTCAATAAGTGGTGCTGGGAAAACTGGACAGGTACATGTAAAAGTATGAGATTAGATCACTCCCTAACACCATTATATTCTTACCAGGTGTCAGAAGCTATCCTAAGTCCTAGAGATACAGTTTCAGAGGGAATGGGATTGTGTCTCAGCTCTGCTATTTTCTGGTTGTGAGCTGGCTGTAGTAAAAATTATTTGATCTTTCAAATGCTCAGTTTCGTCAACTCAGATAAAATAAGTTTTGAGCTCATAGGTGAATATCGAATGAAATAATGCACATAAAAGTAATTATGTGCTCAAGAAAAGTTAGCTATTGTTATTATAACATTCCATTGAGCTCCTCTTTTCTTTTCTGTTTCTCTAAACTCTCCTATCTATGGCTGTCAGTTTCAATCTCATTAAGCAAAACTTTACTCAACAAAATCCAAGCAAAAATTTGGTAGCTTTTCAGCATCTCTTGAGAAACTCTAAATAAACACTTTGCTTTTGTATTCACAGTGTATCATGATCTGTTTCTACCCATTTTATTATTTGTACTGTCTAGTTTCTGGATAAACCAAATTCTAGGATGTTGTGAAAATGTTCCCTGGGCTCCGCTGCCTTTGTGACTTTAAACATCTTTGGGGGAAAGGTCTTCGCTTTTCCTTTGATTAGAATTCTTATTTCCTGAAATAGTATTCAAGACCCAGCTGAAATGTCACCTCTTCTGTTAAGCCCTCCCTGATTGTCCCAGGTGATTACCCTTCTTTGAATATAATATTGATCATGTTAAGACACTGCTCAAGAACTTTGTTGGCTTTTCATTCCCTTATGAATCAAGTCTAAACATTTTAGCATGACATGCCCTTTAAAATCAAGTTATCCATATGATTTCCCAAACATGCTATGTACTTTTGTGCCTTTCTTATGCTATCTTCTCCACATGGAATTTCCTAAACTGCTTTAAAATTTTTGGCCTTTTTAGTGGCCAGATCTGTGAAGCCTTTCTGGATCGCTTCAATAGAATTAATCTCATCCATCCTTACAGCATCTCGTTTACATTCTATTACAGCACTCAGTGACATCTCAACACACACAGCTAGCTGTATGTTCCTGCCTTGCTTCAAAGAGTATGAATTCCTTAAGACACAGACTACTTTTTATTTATCATTAAGTGACCCATTTGTATCATAGTGCCTGTCACGTACTAGGACTCAATAAATGTTAACTGAATGGCATAGTGAGCACAGAGTGTCCCAGGGACAGAAGAATGTCTCTCAATGTGGTGCTCATTTTGCCAGATTCAGGAAGTGGCTTATTTGGGGTTCTGTGCTTCATTTCAGTGTTACAAGCAAGTAGAAGGAACTCCTCTTGGATTTCTTCATCTCAGAATTAGGGATCTTGTTAGGTTGCTTACATAAGTCATTTTGTTTGCAATGGGCTTTAAAACCAGAAACCTTGAGGGAGCCATGGGGTGACTGACACCAGTTGGCCTGACTGGTCCCTTGAGGGATGATGAACACTGGAGAGCACTTCTGGAACTAAGCAGATTCTTGCATTTGGGCTCAATGCCCAGGCTTCAGTTCCACACTCTAGGTTCAGTTGTTGCCTTTGTGAGGACTAAATAGCTATGTGTCTGGCACTGGGCCTGGAATATTATAGTTTCTCAGTAAAAATGAGATTGATTTCTCTTTCTCTCCACTCAATCAACTTAGGACTGGTTATATATTTAATAGAATATGTAATTAAAGAAATAGACTCCATCTTCTAAAATCTATATGAAATCTTGAAACACAGTAGTTATGATGTGTTGATGTCATAGTTCGGGTCTGCTGTATGTGCTCAAGCATCCTCTGCTGCATACCCACTTAAGGCCTTCTTCTCAAGGTCAAGGGCTAGATTGCATTCTGGCTTCTGAATAGTGGCACTCAAACTACCAGGCAATCACAGCTTGGTGCCTTCACTTTCTTGGATACATTTTAGATGGGAGCAAGTTCCCTGCTTGGTTTGCTTAAGCATGTGTGGTACTCTTTAGTGTTTGCTAATCAGCTGCTCTGATCTGTTATTCTGCACTTGAGGTGAGAAGAGAGTCTAACACAGCACTTCTGTCTTTTCTATCTGGTCCATGATGCTTTGCGGAGAGTGAGGATGGGGATAATGATGGGAAGGGAGAACGGGGAATAATAACAATAGTAACATTAATGACACAGTTGGTAAGAGATAAAACTACCATTAAAATCTAGACCAAAACATGCTCTGTATTTTGGTTGCATTAATCCTGAAACAAGGAATACAATTCAAGTCATTATTTTCCATATAGTGAGCTTCTCATTAACAGTGGCATGCAAATGGTAACTACTTTTGGAGGAGAGACAAGGAAACTTCATGATTAGTTTTCTCTCCACTCTGAGATTCTATATTTTCATGAAAAGATGACCACAAATCCCATGAGCCCCTACATCTCCAGACATCATTGAGCCCACAGGTGTGATAAGGATGCCAGAGCTCCAGGTGGTATCATGGAGCTGCCCAAAGGGCTGCAAAATCCATTGCCCATGATGTCTACCCATGGTCATTATCTCGGCTATGGAAATCTCCAAATCCACTTATATTCTCTATGGGTGAAAGGACTGAACATTCTGGGCCCAGATAAGGACCTTGGTGAAAAGATTCTATTTCTTTTAACTTCCCTTCCTGGCAGGTTTCAGCTGACAAGGATGTGAGGTGGAGGATGAAAGGAGCACTCTGGTTCCTGAGAAAGAGTGAAGTTTGGAAGGATCCTAGCATCCTTTACATTTTAATCTTTAAAACTCTCTTCACTGAGGTAGTTAACGAAAACTAAGATAGAAACATCAAAAGATTAGGGTTGGTTTGAAATTGAGAGTAGAGTGCTTTTTCTCAAAATACAGTCTTCCTGGTAATCCTGAAAGGATTTGAGCATTGATGTCACAAGAAAATAACACTGGCAGTCTCACTGTAGGCAAAGGTACTCTCATTGTAGGCCAAAAATTGCAAGCAAAATGTAATGATATCTGATCAAATAACATAAGATACTCCCTTTTTAGCTTTCTGTTTGATCTAATCTGATCTTGTGACATCCCCAGTCCTGGTCATAATGGGTAATATCACTGAAGATGTGAACTCTTGAAGAATGCAAATGAATACTTTTTATACTTCTCTATAAAAAGCAGTGAGAGAAGTCTTGAAGACTCTGCAATCCCAAGGCAAAGTCGTCTTCAGAAACAGTGAAATCTCTAAATGAATTTGTAATCACTCAACTACCTATTCAAAGATAAACAGCTATACTTTTAAGATACAGGACCAAGAACGATGTAATAAATAATGAATAATAAAGTCAGTGGATTCATCACTGAAGAAAGTAAAGCACTTTAAATACCTTTAAAAAAATAATATCTTTAATGAGATATAATTCACATACAACAAATTCACCATTTTAAGGTGTAAAATTCCTTGGGTTTTGGTGTATTTACAAAGTTGTGCAACCATCGGCACTATCTAATTTTAGAACATTTTCATCACCCCCAAAAGAAACACATACCCATTTTCAGTCATTCCTCATTTTAACTGCCCCAAGCCCCTAGCAAATATGAATCTACTTTCTGTCTTGTGGATTTACCTATTCTGGACATTTCATATAAATGGAGTCATGCAATACATGGCCTTTTGTGTCTGGCTTTTTTCAATTAGCATAATGTTTTCAAAGTTCATGAACATTGTAGCATATATAGTACATTTTCTCTTTATATGGTTAAAAATATTTCATTGTGTGGATATACGATATTTTAAAAATCCATTCATAAGTTGATAGAAATCTTTTTTTTTCCCTTCTACTTTTTTGCTATTTGAGTAGAGCTGCTATAGACATATATGTACAAGTTTTTGTGTAGACCTAAGTTTTCAATTCTCTTGGATATATACCTAGGAGTGGAATTACTGGGTCACATGATAACTCCATGTTTAACCTTTGAGAAACTGACAAACTGTTTTTCGAAGTGGCTGCACCATTTTACATATACACATAATGTCTTTTTTTAAAATAAATTTATTTATTTTATTTATTTATTTTTGGCTGCGTTGGGTCTTCGTTGCTGCGTGTGGGCTTTTCTCTAGTTGCGACGAGTGGGGGCTACTCTTCCTTGTGGTGCACGGGCTTCTCGTTGCAGGTGCTTCTCATTGTGGAGCACGGGCTCTGGACATGCGGGCTTCAGTAGTTGTGGCTCACGAGCTCTAGAGCACAGGCTCAGTAGTTGTGGCACACAGGCTCAGTAGTTGTGGCACACGGGCTCTAGGTGCTCGAGCTTCAGTAGTTGTGGCACGTGGGCTCAGTAGTTGTGGCTCGTGAGCTCTAGAGTGCGGGCTCAGTAGTTGTGGCGCACAGGCTTAGTTGCTCTGTGGCATGTGGGATCTTCCTGGAGCAGGGCTAGAACCCGTGTCCCCTGCATGGGCAGGTGGATTCTTAACCCCTGTGCCACCAGGGAAGCCCCCATAATGTCTTTTTAATCTCCAGTATATATGAAGACGTTTATTCTGCCCTGGAGACCATGTTGTCCTAGAATTGCATTTGTTAAAAAGTCCATCGCATTTGAGGGTATTAAATCTCGCCATTTGGCTCTCTTCCTTCTGCCTCGGCAGAGTGCCCCCGTAACATTTATAGGCAGTCTGATTATACGGAGAAAGGGCCTCAGCCAGCGAGTGAGACAAGGCCCTGGGCTACTGCATGTCACTCAACCTTGAAATTATTGCCTGTATTCTTCCTCCACTGGGAAGTCTCTGATTCTCTTGATCACATTTGCACTACCTAATTTCAATCACAATAAGAACATATGATAAGTGAGTGTCTACTTTGTGCCATGTACTGTATTTATTCCTGGAGAGAGTAAGACATCAACACTACCATTCAATGGTTTCACAGTTCCCCACAGGCATTGATAAGTGCTTTAATAGATATGCAAAAGAATATATATCTTTCAAAGGCAGAATGATGTAAAGCAGAGTTTTTCAATTTCAGCTATTGGTATTTTGGGCCTGATAAATCTTTGTTGTGAGTTGCTGTCCTAAGCACTGTAGGATGTTCATCAATATCTCTGGCCTCTACTCACTATAGTCAATAGTACCCCTCCAACTGTGATATCTACAAGTGTCTCCAGATACTGCCAAATATTTCCCTGGGGCAAAATTGCCCTTGGCTGAGATCCACTGGCTGAAAATTTAGAGCATGCGCTTAGGTAGGATCCAGGTTTCAGGACACTGGAGAGGTAGCTAAATTTTTCTGATCCTTATCTTCAAAAATGGAACTAATAATAGCTACCTTATAGGGTTGTTGTATGAACTAAACAAGACAAAGCATATAAAACCCCCTAACAAAGGGTCTGGTGCCCTTTTCTTCTGTACTGTGATAAGGGCAATTCAAGAGAGTTTGCATCTCAGTTTGAAGATATTGGAGAGGACGACTCTGGGGGTTTTTTTTCCTCTCATTTTTTCACTTTTGTTAAACTTGAATTTTAAAATGGTAAACTAGGAGAAGGGAAAAGGAATGAATAAGTGGGATTTTATTGAGTATCCTTGTGTGAATGAATGGCTGGAATGCTGGATGGTTATGGAACCAGACACCTGTTCATTGGTGTGTTCACTCATCCATTATTTGTTCATAAGAAATATTTACTGAGTGTCTGGCCCGGATCCCTTTTTGCCCTTCTGCTCTCCAGTCATTGGGTCAGTTCTCTGACATCCATGCTCCTTCCTGTCTCAAGGATTTTCCATATTTTCTTCCTCCTGCCCGGGACACTCATCCTAATTCACTCCTGTTCATTGTTGAGACTGCAGTTCAAATTTAGTGTTTTCAGAGCTACATCCACTGACACTCCTACATCCACTCCATCCCAGATTAAAGCAGAGTGCCCAAAGCCAACACTCAAAGCCCCTGGATTATTTTATTAGTTTAGTTCCTGTGGACCCCACTAAACTCTAAGTCCTATCAGGGAGGCAGTTGTGTCCATTTTTCTCACCACTTCTCAGCACATGAGTATTTGGTAAATATTTTCAGACTAATTGTCTGCTGACTGGCTGATTGAATGAATGAACAAGTGTTAGGCACTGTCTAGGTTTTCTCTAGCTTTTCTAAAAAACGATGGACTTGATGGTGACTCTGACCTGTGTCAGGAGTGATGAGCACTTGCTGGCCAGGTTGTCTAAGGCTGACCAGTGCATGTCCTCTGATGATAGGAGTGAAGGTGAGATAGTCCTGGGAGAGGATGGGCAGGGGGGCCCAGCCGTCTACTAAAGTTGGGCCTGAACTCTTCCTAGGGCAGAGCTGCCGTCTTTACCTTAGGGCACTGCAGTGACTAGGGCTATGGAATAAAAATCCTTCCTTTGCTCCCCACCTGACACATGCACTCTTTTTTTCCCCACCAGTTGAAGCTAAAATCCTATTTCACCATCTTTCATTTTTTTTGCCCTAGGAAGCAGTGATCCTTAATTTTATTTTTTACATCTTTATTAGAGTATAATTGCTTTACAATGGTGTGTTAGTTTCTGCTTTATAACAGAGTGAATCAGTTATGCATATACATATGTTCCCACATCTCTTCCCTCTTGCGTCACCTTCCCTCCCACCCTCCCTATCCCACCCCTTCAGGCGGTCACAAAGCACCAAGCTGATCTCCCTGTGCTATGCGGCTGCTTCCCACTAGCTATCTACCTTACGTTTGGTAGTGTATATATGTCCATGCCTCTCTCTCGCTTTGTCACAGCTTACCCTTCCCCCTCCCCATATCCTCAAGTCCATTCTCTAGTAGGTCTGTGTCTTTATTCCTGTCTTACCCCTAGGTTCTTCATGACATTTTTTTTTCCTTAAATTCCGTATATATGTCTTAGCATACGGTATTTGTCTTTCTCTTTCTGACTTACTTCACTCTGTATGACAGACTCTAGGTCCATCGATCCTTAATTCTTGAACATGATTTTCTATGCAAAACAACTCTCCATAGTCTAGTCAGAAGTTAAGTTAGCTTTTTGTTTCTTTTGGCTTATTAGTAATAGGCATGATCATTGGGATGGCCAAATATGTTCGCAATATACATAGAATTTATTCTCTAAGCGTATAAGAAGTAAATTTAAAATATGCATATTTGTTATACAGTCCTGCGCTGCTGAGAAGAGTGGCTTTTTTTTTTTTTTTTTTTTTTTTACATAAATGGGAGCAAACAGCCTTCATCAGGGTTTGCAAAGTGCACAATGAAATGTCAACCTCTCACCGCCTATGAATGAATGCCTTGCTTGGCACGGACTGAGAGTTCTGCTGATTTGTTCAGTGACACTTTTGGGCTCACCAAAGAGAGGAGTCTAGCTTGTTCCTCTGGTGAATGTGAAGCAAGGTCTTGTTCCCAGCACTGCTGCTGACTATCAGCTCTGAACATACATCTTGTCGCACCAGATAGGAGGCAAATGGTGCAACATAACGCGGCACCTTGCAAAGCGAAACAATGAATCTCTAGCGCGAATATTTATATGTTATTTTGGAAAGCTGCTCCTTTTTCCTGTGGCAGAGGCTGGAGAGCAAGGCTGATAATCAGCCTAGAGTCGGGCAGTGAGGAGAGAGAGGAGAGATGGAGAGAGGGGTGATGTATATGTGCCTCCATCCATTTCCTTGATTGCTGATGCAATTTGGATGAATGGGTATATTTTCCACCTCTTTCCTGGAGGCCTGTGAGTCTTCTGTAAGTGAATTTTCATTAACTAGTTTAATTGTGAATTCTGAGGAGGCCACTTTCAGCATCTTGTATTAGAGATATCATCTGCGGATGAGATTTTTCATTTCTCTGTTTACAGCAACCTGGAGTTAGATTTGTTTTGTTATTTACAGCACTTGTTTGTACAGTGATCTCAATAATTAAACCAAAATGTCACCAGATCCATATGCCTTTCCATATCTTATTTCCGTGTCAAAAGGTTTATCCCATAGGAGGCACCTCAGTTTCAGTCAAGTTCTGATTTTGCCTTGGGGAAAGAAGACACAGAAAAACAACTTGTCTTTTCAAATGTTTTACTTAAACTGTAGGACAATTAAATTTATTTATCTACAACCACACCACAGAAGTAATGAGACGATTAAAATATTCTTAATGAATTTGCATTTTCCAACTGTTTGACTTGATGTAGCAATGCATATTTATGATTTTAATTATTGCTTTGGCCTCAGAAAGTGTCTGTTTTATAAAGATAAGCAGGGTTCAGGAGACAGTTGATATGTTGACTTGTTGACTTCTTGATTTTTTCCTTAGACTATTAGCAATTAAAATAGTATATATGCTGTGGTGGAGAAGCAGTTTAACAAATTTATTTAAACATGTTAAAGCCTTTAAAAAATAGAACGCTAAGGTCTCTTTTCGTTTTAGAGTAATATTTAAGCCCACCGGGTCTGGTAAGCATAGCATAATCCATGTAGCATGTAGAGGTGAATAACTTGTAAAATGGGGGAAGAGTCTTATGTGCCACCTCCCCTTTCTTTAACTCATTCTCATCTTGGTAGATGGGCAGGGACTCTGAGAGGTGGGAGCTAATCCCACTATCTGTGCTCTGGCACTTTTTTTCCCCCAGCCACTCAATTCATTAGTTATCCATCTCTCCTGTTTCTTCAAGCTCTGCTACTGCTTTTCTCTTGGTCTAAAACATACTCCTGTCCTTCCATGAGTATAAAACAAAAGCATAAGGAAATCCTTCCTTCACATTATTGCACTATTTCTCTATCTCTTGGCTTTTATTTTTCCCTTGACTTCTAAGTTGTCTTTTCTTTCAGGCTTACTTATTCTTCAACCTCAGGCAATCTGCCTTTTACCCCATTTCTTCATGGAAAGGGCCCTCCCTTTTCTCCCCACCCTCTCCAGCATTTTTTTAAACATCTTTATTGGAGTATAATTGCTTTACAATACCAGCATTTATTATTTATAGTCTTTTTGATGTTGGCCATCTATATATCTTCTTTGGAGAAATGTCTTTTTAGGTCTTCTGCCCATTTTTTGATTGGATTGTTTGTTTTTTTGTTATTGAGCTACATGAACTGTTTGTATATTTTGGAAATTAAGCCCTTCTTGGTTGCATCATTTGCAAATATATTCTCCCATTCCATAGGTTGTCTTTTCATTTGGTTTATGGTTTCCTTTTCTGTGCAAAAGCTTATAAGTTTGATTAGGTCCCATTTGTCAATTTTTGCTCATTTCCACCTTAGGTCAGCTTTACTACTCTAGATCAAGCTTCAGTAACCAACTCTGGATTATTGCATTAAGTATTCACAAAGGTCTACCTTTTGATCCAGCCTATTCTCTACAAAATTGACAAAATAATATTTCTAAAGCACACATTCTTCAAAATATCTTATCACTTTGAGGAAACAACTTAAGCTCATTAGTAAAAACACTGTTCATTAATGCTTGTTGCTGTTTTATACAGCCATTACTTAAATGATGCCTGGTGGTGACTGTCTATTTTGAGCTCTATGTGTTTCTGAGAATTCCTCATACCCTCTTTTGTCTTTGTGGCTTTACACTGAAATCTATATCTATAATGAACATCCTCCCACTCATTATTCACCTGCATAATTCCTGTTTGTATTTCAAAATTCTGTCACCTTGTGGGAATGTAAAATGTTGCAGCCTCAAAGGAGAACATTTGGCAGATCCTCAAAATGTTAAATGTAGAATTACCAGGTGGCTAAGCAATTCCACTCCCAGGTATATACTCAAAAGAACTGAAAACTGAGACTCAAACATACTTGCACAGGAATGTTCATTGCAGCATTATTCATAATACCTAGAAGGTGGAAACAATCCAAGTGTCCATCAGCAGATGAATGGACAAACTCAATACGGTATGTACATATAATGGAATATTATTCAGCCATGAAAAAGAATGAAGTTGTGATACATGCTGCAGCATGGATGAGTTTTGGAAACATGCTAAGTGAAATAAGCTAGCCATGGAAGGACAAATGCCGTATGTATATTTATAGATATAAAATATCTAGAATAAGCAAATTCATAAAAAGAGAAAGTAAATTAGAATTTACCAGGGGCTGGAGGAAGAGGAAATGGGAAGTTATTGCTTAATGAGTACAGAGTTTCTGTTTGGGTTGATGAAAAAATTGGAAATAAATAGTGGTTGGTGATGGTTGTACAACATTGTGAATATAATGAATGCCACTGAATTGTACTAAAGTTAATTTCCTAGAAACTCTCATTTATTGCTGGTGGAAATGAAAAATGGTATATTCACTTTAGAAGACAGTTTGACAGTTTCCTACACAAGTCAACATGCTCTTACCATATGATCCAGCAATAGCACTCCTTGACTCAAGTGAGTTAAAAACTTGTGTTCACACAAAAATCTGCACATGAATGTCAAGAGCAGCTTTATTCATAATTACCCAAACTTGGAAGCAACCTGGATAATTAAGCTGTGGTACATTCAGATAATGGAATATTATTCATCACTAAAAAAGTTAAGTTATAAAGCCATGAAAAAATATAGAAGAAACTTAAATGCATGTTACTAAGCAAAAGAACAAAACTGCAAATGCTACATACTCTGTGATTCCAATTATAGGACATTCTGGAAAAGAGAAAACTATAAAGACAGTAAAAGGATCAGTGGTTGCTAGGGGTTATAGGGAAAGGTATGATGAATAGGCAGGCATAGAGGATTTTTAACTACCATATAAGATACTATGATGATGGATACATGTCATTATATATTGGTCAAAACCTATAGAATGTACAACACCAAGAGTGAACCCCAGTGTAAACTATGGACTTTGGGTGACAATGATGTGTCAGTGTAGGTTCATCAATTATAATAAATGAACTACTCTGGTTTGGGATTTTGATGGTGAGGGAGGCCTTGCATATGTGGGGGGCAGAGAGTATATGGGAAATTTCTATACTTCTGCTCAATATTGCTGTGAACCTGAAACTGAAAAATTAAGTCTACTGAAAAATGATTTCCTCATTTCAGCCTCCACTCTATGCATCTAAACTAGCTCCTTCTCTCCAACAAGAACCTCTTCAGTTTTCTGCCTGTCTGGCAAAATAAACCAGCAAAACCTTGCTCTCTGTGTCTTTAACCCAGCTACTACTAACCTATCTCTACTGGTTTATCTCACTCCCTGTTCCTTAAGCAAGTATCTTAGAAGTGTGAGTCTCTATACACTTGTTAGTTTCACTTCCTCCTTTCCCTTTGAATCCACAGTCACCAACAGTGTGGTTTCCATTCTTACTGAACTGACAATGCAGTCAACAATGACTGCATGTTGTCAAACATAATAAACATATTTTGGTCCTTATCTCATTTGACCTCTTGCCAGCATTGGCACTTTGTACTGATCTTCTAGAACATTTTTTGTCTTGGCTGTTGTGGTACCTTCTTTCCCCCAACTCCCTCCACAATGTCCTTCAAAAATACTCCTCTGCTTCCCTCTAATGTTGATGCTCCGGCCTCAGGCTCTGTTTATAACCCACCTTTCTTCACACTACCTATTTTGCCTGAATTAGCAACAACTTGAGCATGGTTTTTAAAGAATTCCTATATGTAAATTATTCTCAGGTCTACATCTTTGCCTCTGATTTCTCCTCTTAGCTCAAGACTCCAGCTTCTTCCTGATAATGAATCCATCTGGGGGCTCCATATTTACCCTGAATTCAACACGTTTAAAACTGATTTCACTGTCTGCTCCTCTGACCCCAGCCTCTTCACCTTCCTGCATTCACTGTCTCCTAACTTCTCAGTGTCCCTCTGTAGCTTGTAGGCTTCGTGTGCTTGTTGGGTCGATATGTGGTCATGTCTAGAACAGGACCTGGCAAATATTTACATCTCAAGAAATGTGTGCAATTATTACTATTGTTATTCTTGTCTCAGCTAGTGATATCACTGAACCACAAACTCTAACCAGAATATTGAAAGTCATTACAAGTTTCACCATCTTCCCCAAGCCTCTCCCTCTCCTCCATAACCAAATGACTATAAGATCTGGCCTCTGCCTACTTGTCCATCCTTCACTCCCACCACTCCCTGCATCATGAATTTTGTCCTAGCAGGCTCAGATAGTGGAGAATTTAAAAAATTCTCTCTCTCTCTCTCTCTATCTCATGCAGTTCCCTATGCCTAGAGCCATCTTCCTTTCTTTCTTTACCTGCTTCATTTTATGTTGCTTCCTGAAGCTTCATGTCCTTCAAGAATCTTCATTGCCTCTCACTACTTAGAATGATTTGGATGTTTATTCTCTGATTTAGCAAAGTGTCCTACGTTTTCTTGTATCACACACAGCATTTTACACTGGACTGTGAGTTTCAAGGACTATGCATTATTTATCGTTAGCTTCATTTCACTCAGCAAAGTGCCTGGCATATACTGTATACTCAATAAATATTGGTTGAATTAACCTAAACTGTTGATTCAGTTTAAACATTGAATGATAACAACCTCAAAACCTTGCGCTGTGTCTCTTCATATGTTTCAGAACCCAACTCTTTTAAGTTATAGAACCACGGATGTGTTAGATTCTATGTGTATTTTGAAAATAAGGAGGAGGTTTTTTCAAATGCTGATCTTTCCTTTTTTTTTCTTTCTAATTATTTTATTAAAGTATAGTTCATTTACTATATATATATATATATATATATATAAAGTATCTTTATTGGAGTATAATTGCTTTACAATGTTGTGTTAATTTCTGCTGTACAACAAAGGGAATCAGCTATATGTATACATATATCCCCATATCCCCTCCCTCTTAAGCCTCCCTCCCACCCGCCTTATCCCACTCCTCTAGGTTGTTGCAAAGCATCGAACTAATCTAGGTGTGCTATGCAGCAGCTTCTCACTAGCCATCCATTTTACATTTGGTAGTGTATATATGTCAATGCTACTCTCTCACTTCGCCCCAGCTTCCCCTTCCCCTACTGTGTCCTCAAGTCTGCTCTCTATGTCTGCATCTTTATTCCAGTCCTTCCCCTAGGTTCATTGGTACCATTTTTTAGATTCCATACATGTGCATTAGCATATGGTATTTGTTTTTCTTTCTGACTTACTTCACTCTGTATGACAGTCTCTAAGTCCACCCACCTCACTACAAATAACTCAATTTCATTCCTTTTTATGGCTGAGTAATATTTCATTGTATATATGTGCCACATCTTCTTTATCCATTCATCTGACAATGGACATTTAGGTTGTTTCCATATCCTGGCACTGTAAATAGTGCTGCAATGAATATTGTGGTACATGTCTCTTTTTGAACTATGGCTTTCTCAGGGTATATGTCCAGTAGTGGGATTGCTGGGTCATATGGTAGTTCTATTTTTAGTTTTTTGAGGAACTTCCATACTGTTCTCCATAGTGGCTGTATCAATTTACATTCCCACCAACAGTGCAACAGGGTTCCCTTTCCTCCACACCCTCTCAAGCATTTATTGTTTCTAGATTTTTTGATGATGGCCATTCTGACTGATGTGAGGTGATACCTCACTGTAGTTTTGATTTGCATTTCTCTAGTGATTAGCGATGTTGAGAACCTTTTTATGCGTTTGTTGGATATCTGTATGTTTTCTTTGGAGAAATGTCTATTTAGATCTTCTGCTCATTTTTGGATTGGGTTGTTTGCTTTTTTTGATATTGAGCTGCATGAGCTGCTTGTATATTTTGGAGATTAATCCTTTGCCAGTTGCTTCATTTGCAAATATTTTCTCCCACTCTGAGGTTGCCTTTTTGTCCTGTTTATGGTTTTCTTTGCTGTGCAAAAGCTGTTAAGTTTCATTGAGTCCCATTTGTTTATTTTTGTTCTTATTTCCATTACTTTAGGAGATGGGTCAAAAAGGATCTTGCTGTGATTTATGTCATAGAGTGTTCTGCCCATGTTTTCCTCTAAGAGTTTTATGGTGTCTGGCCTTATATTTAGGTCTTTAATCCATTTTGAGTTTATTTTTGTGTATGGTGTTAGGGAGTGTTCTAATTTCATTCTTTTACATGTGGTTGTCCAGTTTTCCCAGCACCGCTTATTGAAGAGGCTGTCTTTTCTCCATTGTATATTCTTGCCTCCTTTATCAAAGATAAGGTGACCATATGTGTGTGGGTTTATCTCTGGGCTTTCTGTTCCATTGATCTGTATTTCTGTTTTTGTGCCAGTACCATATTGTCTTGATTTCTGTAGCTTTGTAGTATATTCTGAAGTCAGGGAGCCTGATTCCTCCAGCTCTGTTTTTCTTTCTCAAGATTGCTTTGGCTATTTGGGGTCTATTGTGTTTCCATAGAAATTGTAAAATATTTTGTTCTAGGTCTGTGAAAAATGACATTGGTAGTTTGATAGGGGTTGCACTGAGTCTGTAGATTGCTTTGGGTAGTATAGTCATTTTCACATTGTTGATTCTTCCAATCCAAGAACATAGTATATATCTCCATCTGTTTGTATCGTCTTTGATTTCTTTCATCAGTGTCTTATAGTTTTCTACATACAGGTCTTTTGTTTCCTTAGATAGGTTTATTCCTGGGTATTTTTGTCTTGCAATGGTAAATGGGGGTGTTTCCTTAATTTCTCTTTCTGATTTTTCATTGTTAGTGTATAGGAATGAGAGAGATTTCTGTGCATTAATTTTATATCCTGCTATTTTACCAGATTCATTGATTAGCTCTAGTAGTTTTCTGGTGGCATCTTTAGGATTTTCCATGCATAGTATCATGTCATCTGCAAACAGTGAAAGATTTACTTCTTTTCCAGTTTGGATCCCTTTTATTTCTTTTTCTTCTCTGACTGCTGTGACTATAAATTACAAAACTATGTTGAATAATCATGGTGAGCATGGGCACCCCTGTCTTGTTCCTGATCTTAGAGGAAGTGCTATCAGTTTTCACCATTGAGAATGATGTCAGCTGTGGGTTTGTCATATATGGATTTTATTATGTTGAGATAGGTTCCCTCTATGCCCACTTTCTGGAGACTTTTTGTCATAAATGGGTGTTGAATTTTGTTGAAAGCTTTTGCTGCATCTATTGAGATGATCATATGGTTGTTCTCCTTCAATTTTTTAATATGGTGTATCACATTGTTGATTTGTGGATATGGAAGCATCCTTGCATCCCTGGGATAAACCCCACTTGATCATGGTGTATGATCCTTTTAATGTGTTGTTGGATTCGGTTTGCTAGTATTTCGTTCAGGATTTTTGCATTTGTGTTCATCAGTGATATTGGCCTGTAATTTTCTTTTTTTGTGACACCTTTGTCTGGTTTGGTATCAGGGTGATGGTGGCCTCATAGAATGAGTTTGGTAGTGTTCCTCCCTCTGCCCTATTTTACAATATTTTTGTATAGCAAAGTGATTTAGTTTTATATATATATTCTTTCTCATATTCTTTTCTATTATGGTTTATTACAAGATATCAAGTGTAGTTCCCTGTGCTATATGGTAGGATCTTATTGTTTATCTATTTTTTTAATAGATCATTTTTGGAGTATAAAAGTACATATTTAACCTTGTGCAAAATTCGACTGGTTCTAGAACAGAGTTATTTTCATTAATAAGTACTATTCGTTGTGGATTGTTTATGAAATATTTTTTATTTTACCTGAAAAAAGTGGTTTGCTTTTTTTCCCTAATTACAACTATAGGAAAGTTCAATATGGTAATATTAGAAAACATGGGAATTTATAGAGAAAGAAAACAAAAAATAGCTATAATTCTACCACAAAGGTAAAGGTGTGTTATCTGTCAAGATTTTCTGTAGTTTTTCTCTACAAAAATGCCACAATTTAAGAACTGTTTTAAGGCCTATTTTATTTTTATCTTAGCAATATAAGAAAAACATTTTTTCTGGGACAATGAAGATTTGCCTGTAATGCTATTTTTAAATGTCTGCTTTTTTTTTTCAATAAATTATTTTTATTATATGGATATATTTCTTTACTGTTAAACATTAAAGTTTCTAAAAATTGCAATACAAATATAATGCACATCTTTGCTGTATCATCTATTTAGATATTCTTTGTGTGGTAGAGTACTTATATACATATATAAGAATAAAGTTTAACCATACAAATATGTTTTAGACTGTTCTCTTGTTTATATGGATGTGTCTCTTGGAACACTGACCAAATAGGGCCCACAACGATTCATATATTCCAGTTCTGTAGCTGAGAGGAAAATAATACTTCCTTGCAGTTTCCTGGTGCTGATTTGTAAGTGATTCATTTATGGAGGATTGCTAAGGCATGTAACTCTATGTTCCTCAAGGTTTTACCTATAAAATGGAACTAATAATACTTGCCTGCAACTTCTGTGGAAGATAAGAGAGTGTATTAAAGCACAGAGGAGAATGATGCCACATACTTTTCATGGTTATTGGTTTTTAATTTTTCTCATTGTTCTTCTGTATTGTAATTTTTTTTTCTGTATTTTTACTGTCCTACCCATCTTATGAATGAATGATGACTCTTAAGTATAATTTCCTTTCTGCTTGTGTGTGTCCTGTGGGTTTCTTTCTTTTTAATAAGCAATATTTTGTGTTACACAGAAATACATAATAAATATATTTCTAAATTACGTTTCAAAAGGAGCTGTTGTTTCAAAGTGAAGCTGAAAATGTGGGAAGTCTCTGAAGTGGAGGAAAAGATGAAACGGATGGATTAAATGAGATGTGGCCACAGCAGGGGACATTCTACTTCATACAAGTCCCAGAAATTTCAATGAAATCACTACATAATTTACGCATGTTCATAAATAATCCATCTCATCCTTTTTCTTTAAGGATTCAGTTTTCAAGAGCATACCCTAAGCAATCCTGGTGACCCACCTCCAGCATGAGATGGGGAAAATATATTTCAAGTTTAAAAAATGACGTCATGGGTTGTGGTTAATGGAATATTTGCCAGTGTCTTTATCGAGGTCAAAGGGACATTAGCAAATGCACACCCTTTGATCATTTATTAATGCACCATGCGCTGTGCCTGTTAAAATAATTTTAGCATTCAGGAGTTGGCTTATGAGAATGGAAGAAGCTTGAGAGGATGGCTGGACTGTATTTTGAAAAGTGCTATTACTGTCCTGGCTGAACTGTGCTACATAATCCTCACCCTTGCTATAATTAGACACAGGTATCACTATTACAATTCCAGTTTTATTAGTGGGATAAAAAGTAGCAGAGGAGATAAAGGGGAATGTTTTTTTCCTCGAATGATTCAGAGTCTGCACAAGAAGAGGGAACATTAGGGTCTGATGCCGAATTCTAGCGTCTCAGCAATGAGGACTGCACTCCAAGCTTCAGAAGTAACTTCAAGTATTAAAGAGCACAGATTTCCCTTCGTTGATAGATGAGGGTCTTGCCTTAGCCAGGATAGGAGCCTCTCATGTGCCTAAAAAATGGGGATTAGGGCTTCCCTGGTGGCACAGTGGTTGAGAGTCGGCCTGCCGATGCAGGGGACACGGGTTCATGCCCCGGTCCGGGAAGATCCCACATGCCGCGGAGTGGCTGGGCCCGTGAGCCATGGCTGCTGAGCCTGCGCGTCCGGAGCCTGTGCTCTGCAACGGGAAAGGCCACAACAGTGAGAGGCCCGCGTACCGCAAAAAAAAAAAGGGGATTAGCTCTGTGGAGACCAGACATGCTCGTCCCTATCTTCCCTGAAAATTATCCCACGGGCGAAGAGACTATTCATCATCAGTGAAAACACAATTCACTTCCATATTCTCACACACAGGATTGGTCTCCCAAATGTGCACATCTGGAAATCTTATCTAGGCCTGTGTAATGACCAGTGTTTAAGCATAATCTGTGTGTAAGTGAATTCAGCTGAGAGGGAGTTTGCCTTTTGGCTTTTGCTGTCTGAAGCCTTAGCCCTACTGAGCTTTTTTCCATTAAGTTTTATCATCTGCACAAGAAAATTAATAGGAGCTGGACAAGAGACTCTGCTGATTTTACAAAGAATGTGGCCATGCTTCTTGCAATAACATTGAATAGAATGGATAGCAACACTGGATAGCTCAGTAGCATTCAAGGCTCTGAGCAAGCGTTTGTGGTCTTTTGGACTACAGTGTCTTCTGATTTCACGGGTATGTGTCCATAAGGAAGGGTGAGTATTGCACAAGGGCCTAGAATTTGTGTTCTTTGTGTATTATGGGCAAAGAGTCGTCCAGCTGTCTTGTGTAGGTTATCTCAATTAATCCCTACAGAGTCCTTGGAGGGGCATTATTGCCTAGATTTATAGATGACAAACCTGATGGTCAAAGGATGAAGTGACCTGCCTAGGAAGTGGTATGGCAGATATTGAAGACCACTTGTACGACTTCATGAGTTTCCCTTACAATTTCTTTCACAAAATTGTCTGTGGAACTCAAGAGTTCACTGATGGGCACTGACTTTTTTTTTTAATCCACTAGTTGGTTCTCTACATCTGTGAGTCTGCTTCTTCTTTGTTATATTCACTAGTTTTATTTTTTAGATTCCACATATAAGTGACATCATACAGTATTTATCTTTCTCTTTCTGACTTATTTCACTTAGCATAATGCCCTCCAAGTCCATCCATGTTGCTGCAAATAGCATTATTTCATTCTTTTTTATGGCTGAGTAATACTCCATTGTATATATGTACCATTCCTTCTTTGTCCATTCATCTGTTGATGGACACTTAGGCTGCTTCCATATCTTGCTATTGTAAATAGTGCTGCCATGAACACTGGGGTGCATGTATCTTTTTGAATTAGTGTTTTCATTTTTTTTTCAAATATATACCCAGGAGTGGAATTGCTGGGTCATATGGTAGCTCTACTCTTAGTTTTTTGAGAAACTGCAATACTGTTTTCCACAGTGGTTGCACCAATTTACATTCACGCTGATAGTGTACGAGGGTTCCCTTTTCTCCACATCCTTGTCAACATTTGTTATTTGTGGATTTTGATGTTAGCCATTCTGACAGTTGTGAGGGGATATCTCTGTTGACTTCTTTTTCTTCTGTCAAACTGCTAGAGAAAAGGATTGGAAAGCCTTCTCTGTTGATGGAGAGAACTGGTAAATATGAAAAGACTGCATGGATATCCATGGGTCAGCTGCTGGCCTAGAGATGAATAACGTCTTTGAGGGTCCAAACTTAAGGGACCACCTTCCAGGGGCTTCTATGTGGATGGTCATTGGTGGACTTGTTTGGAGCAGTGCTGTGGGTGGTTTCATCACAAGTCCCTTTCAGCACAACCAGAGCTCCTTATAATCTCATCTGTAGTTTTGCAAAGGTCTTAGGATTTTATTGAAAGCTCAAGAGTCCCTGAATATTGACAGATAGAAATGGAAAGAAATACTACTTCTAAAGGGAGTCCTGCTACTTCTTTTTGTCTCTTTGAGAAAACTGAGACTGTTTCAGTTTTATCAGGATGTTAATCAGTGTATTGTTTAAGTTAAGAGCTTGAGCTCTGCATTCAGGCAGATCTGAGATTAAACTGTGGCTCTGCCAGGTCTCAGCTCTATGACCATGGCAAGTTGTTTAACCTGCCTGAACTTGCTCCTTTGTGTATAAGGTGGAGATGTCTGTAATTCCTATAAGGAATTACATGATTATTTTAAAGGTCAAATAAAAGAGTGATGGTAATGCACTAGCACAGTGCCTGGCAATGTTTCTGTTGATTAATTTTATTTGTAATACTATTTCAAGTGGTTCCAGAAAATGTTTACAAAAATGTTAAACAAAAGTAGCAGAAGGTGGTGTCCACTGTTGTTGAAACTTTATAAAAATATGAATGACTACAAATGAAGGCAGAATAGTTTAGCCATGCAGACCTTGCCTTTAGAGTCTGACAAGTCTGAATTCAAAACTTGGTCCAGCTTATCTCTGTGATTTTGGAGATTTTTTTTTCCTAACCACTATAAGCCTCAGTTTTCCCATTTTTAAAATGGAGTTAATTATAGTTCTAGTATCTTTAGGGTGCTCTAAAGATTAAATGAGATAGGTCCTATACAGGTCTTAGCCCAGTGCCTGACACATAATAAGAGATCAATACATGTAAAATACTGCTAGGCAATAAATATAGATGTGACAGTGTGATGAGACTACCAGCATTTTAATGTAAACAGAATTTATCTAATATCATCTTTACATGTTATCTCAGTATAAAAGTGGGAACCCCTCCCCTGAATCAATGCAACCGAAGTCTGCCCTTAGAATAAGGATTCAATATGATACTTATCACAAATGAGCCTATCTATGAACAGAAACAACCTCGCAGACATAGAGAGCAGGCTTGTGGTTGCCAAGGGGGGAGGTGAAGGAGAGATGGATTGGGAGTTTGGAGTTAGCAGATGCAAACTATTATATATAGAATGGATCAACAGCAAGGTCCTACTGCATAGCACAGGCAACTATATTCAATATCCTGTGATAAAATATAATGGAAAAGAATATGAAAAAGAACGTATATATGTATAAGCGAATCACTTTGCTGTACAGCAGAAATTAACACAACATTCTAAAGCAACTAAACTTCAATACAAAATAAAAAGAAGCAAACAAAAATTTCAAAAATATTTATGATTTCAATATTTACATCCGTGACTCTTGTGATCATTTTTAACTGCCTGAAAATATCCAGGAAAGTCTATCTTGAGACAACTCCAGACTGAAGATGACAAATCAAAGGAAGCAAAAAGAGGAAGTGAATTGTTCTTTGTACATATGGAAACATGATTGGTATTTTGGAATATGCTTTTCCAGATGAGGAAGTTGAATTATAAAGAAAACCTCATTCCGCTCCCTGTGGGAAGAGGGATAACAGGGCCATCCTTGCGAACGGAAAAGTGAAGGCAGCAGGGTGATGATCCCAGTAATGTCATCACTGTCAATTAGACCCACCGAGGTCCCATGAGATGCACACGTGGCTTTAAGCCTCCAAGCCTGTCACATGGAATCCATGTGTCAGAGCCAGGAGTGACCCTAGCAAACACCTTGTCAATCCTTCTCATTTACAGAGTGGTGAAGGGAATTGCCCCTTTATGTAGCTGATAAGTGGAGTAACCACTGCTTAAACTTTCTCTCACAGTTCCTAGGCTAGCTCCCTTCCGGCTCTGCAGGGACCTCCCACCTCCAAGTAGTTTTGATGAAATTCCTTAGGAGGGTGGGCATAATCCATAAAGAAATTAAGATAGTGTGGGAACCTAAGACAGTTCCTTATCCTCTCAGAATTTCAGCTGCCTCAACTGCACAGGGGCGAAAGGATTCAATTAGAAAATGTTCATAACATCAGCTACATAACAATAAAAATTAGCAAAAATTGGTCACTTACTATGGGCCAGTTATTACTCTAACTGCTGTCTTACATAAATATCTCATTTAATCTTCACAACCACCCTGAAAAATAGATATTGTCATTATTTCCGTATTATAGATATTCCAACCAAAGCTTAAAGAGGTAAAATAAATTTCTCAGTGTCATATACAATTAGAAGGTAGTGGAGTGAAATTTTATAGGGGTTCTGACTCCAAAATCCACATTGCCAATTACTCTGAAATTCTGCCTCTGTAGTTGGTACTCCGTACATGGAAGCCACAACTGTCATGACCAGTTTCACGCAAAGATATTTGACAATCTAAATGATAACGGCATTGCTTTACGGTAAGGGCTTTGTCAGTATCTCTGAAACAATCAAGACAGGATAGTGATGTTTCTAGCAGTTAACCAGAGAAGTCTCCCTGGTTGTTTAGGTTGTTAATCTTTATTTGTAGTGACTCAGTAATGACAAAAATGGCTCTGGATGAATGGGGAGAAAACTCCCAAATTAAGGAGCATACTAGCAAGGGATGCTTCCCGCTTCAGAAGGGAAAACGACAAAAGACACTAATGTTTGTGAGGTGCCAGGTATAGGCCAAGTACCTTGCCATTAGATTTGCATAGTTTGCTCAATTAAATCTTTCCGTAACCCATGAAGGTACATGCAGTTGTTCTGTTTCATTGATAAGTCACTTAAACCCAGAGAAGTGAAGTAACATGCCCAAGGTTATATGACAAAGTAAATGTGAGAGGTAAGATTTAAATTTAAGTCTGTCGGTCACCAAGGTTTATTTTTATATTTTACCTCTCTTAACCACATAGAGACTAATGGACACTCCTCAATGACCACACACATCTCTCCCCACACACACAGACCCTGCACGTCAGCCCCCCTGACTGCGTCCCACATCACCTTTCACATCGGGTGGGTCCCATGAAGAGTCCTGTGCTTCTTCACCATGATAATTAAATTGATTCTTAGAAACTGACGAGGCTGGAGAGACAATATGTGCTGATGGAGGTTCTGAATCACTGCACTAACGCACTACATCATTGATTCATCTACGCTGATCTGTAGTCTGCATGTTCGTTGAGAGACAGTGGAGACTCCTTGTAATAAAACCTAGACGAACTTGCAGAACGTACTCCACTGGGCATTTAAATTCTGAGGAAAGCATCAAGGCTGCCCTTGAACAAGTGCTGCAGCTGAGCCCTGGGAGAATTACAAGAAGACACGGAATTCACCCAGAAGACTCTGGGTGTCCCTAGGAGGTAAATAGGAGCTTCTCCATTGGAGTCCAGGACTTATTCTCAGACCCATCCTCTGGCCTCAGATCATCAGACTGAGAAAGACTTGCCTTGTAATTTGCATTGAGGTATGTGGAGTTTGTATGCTGCTGTCATTCATTTACTTGTTTAATCATTCATTTGTTTAACAAGCATTGAGACTATTGTACGAAGACACTGTGTGTGAAAACACTGTGTTAGGTGCTTAGCACACACCTACCAGTGAACTAGACACAAACCCAGGATTTGTGATCGGATCTATCCATTGAGATACAATGCTTCACCACATTTTTTTTTTTTTTTTTTTTCCTTGCGTTATGCGGGCCTCTCACTGTTGTGGCCTCTCCCATTTGCGGAGCACAGGCTCCGGACGCGCAGGCTCAGCGGCCATGGCTCACGGGCCCAGCCGCTCCGCGGCATGTGGGATCCTCCCGAAACGGGGCACGAACCCGCGTCTCCTGCATCGGCAGGCGGACTCTCAAGCACTGCGCCACCAGGGAAGCCCGCTTCACCACATTTTTATCTGTCCTGACTCATGTGATGGTAATCTTAGGCATACAGTGATTGTTATTGCTCCAATTCATCGTATAATTAGAGTTACTCTAGTGTGTTACAACACTCTGGGCAAGGAAGGATAACAAATCAGTACACGTGGTCCATCTGTTATCAGCCAACCTCTTTCATATACCTCATACTGCAGGGTCCTCTATTAAGTGATTGGGTCACTCAAAGCCACTTGGCTGTCTTTTCTACTGTAGCCAATTTGATCACCTGACTATGTCTATCCTCTGAAGCAGGCATCGGAACTCCCCTTCCCAGAAACTCAGACACTGTTCAGACACAGTTTGATATTGACACCCTTATTAGGCCATGTGGTGGGACAGAATTCAGACATATCTGAGTATGCATCTTGGGCCCATCACATGTAGCCAGTGATGAAGGACAATCCCTTAGCCACAGGCATTACTTCTTCTGTAAAAGAGGGTAGCAAACTCTGCCTCTGGGGGAAGGTGGGATGAATTGGGAGATTGGGATTGATATATATACACCACTATGTATAGAATGGATAACTAATGAGAACTTACTGTATAGCACAGGGAACTCTACTCAGTGTTCTGTGGTGACCTAAATGGGAAGGAAATCCAAAAAAGAGGGGATATATGTATACGTATAGCTGACTCACATTGCTGTACAGCAGAAACTAACACAACATTGTGAAAGCAACTATACTCTAATAAAAAATTAATTAAAGAAAAGAAAAGAGGGTGGCAAACTCTGCCTCTGAGGTCAGCTGGCAGGATTAAATGAGATAAACGAAGTAAATGTTTATTCCCCACACCTCAAGTAATTACTTAGTTTCACATCAGTTCTTTTGCTACCCAGGAAAGCATGTCTGGAAATATTTGACTTGTGGTACAAAAATCCTCCTAAAGGGGGCCCAGGTTATTCTCCACCCTCGCGAGTAGAGAGGGAATGGTTATCCTGATCCCAATGTACTGTACACATTTAACTCTGTCCACCAAACCGGGAATCCTGGAGGGCCAGAGTCACAGAGAATTTGTTCTTGTATCTCTAGCTCAGTTCTGGCCTGCCATGGTGTAGGCACTTCCTAAATTCTTTTTTTTTTTTTGCGGTACGCGGGCCTCTCGTTGTGGCCTCTCCCGTTGCAGAGCACAGGCTCTGGACGCGCAGGCTCAGCAGCCATGGCTCACAGGGCCCAGCCACTCCGCGGCATGTGGGATCTTCCCAGACCAGGGCACGAACCCGTGTCCCCTGCATCCCTCTCAACCATTGCGCCTCCAGGGAAGCCCCTAAATTCTTGTTAAATTAAACGATGTCTTAATCTCGGAACCCCACTGCTATAGGCCTAGCACCTCAATGACTTAATCTTTATGATGGCATTTGAATCTCTTCACTATCAGATTAGATCTTATCTCCTGAGTCTCTTTCATTTCCAGAGCTATTATCTTTTTAAAAAATAATAATTTAGAAAGACTTTGTGTTAAGAATGTCATTTCGAACTGCTTGACTGACTTGGGTTATAGCCATTTGATTATGCAGCTAAGAGTGATACTGTGACATCCTGAAGCTTTCTGGGAAAACCCATAAGGCTCATACTTGAGTATAAAATCAGGTTTGCCACAACTGGAACTCTGCCTGTGTCAGTAGAGTTTCCTTAATGAGAAGGTGATTGGAACTGAAATGTCTACATTATTTTGTTTACTTGAGGTCTGTGTGACCGTTTCTTCATGCTTCATTCAGTCACATTAAACCCTTCCTGTAAAGCATCTTATTCAAACACAGAGTTTTTAAATTTAGTGAATTCTAAGTGCCAGGAAATAAGCATTGTTCCATTATTCCTATTTGAGGGGTAAAAAAACTGAGGCTGAGATTAAAATGAGTGTAGATCAAAGATAAGACCGAGAGTCAATACAACACTGTTTTTGATTAACAAGGGGAAAGATCTGTGTAAATTAGTTAAAAGTCTGAATATGTAGTATAAAAATACAAGATTATTATTTCCAGTGACATAAAATTATACAAAGAAAGTCTTCCTTGGTATGTTCTACATAGCATATTATTTGATAATAAGAAAGAGGGATTTAAAATTAATTTGATTTTATGCAACAGTGATCCTATAACTGAGAGCAGT
Organism: Lipotes vexillifer; assembly: GCF_000442215.2. NCBI lineage: Eukaryota > Metazoa > Chordata > Mammalia > Artiodactyla > Lipotidae > Lipotes > Lipotes vexillifer. The sequence goes on from NW_006775074.1 coordinate 3,000,408, forward strand.
CACTAAAATCATAAGCTAAACTCTTAAGCTTTCCTCCATCTCATAGAAATTAAAAATAGGGGAGAAATCATTGATTAACAGTGATAACAGATATTAAAATAACACGAAGAAATTATTATGGTTGTCTTAGGCCAAACGCTAAAGATTACATGCATCCAGTCTTGGACCAGCTTTGTTTCCTTGGTGTGAAGTCTCTGGGGGAGGTCTATGTACAAAGAAGTGTAGCAGGGCACACTACCCTTTATTACTCAGGACTTTGGTTCAGTAACTTAAGCTGGAGCATAAGGAAGGCTGCTTTTTTCTAGGCTATTTAGGATTAAATTTTTTCAGAAAGAAAACAGTGAGACCTATTCTTGCTACTTTTTCCAAGCCCAAAGAAGAACTTTCTTTCTTCTTAGTGGGAGAAGAGACCATCCAAAACAAATTAGAGACACCAAGTGCAGTTAGAGACAGATCAAGAGAGGTGTTTTCCCTGGAGTGCAGAGCTGAACTGGCCCAGGCCCATTCCCTCAGCTTTGCTGAGGAGAGAGAGAGAGAGAGAGAGAGAGAGGGAATGAATAAGAACAAAAGCTAATAAACCCTGGATATTCTTTCCACTCTGATACAATGGAAAAGCTAAAGAAGAGGTTGAGGTCAAACTAGGAACAAAGATCATTTAATTCTACTAGGTTGTTAGCACAACTTCTTATGCCCGATGCAGAGTGAGGCCAAACAAACCAAAATGTCAGTTTGGAGCAGAGAAAGATTTATTGCAGGGCCACGCAAGGAGACAGGTGGCTCAGGCCCAAAAAGCCTCCGAGCTCCCCAAAGGGTTTTGACAAAGCATTTTTAAAGGCCAGGTGGGGGGGGGTGTGTTGCAGGGTATGTGATAAGCTAGTGCACAGTTCTCTGATTGGCTGATGCTGAGGGAGCAGTGTGGTGTCACAGGAGTTAACACTATCAGTCCTTAAGCTCCAGGAGGCCTGGGGCTATGTGCTCATGGTCATCAAGTAGTTAACATGTTCCATTTGGTGGGGGTTTTTCACATCTGTAAAACAACTCAGGAAATGTGCATCTAATACTGTTATCTTGGTATTTCAGAGAGGAGCTAAATCAGAGGATATGGGGGAAGGGCCTGTCCTGGGAAGACCCCCAGAGGGTCCTGCTCAGTTACAATTCCTCCCTTTTCCTTGATACTCCTCAATCTTGAGGAGAACAAGTTTTGAATAAGAAAAGGAATAAAGGTTCAGAGAAGGAGGTTAATCATAAACTTTACGGAGGTACACACAGGGTCCTGCTCAGTTACAAAGTGACTGCACTTAAGGACTCATTGCCAAAATAACAAAACAAAACATGTCGTAAAACTTGATTTAACTACCGTGGGTGGGTCTTCTTCCTCTTGGGATGCAATAAGGGAAAGGCACATAGAATTCCTTGAACAACTTTCATATATTTTCTCAGCAGGTGGTGGTGGGGACATATTATTAGACCCATTTTACAGATGATTAAGCTGAGTTTCAACGAATTTAGGAAATTTGCCCAATTCACAGAGTCAGTAAACCATGGAGATTCTAACACAAGTCTGTCTGACTCCAAAACTTCTAAAACCAGATCTGGCAACAATTCCAGTGCCACCAATTATTCATTGCATGACCTCCAGCAAACCAGAAATAAAAACTTGTTGGATGAATTAATTCCCAGATGAAGATATCTGGTTTCCTAGCCTGAGAATAAGTAATCCCTATTTCTTAGGGTTGCTGTAAAGATAAATGAGACAGCTAAATAATAAGCTACAGATAATAATAAGACTCTTAAAGGGCCGAAATAAATTCTTACTGATTTAAAAAGAGGAGCTAGGGCATGTTTTTCTTAATCTATAACCTTTGAGGTAGGTGGCAGAAGGAGCAAGTGTTCTTTTACTGTCTATTGTCAAAAATCTAATGAGGAGTAAGACTGAGCAGTCCTCTATGAGTTGAAAGTGACCACTTTGATATTCTTAATGTTCACATAAAATGGGTGCTTTTAAAGTGCTTTCAAGCACTTAGTTCCCTGAAGAAATAGAAAAATTCTTCCTCGTTATCTTATGCATCTTATGCATGTGATTATTTTACCAGCCTGCTTCCTTTCTTTACTAAGTACAAAGATTCCAATTCAAAGATGAATAATCCCATTTTTCAAAATAAGTAAAGAATCAGTGAATTTTTGCTTCTTCTGCAAATACAAATCAACTCAGATACCTGATGAAGTGCCACAGACCATCTGAGTTACTCTGAAGCTCAGGTCGATCTGAAGCAAGGCTTCTGGTTTATGAAACCCCCGTGCAGTACTTGGCCAGGGTCAGTGTCTATTTACTTTGAAAATTTTCAGTAAGACTTGGAGGCTTTTTGAAATTGCTAGCTTCTCTGTGTTTAAATCATTACTAAATTTGAAGAGATTTGTCAGAACTGCTCAAAAATATTTATGACTTCATTAAGCCTTGCCTAGATAATTCAACCCAGGAGTCTCAACATATATTCTATATGTTAAGTCTCTACACCAACACCTCCCCCTTTTTTATAGGTCAATACTTCACTTTTTCCTCCATCTACTACATATAATCCCAACAAAGCGCCTTGCATTTTCTTTGCCTCGCTCTCTCTGAGCAAACTAAGAATATATCTTAGTCCTAAGAAGAATTTGATTTTAATCAAAATATTCTCCTTTTGTTCTTGCCATACTTCTTATATCTCTGGAAAGGACTTATTTTATCTTCACTTTTTATTATCTTCTACTCCAAGAGACACCTCCATTTTCACAGCTAAACTCTGAGAAAACACAGAAAAATTAACACATTTTATTTGGATCCAACTGATAACAACACCAACAGAATTGACCTTCAGGTGCTAATCTGCTCTTCTCTCCTTTTTTTAATCAGCATCGTCATTCATCTATGTCACCCAAGGTGGGAGAACCGCCTTTGAGAGCACATTTGGTCTGCAGACTTGATAAGAGGACTTTATAACTTGCAATCCTGATTCCCATATTTTATTCATGATTTTGATACTCCTAGTCATTATTTCCAGTAATCTTCCATTCAAAGGCTGCGGGTTAATGTACATGATAAGGTTTTCTGCCAATGGCCCTAACAATTGACTGGCACAGCTGGAGACAGTCTCTGGCAAACAGTATTAGGCTCTTGGTTAGAGAGGCAATTGTATGTATAGACTAATTCAAAGGGACCTAAACTATTTGGGGGAAGGCTCTCAACCAAATTACATTTCTACAATGTGAATTTTAAGGATCAGAATTAAGCTCATTTTAAACACTGTAGTTCATAACCTTACTTTTGTAACATGGATCTGAATTCATTTTGTTGAGATAACTGGAACATTTTTTTATGTAAAACATTGAACTATAATTAATGCTGGACTGGAAGAGCTATATTAGACTCAATTATGTCAGTAATTGTCTGTGTGACCTTAATTAATTATATTAATTTCTTTGGTTCTTAGTTTTCAGATGATGGTTTGAATTCTTTGATAATAGATGATCAACAAGTACTATGGAGTGAGTGTGTTAGAATGTAAAATCCTCATGCAGCCAAAATTTTATTTGGCAGTCATCCAAATAAAATTGTCTGTTCTCTATTCCTGTTCTCATTCTTTTAGTTCAGATCACTCTCATTGCTCTCCAAGATTATGTCAACTGTTGCCTAACTGTTTTCCTACTTCTGATCTTGCACCTCTGTTAGTGTCTTTTTCACAACACAACAAGAATGATCTTTCTGAAACACACATTTGATTGTCACTTTCAAGATTAATGTTTTTGCCATAGACTGAAATTTTTTGTCCCCCACCCCCTCTTGTATGTTGAGGTCCTAACTCCAATGTGATGTTATTTGGAGCTGGGGTCTCTGGGCAGTGATGAGGGCATGAGGGTGGAGCCTTCAGGAATGGGATTAGTGCCCTTGTCAAAGGGACCCCAGAGAGCTCCATCACCCCTTCTGCCATGTGAAGTTACAGAGAGAAGATGATCATCTATGAAACAGGAAGTGAATCCTTGCCCAACAGCAAATCTGTTCCCAGCCTCTAGAACTGTGAGAAATAAATGTTTGTTGTTAAAGCCATTCAGTCTATGGCTTAGACAGTTCCTCTGTTGCCCTTACAATAAACTGCAGGTTCTTGGCCATCTCTTAGAACTGGCTCCAGTTTACTTCTTCAGCTTCATTTCCTCAATATTCCTTTCCTCTTCGAACACTTTGAGCTTCTAGGGCTTTTCAGATGTTCTTTCACCTCTTTGCCTATGACGTTCTTTCTCTGTAAAACACTAGTCTCTCCTCCCTGACAAGCTGGCTCTTCCTACTCATCCTTCAGATCATAACTCGCAAGTCGGTTTCTTTAAGAGGCCTTTGCTGACATCCTGAATTTAGTGTTCTTATGACCCTCTGGTCCTCACCTATCTCAGCAGGTTTAAAATTGTAGTATAATAGCCAATGTATTTGTCTGTAACTGTCCCTAGACTGTAAGCTGTACTGAGGGACAGGAACTACATCTGTCTTGATCACTGTGGAATCACAATGATCTAGCAAAGTGCCTGGAATATTATATATGTTTGTTAAATATATTAAAAAATGCAGTAGATGAAAGGATGCTGCTAGGTTCTTTCATTCTTTTTCTATAGAACATGGAGGCAAATGTGTTACTATGCACTGTTTTCAATTTTGTACCCCTATGTGATGTAAAATGCACTTTATAACATACAGAGAAAACAGGAAACAAGAGAGAGAGAAGGGAGAAATATGTAAGTGTTAAGAGATGGCAACAAATGAATGATTTCTTTCTTCCTAATTACCATGCAGGCACACTAAGCTAAAAATGGTATGTCCTTGATTAACCTCATATACCTTAAATTGTATTAATAGGCTCTCTGGAGAGCCAAATGAATAGTATTATGCTCTTCTGGGAAAAAAATAGTCGCTTTCTAATAATGAACTAGCTGTGAGACATTAGGATCTGTGAAGAAAGATATTTAGAAAAAAATAAAGCAGAGATTAAACCAAAATTTAATTTTCTTTTGTTGAATATGTTCAGAGAAGAAAGTCAAAAACATAGTTTCAGATGGCATATGCAGATTGCTTAATAGGTTTATGACATGGTACAGAAATCCATGTGAGGATGAGCATGAAGTGATGCTTAAATTATATTTCAGTAGCTTGAACTGTGTTTTTTGTCCATAAATATTTTTGGAATATTTGAGTCTCTGGCTTAATATTTTGAAGTTAGAGCCAAAAAGATTGGCTGATTAATTGGATGTGGGAGTCAGAGAAAAAATTAGTCAAAGATGTCTGTAAGTTCTGGCCTCAGCAAATGGACAGATGGCATTGCTAACCACAGGGAGAAAGAAGGCTGAAGATGAAATAGATTTTGGGGAGAAGATCAGAAATTCAGCTGCAGTCATGTTAAGACACATGCAAACAGCAATGCTGAGTAGGCAGGGGATAGATGAATCTGGATTTTGGGAAAGAAATATGTGCCTTGAGTACAGTTTTGTACATGTTTGAGACACATAGGCATGCACATGATACCTACAGCTCTGAGACTAGGTAAGAACACAAAAGGAGTGAGTGTAGATAGAGAAGGAGAGAGCAACAAGGATGGAGCTTGGAACACTCCAATATTAAGGGTAAGGGAAGAGGAGGAACCAGCAAGGGAGAATGAGAAGGGGGTACAAGCAAGGGAGAAGGAATACCAGGAGAGAGTGGTATCCAGGAATCTAAGTGAAGACAGTATATCTAGGAGGAGCAAGTGACCATCTGTGCTTAATACTGTTGGTAGAACCACAAGATGAAGGCTGAGAATTGACCATTATGTTATCGATGTGGAAGTCACTGGTGACTTTGAAAAGAATAAGGGAGGACAGAGTAGAGTGGGTTGAAAAGAGATTGGGAAAAAAGGAATTTTAGACTGAGAGTGTATACCACTTTCTATAATCCATATAGCATATATTTTAAAGTATTTTTTTCCCAATTCTTAATGATCATTTTCTGAGTTTTTACATATTAAATGTTCCATGGAACTAGAGTCGCTCTTTTTTCAATGAAAAAAATTCCTTAGTAACAAAAATACAATCTACGTGAGCAGCAGTGAGGAAGCATATGGGTTTTAATGATTGCTAAGAATACTACAACCCACCTACAAGCTTGCTGGTTAGAAGGATTTTATTTTAAATGGCATTTGCCATGAGCATATCTGCAGAAATATATCAAGTGTCTTCATGAAGATTGTAGGTCTCTTGGTTTCCCTAGTCTATTTCCATTGAAATCTGGTATGTAACCACTTTGTTCTGTGTCAGTTCAGCTCTTTTAACACCTTGCACATTAAATAAAAGGCTCCTCTTTGCTCACTGAGCTTAGAGAGGACATTATGGACCAGTATAGGAATGGAAAAATACTCTGAGTTTTCATTAGCTGTTGTAGCTGTTCTGAAACAGGCACACTTTTTAATTAGCCAGTTCTTTGTGCCATGATCACAAAAATTGAAGATTCTATTTGACCCAGGGTGAGGATTTCATCCTTAGATTAGTGTTTTAGGTATCTGTTATAGCTCTAAGTAGCTGCCCATAGCAAATGGCCTGGAATTAGTCTTTAGTCCCCATTTCTACTGCATAGGGTCCTTGGAAGTACATTAAACCCATGAATGCCTCTGTGAGTATTAACTGTGGTCTCTCCCCCATATGTGTCTAGTCCGTTTAGTGGACTATCTTGTGACTCATTCCCATTCCATGCTAGAATGGCAGCTTGGTCTACTCATTCTCAAGAAGAGGATCTCAGCAGGGAAATAGAAATAAGTCCTTTTCCTTTCCCCAGGTACCCCTACTCTAATTAAAGACCAGAGCAGTTAAAGATACCTCTGTTGAGAATCTTATTACAGTGACCGATTCATCTTTGTATCTAGGTCTTTTTTGTCATTAAGTTCATAAGCAAAAGAGTACAGGGATGCATGTGTAAGTTGGAATACAATATGCTAAAAACTGTGATAGAGTTTGTTTGTGAAAATGCTATGGCAACATAAAGGGCAGTAACAAACTGCTGTTAGACATTTGAACTAACTACTCAAGCAAGACTAGGAGTTGACCAGCTGGACAAGAGGCACGGTGGCACATGTGGAAGTGACCAGCAGCCAGCATGAACAGAACAGAGGCTTGGAGGTGGCAGTGAACCTATTCGTTGGAGTAAAGGTAACATGTGCAGTGTGGCTGGAATACTGGGTATGTAGGATGAATGTGTACAGCAGTGAGACTTGTCATCTTATTCCTGGTTTAATACTGAACGAGACTCATGTCTGGTTAAGACTTGTCACTTCATGAAACATTTTGTCCTCAGTTAACTACTTTGGTCATTTGTTTAATAAGAGATTAATCGATTTTGAGCATCAGTCAGTAAAGAAGATAGAATCCATAAGTTCTATGGGTCAGGCAGGATGAGAGGACACTACGCCTGAGACTTGGGAGGTGAGATTCTTCTTGACATATTCTGTAAGATGGAAGCCTGCTTCTGGTGTTCTATCTTGACAGTATGCTTCCACCTCCCAGGGTTGCTCCCTGCCTCTGTGACCATGACTTCATGTTTAATTTAAATAGGAAGAGTGACAGATGACTTCTTTTTAACATTCTTTGAAGCTGAATCCAGCCTCTGTACCCTGACACCAAATTAAATGTCGGAGACAGAGTGTTGGGTGAAGTAGAAAAGAATAGCTTTATTGCTTTGCCAGGCAAAGGGGGCCACAGCGGGCTAATGCCCTCAAAACTGTGTGCCCTGACCTGGAGGGGGTAGTGGAAAGTTTTATAGTAATGGCTCAAAGAGGGTGTGATCAGCTCATGGATGTCCTTTGGGTTGGTTGGTGGTGGGGTAAGTGGGCATCAGCATCTTCAACCTTCTGGATTCAACTGGTCTGGGATCTATGTGCCTGTGGGCAGCATACAGTTAACTTCTCCCACCTGGTGGGGGTTTCAGTATCTGCAAAACAGCTCAAAGATATTATTGTGTGTGTCCCTTGAGGGGGAACCAGGACCCTGCCCCAAGGCTGCACTACTATTTTTTGACCATTCTTCCCTTGTCTCTGTATCCCCTCCCTTGCCTGATTAGCAATTGTTTGAACCTCCCCATTGGAACTCAGGGAAGGTCAGGGAGGCTGAGTGAAGCCTATTTCCTATTATCAAGAAAGAGGGGACATAGAAAGGCTTTGTGCCCAGGAGCCACACAGGCTCCTGCTCAGTTTCACCTTTGCTCAGTTCCAATGGGAGAAGCTCCCCATATGGCAGTGTGTCTTCCCACAGGCTGTCTACCTTTAACTCTGCCTGGGTAGAGTCCCTCATGGCAGAACCTACTGTTTCTCTGACCTGGCTCTGTCCCTCCACTCACATAGCACATCTCCTCTCCTTGGTCATCAGAGAGCGAGTGGGAATAGGGTTTGAAGGCTATGAAATTTTTGATTCAACTTCCTGCTTATTTCTTAGCACAGAATTTTGTAGAAACTTCTGCCTTATCTTCCAAAGTAACCTTCTGTCTCATTCTAAGTCTCACCTTCTTTTATTAAAACTTATGTTTTGTGTTACCATTAAATTGTATTTTAGAAGGATCTGACAAAAACAAATAATAAATAAGAGAAGACTCTCCTTTGCTTATATTTCCAGAGACTATCTGATTTTAAAAATATTTGTTAACTTTCTGGAAAATGAGTCAGTCAATGTGATTAACTTGGAATGTAGCTTTTATCTGTGGTTTAGAATTCATAATATAATTAGGTCATGGTTTCCTATGTTGATATTTGCTTCATGGTAATTCTGATAGCTGATAGTTTAATTGAATTTTCATGTGTCTGAAACAGATGCTATAAGCTAACCCTCCCATCAAAGTGCAAATGTTAGTAATGCAAATTTAGAGGAGAGCACTCCCTCATTGTTCATTCCTACATTTCAGGGCTATAGCTGATTTAACAATTGACTCATTTAACCACAAACACTGACATTAATCATAGGAGTTGTGTGTTTAATTATAAGTGGCCACCAAAAGAGACATTTCAAAAAAAAAGATTCAAGCCAAGAGTGTGATATAAACTGCTTTTTAAAATTGTTTTCCTTATGCGGGGCTAGGGAAA
>NW_006775074.1:3009530-3024839 GCF_000442215.2 Lipotes vexillifer
ACTAGGCTTTTCATGATCCTATGGTCTTTTAAAAAAATTTCAGTGTGTCAAAAATTATTTTGCTTTTTCTCTTGATTAATATCAGAGCATACTGTGTGCATTTTTGGTTTAATGACTGAAATTTGGAGGGAAACAGATGCACGCATCAAGAGAACCTAAAATAACATTACCATGAGTTCTATTATAACAAATGAAACATCTAGAATTTATAGTAATTACATACAAACTTATAAATAATGGAAGAGACTTAATCACATTGACCTTGCTCCATCATAAATAACAAGGTTGCTTTAAACTCAATCTAATTGCTCCCTCATTATACAGAAACTTTTCTAATCCTTTCCAGCCATGGGAACCTGTGTAACAATCTACAGTGCTCCTTTGGGTGGATGGATTTTTTTGAGAAATTATTCTTCGGTTATACTTTTTTTTTTTTTTTGCGATATGTGGGCCTCTCACTGTCGTGGCCTTTCCCGTTGCCGGACGCACAAGCTCAGCGCCCATGGCTCACGGGCCCAGCCGCTCCGCAGCATGTGGGATCCTCCCGGACCGGGGCACAAACCCGTATCCCCTGCATCGGCAGGCGGACTCTCAACCACTGCACCACCAGGGAGGCCCCGGTTATACTTTTTTTCCTTGCACTCTCCCCTGTTCTTTGTGTGTTATCTCCCACTGCAATCTCTATCTTACTGATACAAGTGATTCTCCATGTGTTTGTCACAGGAGCTCTTGGGAGGGCCTACCCATGCAAAGAGTTAGTCAACACTTGCTGCCTTTGAGCAGTGACACACAGAAGTGCAGTTTCAGTATTGAAATTGCCACTGCTGTGTAGAAAATTATGTGAATGATTTTTCCCCCAATGTTGTTAAATAATGCATTTTGAGAAAGAGTATATATAAATGATGTGAGAATGATATGTACTTTTTAAAAAATAAAATGATGTGTTTGGGGGACATAATGTAATATTAAAGGGGCATAGTAAAATTCTATTACCTTATTTATGCAGTAAGAAGAATAAACATAGGAAGAAAGAGCAAAATTTTTTTTAAATGTGGGTAGAATAAGGATATTCCCCAAGTCTCCAGTCAAACACTTGGAAGATATGATCAGAATATGCTAGATGGAGAAATATTTTTTCTTAAAATTGTATGTATAAAAATGTAATAGGGAAGAAAAAATCTGACTCTATATTAGATCTGTTTCTTTCACTTTAATCTTTGTATTCTATTGCTTTTGCTTTGACTTAAGAATGTTGCCTATAGCCTAAAATATACAGGATAACCCATTCTCAAGGCTCTGACTTTTAAGGGTATAACACTTTTCCATTCATATAGAGATAAAAGTTGCAGAACAGACAATAACATTTGCCTTATTGAAGGTTTACAGGAACATAGTGACCTGACCTACGTAAACAGCTGCAAGAACAAAGGATTCTGACACCAAGAGGTTCGAAACAACCAACCACGCCCCTCTGTCACCTTGCCTTTAGAAATGCTTTTGCACTCCTTTGGGGAGTGTGGGATTTTGGGGGGCATGAGCTACCCATCTCCTTGCATGGTGCTGCAGTAAACCTTTCTCTGCTCCAAACTCTGATGTTTCAGTATTGTTTGGCCTCACTGCGCATCGGGCACACGAACTGCATTCGGTAACAATATGCAGACAACAGCACATACATAAACACATACATATACATGTGTTTGTTTGTGTATATGTGTAAAATAAACCCTGGGCATTAAAAACAGACAGTGAGTATTTTTTGGAGAGATGTGAAACAGTAGAAATTTTAATATTTTTCTGTTTTAAATATTTCTTCAATATGGTTATGTCACATTAGAATGATACATAAACTTTAAAAACCTGGCAACTTCTTTGGACTGAGTTGTACTGTGCACATATTTGGTTCCAACAAGGTGGACATCAGAAGTCTTACACTACATGCTGTGATGCCCACACCTATGCTCTGGAGGAGGAATCACTAAGAACTAATTAGAACACACCCCTTTGTTTGCTGCATGCAGCACGGCACGGGGCAGGGGAACATAAAGAAAGCAATGGCACAATCATCATAAAAGATGGCTGTTCTGGTCTTAACGGTTAGTGTTTTTCATCCATGTGACTTGGGCATGAATAAATAATGGACACAGATATGCTGTTTTTCGCTCTCCGTGAATTTGTTGTGAGCAGGCTATTCTTATCAGTGGCATACATTGATAAATTCCTGGAACACAGGGTGCAGAATGAACCATGAGAGCTGGATCCATGTTAGTTTTCCCTATTCTTCCTGCCAGCTTGTAAGGTTTGTCCTGTAAATGTTCCAGGGCTTGCTACTAGCTACTGAACACATATTTCTGGTTAACAGCAAAATTCATCCATAAGCAAATGGAAAACTAATCAGCTTAGCAAGAAAGTTGAAAAATAATCACAGCGTCATAGATGAAACCTGCAAGGTGACTTCACAGTAAGAGTGATGGCAAAATTGCTGGGATGTGAGTCGAATTTATACTGCAAATGACTGTCATGGGGCCGTAGCACCGAGTGCCAAATGATGGTGTTATGATGGCTGTGCAAAAACATATTTGTGCATTCCTGTTACAGACAAGAATGCCAAGATCTTTTGGAAAGTTGAGCCTCTGAGTACTTTGTCGTGTGCTCTTTCAGAGTAGGAGTGTTGTTCGTCATGGACTCGCACTGTAGAGCAGACATCATCTTATTGGCAGGTGGCTTCCTGAGCATCTGATGAAGATAATGAAAAAAATAGCTACATTTTTGCCTGTTTCCTATGTGCCAGGCATTGTGTTAACGATTTTAATATGCATTGTTTCCTGACCTCAAATCCCTATGAGCTCTTTGGCACCAGTTATCTCATTATCTCCGGTCTGACTTTCTGTCCTAGACACATATTTTATTCTTATTATTTGATTGATAGGCCTGACCTTCTGGGTCTCCTTCTCAGTTCTTATGTCTCACATGATTTCCCTGACCTGTGCTTAATACTCCCAAGGTATATATAATGATAATGATAAGAAAGACTTTTCAGATGCTTAGTATGTGCCAGTAGGCGCTATTCTTCTCTCTCTCCTTCTCTCTTTCTCTCATCTCCCTCTACTCTCTCTATCATCAGTGCCCTTCAGCAAAAAACCATGTGAACCCAGAAGTTGAACAAATTGAGTTTATTACTAGTTACCTAGAGGGAGAACACATGAGAACAGGAGAAGGGAACTGTGGGGTGCCTCAATAATAGGGTGTTAGAAAGTACTTAATAAAGGATTTAGGATCTAATTGAGGGATTTGGGGGGAAAGTCTAAGGAAGCAGGAATTTCTTTTAAATTGGATGCTGTCAAAAAGCAGGGACAATTTTATGGTGGAGTATCTCATTAAATCTTATCTACAGGGAGGGGAGATTAGAGCCAGAATCAAGCTGTAAAGAAGTGGTAGTTCTCATTCTAGCCAAGGGGGGTGGTGTTTAGCATTTTATAGGCAGCACAGTGACCTTGTTTTTGTCTGTTCTTAGACAAAATTATGAAGTGGCTTTGCTTTGTCTTACTTTATCATGGTCTCAGAGTAACTTTGTCTGAGGTTGGCATTCTGTGAGATTTTTTATCTCCAACAGGAGAATAATATGGCCTGGCTGTGAGTGTCTGGCCAGCTTCCACATGTTAAGGACTGTTCTTTTTTTTTATTTTTAAAATTATCTATCTATCTATCTATATCTATCTATCTATCTATCTATCATCTATCTCTAACTACCAATCACCTATCTATCTATGCTCATTTAATAATCACAACAATGCTCTGGGATAGGTATTATAGTTATTTCCATTTTACAGATGGTGAAACTAACAGAGAGAAGTAATGTGTTCAAAGTCTTCCTGTTAATATATAAAGACCTGGGATTCAGACTCAGGCAGTCCATTACCATAGTCCATGCTATTCATCATTCTCCTGTACTGGTTGACCATGAACCCATGTATTAAATAGTCCATCCTTCCACCACAGGTAGCCTGGACCTTTCTATAATGATCTTCCACACTGTTGCTTCAGTGCAGGAATGATAGAATATTGAGCTAGTTTGGAGGAAGGAGTGCTCCTGACATGCTGCTGACATGGCAGCCTGGTGGGCAGAGATTTTTTGTGAAGAAGAGGTTTGAGGGAATCTAAGTTTCATCTTGAGGATAAGCACCTCATTCACCCAGCCTTAGCTCTGAAGGGGATGAGCAAATCAGGGGCTGTCAGCAGCAGAGATCTGGAAAGGGAGCTGCACCAGCCTGTGCTTCCTCACCTCCTGGAAGGAGAGGAGTGTCTGAGGACAGGAAGACAGATACACTCATCTGGCCAGGAGGAAGAATGAGAAAAAAGTAAAGACAGCATGAAAAGGTGGAGCAGGGAGAAGGGTAGGGGACATGGAATGAGAAAGAGGGGAAGCAGGCTCTGGTCCTTGCCTTACTTCCCTTGGTTTCTAAGAGTGAGAGAGTCCCCAGGGTACAGAAGCAGGGAAAGAAGAGGTGACTAGAGCATCCCTTGTGTTCTGATACTAGTTTGGCTCATTGAGGTGTTTGCCCAATAGAGGCTGATTGCTATGCTCCTATAGAAGATCCTTCCCCCTGGGAGCATGGGTCTGTCCACATCCTTGGGGCAGAGGAGATAATGTGGATAGAGGAATAAAGAGAAGGCCCACGTTTTTGTTGGAGACTAACAGCAGGAAGGACAAAAATCACACACTCATGATGTCTGCCCCGAGCGTTAATCTAAAAATCCAAATAGAGTAAAAACTCCTAACATCAGAACTTCCAGTCTATCAGATTAGACAAAATGGAAAGTCAGAACAGAAAGAAACAACCATAATCTTAATTAAATAGAAATAAGTGACACACACTACACATGTTGATAATAATTTTGGGTTTAATTTTTTTAAATTTTCTTTTTTCTTTCCTTCATTCATCACGTATTTATTCAGAGTCTACTATGTTTCAGGCACAGTGCCAAGCCTGGGGATACAATGACTAATGAGTCAGTCAGGATCTCTGCCGGTCACAAAGTAGGCCCCAGACACTAGGTCATACCATTGATTCAGAGACAAGAATGTATTCTGAGAACATTCATGAATTGGGGTTTTAATGTGTTAGATTTCCACCAATCAGGCTGCTGCATGAGAGCCAGCTTACCTAGTTGGAAGAAATGTAATTTGAATTTTGAATCGCTGTATTTCCACACTGGGTCACTGTTGCTTCTTGCTTCTTCAGGAAGCAGAGAAAACCCCGGCTCTCCATGCTTACCCAGGATTCCTACATGATTAGGTGGATTGAATTTGCATGTTTCATCTTATCCGCCTTTGCTTTCTGTCTCCTTTCTGTAATTTAGGAGCTGAAATCTCAGTTGGGTCAATGCTCCATCAGGTGCCTAGCAGAATGCAGTTGCTCAAGAAATGAAACTAGGATATTGTCAAGGTAAAGCAACCTCTGAACCCAGGTGAACAGCACTTCCTAAGTGCTGCGTATCATTGCTCACTCTCTTCTTCCTTTCTAACTCTCCCCATGGGATGATGGGTTAGCTGACAGGTCCCAACCTTTCCCACCTGAATTGAGTCTTCTAAATAGCCACATACAGTCATTCCTCCAAGCCTCCAGAGATGGTCAATAAGTCCAGTCACAAAAGAGTATTCAGGGATTTTGTTTCTCAGTCAAAAGAAAGTAGGGGAAAAAAGTCTCTCTGATACTATCACTCTTTTAGCTTTAATTTCTCATTAGAGAGATATTTCAAAAAGTCTAAAGAAAGCTTTCAATAGCCAGACATCTTGTGAATACAAGGTATTGTGCTGCTAAAGTGTCTGTTCGTGTCAGAAAACATGAGGTCTGGGTGCGTTCGTCCTGTTGATCCACTTTAGATACCTTTTCATTGTCTCTGAGAAACCTTTCATCACAGGCCTTTTACCTTCCCCTTCTCAGTGGAGTTACAGAGCAGTTAGGCTTAGTGTGTAGCTCATTTTCTGAAGCAAATGAGTCTTCTGCTTCAGTTTTAATTTTTTGTCCTTTCTAAGTTGACAGTTGAGAAATCCTGAAGGACACCAGCTCCTGGAGTTGGACTGTGAGATTTCTGATAAAAACCCCTCACCCTCAGCAAATCAAAACCAAAACCAAAATCAAAACCCCACCACACACACACACACACACACACGCGCACACACACACAAAAACAAAAAACCCAAAAACCAAAAAGCAGAGGAACAAGAACAAACACAAATTCTAATTAAAAAAAATTAAAACCTCTATAAAGGGCAATTTTCATCCTCTCTCTCAGACAAAAATATTCATGAAACCTTATGCAGCCTACCTTGTAAGTTTACATCTGCTTTAAAATAGGGGGATAAGGACATGTTCTTATAATGCCTGAGATTGCAACTGTAAAGTGTCTGGATAGTAAGGGTAGCATAGTTGTAGAAAGTTGACAATTTATTAACCATCTATGCAAGTAGCAACTGTAGCTGTTTGGAGTTAACAAAGAAATGGACTTCCATACTTTTTTTATTGGGTTTTAGTGGGCAGTCATCTTTTGATGAGTGAGAATGAGATACTCCTGGATTGTCACTAGATGCCACAGGAGACAATGTGGTGTCACTCCTCCTGCTTATTCTTATACCATCTAGTCTCTAATCTGATCAAAATGCCAAATACTATGGTTTCAAATCTGATTATGTCTGTTATAAATGATCTCAGCAGAAGGTGGACTGACTTCATGAATTGGATCCTATGAGATTTGAGTCCAAGATTTCCTGGCCAAAGATTTGCTTGCTCCCAAATATCAAGTTGGGAACCCACCATTTTCAATGATTTCTTTGGAATCATTTAATGACTCCCTTGCATTATCTTTACCTTCACAGTAGAGATTCAGCTCTTTGTGGGCTTGTTAATAGCTGCATTTCTAGATCTAAGCATGGTGTGGGCTGCATAGTTGGTGCTCAAGAGTTATTTATTTATGTATTTTATTTTTAATCAGTAGTTATTTGTGAAAAAAATAAGAATAAATGAACAGTGTGTGTATGTTAATCCCAAGCTCCTAATTTATCCCTCCCTTCCATGTTTCCCTTTTGCTAACCATAAGTTTGTTTTCTAAATCTGTTTTGTAAATAAGTTCATTTATGTCATTTTTAAAAATTTAATTCCACATATGAGTGATATCACATGATATTTGTGTTTCTCTGTCTGACTTACTTCACTTAGTATGATAATCCCTAAGTCCATCCATGTTGCTGCAAATGGCATTAACATACACACTACTATATAGTGTTGACTACTATATATAAAATAACCAACAAGGACCAACTGTATAGTACAGGGAACTCTATTCAATATTCTGTAATAAACTATATGGGAAAAGAATCTGAAAAAGAATGAATATATGTATAAGAATAATGGAATCACTTTGCTGTACACCTGAAACTAACAAATCATTGTAAATCAACTATACTCCAATAAAATTAAAAAACAAATGAAAAAAATGAATGAAGGAATAAATGGATCTGAAAAGTTCTGAGTCTTTGAATTCCTCATATGAATACAGATAGAGTCTTTTCTTGAGCAGATAAGAGCAATTTTTTCAGGTGCTATGAAATGAGATAATACAGGAAAGTTTCTGGCACACAGAATGTGGTCCACAAAGGCTAGCTCTCTTTCCAGCACATACTCTGGTGATGGTTTGGATGAATTCTGAATAGAGTAGGATCTTGAAAAATATGGGGGAGGATAGGCCTTGAGTACTGGAAGGGCAGAGAGGGCTGTTTCAAAGGATGAGGGAAGGTACCGAAACCACACTTTTTCAAACCCACAGTTTTCCTTACTCTGGACCTGAAGCACTACCTGAATTGCCAATATTCCCTCCTACTCAGGGATCCTGACTCAATAACCTACCTTTGTTAAAATTCCACTCTGTGATGACAGGATTTCTTGAGTAATGATAAAGTTTAAATTTCTATTTGTGACCTTACGTCACATACAAAAATTAACTCAAAATGAATCAGAGACCTAAATGTAAGACCTAAAACTACAAAACTCTTAGAAAGAAACAGGGGCAAAACTTCATTACATTGGATTTGGCAGTGATTTCTTGGCTATGACATCAAACGCACTGGCAATAAAACAACAAATAATAAATTGGACTACATCAAAATTTCTATTTGTGGCTGGTCTAAATGCCACCAAAATTTCCTCTTTCTTATGTGAGACTGACTAACAGCTAGGGTTTGTGCCTTGTAAGGATGGGTGGATTCACTTACACATTTTGTCCTGTGTTAACTACACAATGGAAAAGTACATCTGAACAACACTTTTTCCCACAAGTCTTATAGTTGACTGAAATTATTCCCTCTCAGCACTGCAAGGTTGCGGTATCATTGTATTTTCTGTTTTTGGTTGTTTTCGGGGTGTTTGTTAGGTTTTGGTTTCTGGCAACAGAAACCCATTTTGGCTAATTTAAACAAAGAGGTTGCTTAATGAAAGTGTCTGAGTTGATTCACAGAACCAAAGGAACATTTGAGGAGCCACCGTGGGAAGCGTTTGGAAACAAGAGAGCTCTTGGGAAATCAAGCAGCAAGAGTTAACCTCAGTCTCATCAGATAACAGTGTGGACCAGTCAGCTCCAGTCATCTTTTCAAGTCCTTTGTCTTATGCTCAAGGTCACATTGGCCAAGCTTGAATCATTAACCCCTATTCTTCCCTTTAAGAAAGAAATAATATCTTTATTTAGGACCCACCAAAACGGCATGGAGTTCAAGAGCCCATTCTATCAAAGGAAATGGGTGCTTTTTCCAGAGAAAGGGAGCTTGCTATGCAGCAAACACACAAACATGACAAACAAATACACCAACCGACCCAAGTCCACATACTGTGAATTTGCAATTATCACCCGTTCATGGGGGGGAAACTGAGATCCAAGAATTAGATCCAAAGGGAATGTAAGGAGAGGTAAAGCTGCAGTTGCAGTCACTCTTTCTCTCCCTGAATTGTATTCATATGTCAGTCTCCCTAAGGTGTACCGCAACACTTGAGGCTGTTGGAGTTTCAAAAGAAAAACTTGTTTCTCATTACAGAGCAGTCATTTAGCCTTTAATTATGTTAGACTGTCCTGTTTTAGGTTTATGGCCATATTTGTCAAACAGAAATGATGAGTTCCAAGTGTATCAATAATTGTGATCCTATCCTGTCATCTGTGCTGATGAACAGAACCACACCAATAGCTCACACACTCACAGTATATTTTCACATATGCTTTCTCAGTCAGTTCTCATCAACGATCTGGGAAGAGGGAGATTTATCATTCCCATTTTACAAATGAAATGAGGCTCAAATTGGTCATATCTTCAACCAAAATCACAGAACAAGTCAAGTAAATGATAAGGCCCGGTCTTCTGCTTCTGAACTGTAATAGGAAGCACTTGCTCAAGTCGGCATCATATTTTCTACTGCTTTATTATTATTACTTTAAAAATTTTCTGATAACATGTCGCACAATGTTGGATGTAAAGAAGTTATTCTGAATAAATGCAGAGGGCAGAACAGACTTTCTCCTCTCCCAGTGTTTGTTTCTTTCCCTTTCTCATTCACCTTTTTCTTCATTCCTCTTATACCTTACTCTGCTTTTAGTCAGTTTCTCTCTCATCTCCAATTTATTTTACATTCACTCATGTCCTTTAAGTACTGGAGGGCATAATGATATCTCTATTTGCATAGCACCTTGTTACTGATGAAGAGATTTACCTATATCAGCTTATCTGATTCCTCTGATTCTCTTAACAATTCTGCAAAGTAGTTATTATTATTCTCAGTTTAGAGATTAGGCAAACAGAGACTCAGAGAGCTTAAGTTTCTATTTTAGCTTTGTATAGCTGGTGAGACCTGGAACCAGTTGTGTAACTGAGATTTGAATCCAGATGTTTTTAAACTCCACACTCTGTTCTCTTCCTATTGCTCACACTGTCTCCCATCAGCTCATCAAAATGCAAGACAGGACATACCAGAGACTGAAGTCTTTGCAGCCTCATTCACCTGTCCCCCAGCTGTCTGCTAGTCAGGATATTTTCTCATTGGGAAATTATTAGATTGTATATACGTAATAATGAATGGAAGACAAATGTTTCATGCCCACAAACAATAACATTGCCTAAATATTTCCTAAATATATTTCTTTAGTCTAATTTTATCATGCAACAGTTCTTTGTGTTATGAAATTGTGCATCCTATTATTTTTATTGCACTTGATTTGGTTCAGATTTGCTTTGCTGAGGACTTACTGCAAATGCAATAAATGACACTTGGAACAGTCGAACAGTGGACAGATATCCACTTAGTGATGTTATAGAAAGTAGTCATGTTTCATGACTGGAGTTGGGTTTGATTATCCCAAAGGTTCCTTCCACAAGCTTTACTGAGGTTGTCTTGGGGCAGGTACATACAGATTAGGAAAAAAATATGTTGTAGATAGTAAAAAAGGTATTTTAAAAAAATGATTTAATTTAGTTACTGGTAATCTATATGGAGTGGATATATCAGCTTAAAGAATAAGAGTTTTGGAGTGAAATAGACATTACTTTAGTGGCCCTGGGGAAGCATTTAATCTCTATGAGCCTTAATTTCTCAACTGCAAGTTGGGAATGATACTAATATCCCTTTCAGAATAATTGTGTAGTTAGAGATAATTCCTACAAAGGTCTGCTACCTGGCATATATATTGGTATATAACAAACACAAAATGGTAAGTAGTTAAACTACAGAAACCATACTGTTTTCACACCTAGATATTCTTAAACATTAACTCTTTCACAAAACTTTCCTTTCATAAAACCAAATTCTTCTTTATTTCTTTCTGGGTACACACTTAGACTCATGGCTTCATGAGTGTGCAGGCTGTGAAGTTGCATCAGACACCATGCTCAGAGGGCCCTGTGCTCAGTTAACGCTCTGCTGTTGCTGTCTTAAAAATTCTTAATAATTTTATTTTTGATCTTGTGTTTTGTAAGTCAAGTCCAATGGGAAAATAGAGCATGTGTACAAGCAGGGGAACTACACATAATATGCATGTCTCCTGTTCTCTGCTGTCCCATTTGCATACGGTTTTTGCAATGTCTCATGAGCACAGAATTCTGGTGCACCCACCATGTGTGGAAGTGCAGTGAGACTCAAGGTGAGTGCAAGGGCAAGGCCAATATATTACATGTATGAATAAAGAAGTCACTGACAACCTTGAGAGACCACCTTGAGAGACCCTTTGAACCTGAGCTTGCTTTGAAAACAGAAGCCAATGATGGTGTAAGAGACACAAACAACCAAGAAACACTATCATATCCTTTTTTACTTCCTTATGTTAGCCAACCACTTACTCTGAAAAAGATGACATAGAGAAAAAGGGAAAGATGGGGTAACCCATAGTTCCTTTTCCTTGGAGTTCTTCCTTACTCATCAGAAAGCTGAAGGTAGAGAGTGTTGGCAGAATGTACCAAGAAGTGAAATAAAAGTAGCTGAATTCATTTTGTGCACTGTTTCCACTGTTCTGGTAAGAACAAAATATGCATACGTGCACATGTGTGCAAGCTACCAAAAACAAATTGTGAATTTCAGTGATTCCACATATGGATTAAATACTCATACTTGCATATAAAGCTGGCATTGTGCAATAAAAAGATGAATGGCAAATTCATGCTAATAATCTAAAATTTTTATTCTTTCCTTAGAAAGACACTCAATATCAAATTAAAAAAGACTATGACAAATTGAGAGAGAGAGAGAGAGACCACAGAAGAAAAGTAAAAGCTTTATATTTTGGTATCTTTAACAGCACTATTTTCCTGCTTTTTCAAAAAGGATCCCCATCTTTTCATTTTGAATGAATACGGTCCTGTTAATTATATAATCAGTTCTGTGGCTAGAATCCATTTCTCCATCTCGATTGTAATTAGGTATAGCTATGAGACTGAGTTCCTGCCAATAGAATATGCGAGAAAGGGATGTGTGCTGCTTCCAAGTTAATAAAACTGTTAATGCACACATGAAACCCTTCCTTCTCCACTAATGGCATATCAAAGTCCTATGTGACCTAGGAAACAGGAAAGCACATATGCAAGATGACAAAGCCTCTATGTGCTTGGATTCCTAAATGGCTGTGTAATAACAAGTCCTCCAACTGATCTGGACACATTTTGGACAGTATACAGAGTATACATGAAAAATAAACACACTAACTAATTCGTGCTTTAGCCCATGTGCAATGGGTCTAGGTGTTGACTTATAGAAACCATCTTGCTTACAAGGCTTTTACCTCTCTCTAAACTCTTACACCATTTTTTTGCCCCTACCATAAAGTTGATAAGTACTGCATAAAATCTTCTATTGTTATTTGATTTTTATATTTCTCTTCTCTCCAGTTAAAATAGCTTAGGACTAGACTATCTCTGGTGCTCTAACTACATCTTTTTGGCACTCACCATTCCTGTTCCTCCCAATCCAATATCCTGCTGCTCTTCTATATTGATGACATCAAGTTAATGTGACTTGATGAGTAGGAAGTGGCAAACAGTACTAATCCCTCCGTAAGGCACCAGAGCGTGGAAGATAAAACTTACAATGCTTCAGGGGTTTGTGCATTGGTAAAGTAGTCTAGGGCAAGTCAGGACATTTCTTTTCAAGATAAAGTTATTGGTCCTGCACATTTAACCATTAGGGATAAATTACAGAAGTTTAGAGCATTTTTTTTTTATTTTAGAAACAGCATATACCATACTTGAAAATATTGTTCCAGCTTATGTATAAAGTGACTCTTAGAAGGCTACCAGTTTTGAGTCAGACCCAGAGCAAGAGATGGCTTTACAACAAGGTAAGAACAATTCTGCCTTTTGCACCATGAGACCTAGTAGATCCAATGGTGCTAAAGTTATTTGCAATCAGGAATAAGCAATAAATGTACTTTTAAAACTAAAACAAACATACAAACAAAAATCAAAAAGCCCAAAACAAAACTTGGGACTGATTCATGAATAAGTTAGCTTAATATGTTAATAAGAGCTAAAAAGAGAGTGTTCTGCCCCAACTCAGAGGTGAAAGACAAGGTGAAGGGAAATTTTTCTAGTAGTCAGAGATCTGAAGAGGTAACTGGTCATTGATTTTCTGTGGAGGGTGGTCAGAGGTAAGGATAACGATATACATACTCCTGGGAAGTGGCAAATGGCTCAGCTGGTTGAACTGAAGCCTGGAAGGAGTAATTTTGGAAGATAAAAGTCAAGCAGACCTGGGAAAGAAGGAAGTGGATGGACCTAGAGGAGTCGGCCTAAAATGTGTGGATCTCTGTGTCTCATGTAATACCCATCAGACTGTGGCAGGCATATGCTAAGATGGTCCCAATGATCTTTGCCTGTTGTTATCCATGCCCTGAGTAATCCTCTCCTCTTTAGTGTGGGGTGACCTAGCTACTATAACTAGCCAATGTATTGTAGCAAAGATGATGCAATATTACTTCTAGATTTTGTTACGTAAGATAGTTACTCCCATCTTGCTGGCAGTTTCTCTTCCCCCACCTCTCTCTATCTCTCTATCTCTAGCTCTCTTGCTGACTTTGGTGAAACAAGCCACCAGTTAGGAGACCCATGTGGTAAGAAACTGAAGGCAGTCTCTAACCAACAGCCAGCAGGGAACTGAGGCCCTCAGTGTAACAGACTGCAAGGAATTGAACCCTGCCAACAACCCCTTGAGTTCAGAAGCAGATACTTCCCCAGTTGAGACTTCAGATAAGATAGATTCTAGCCCTTGCAGAAAACTTGTTGCAGCTTTGTGAGATACTTGAAGCAGAGAACCCATAAAATCAGTGGCTGGATACCTAACCCACAAAAGCTGAAATAATAAACATGTTTTTTTGTTTGTTTGTTTTTACCTTGTTAGTCAGGTTTATTCCCAAGTATGTTCTTGTTTTTGATGCAATTTTATTTTTTATTTCATTTTTTTAATGGTGGATTTTCTTTTAAATTAATTTTTATTGGAGTATAGTTGCTACATGTATTGTTTTAAATTGCTAAGTTCGGAGCTAATTTGTTATTCAACAGTCAATAACTAATACAGAGAGCATATATCACAGAAGAAGCATTGAAAAACCAGGTGAGTAGATGACTCACCCAGGTAACACCAGCCAGTTTCTGTCCTCAACCATCTAGAATTGCACAATAGGTCAATGACAGGGTAGGGTGGCACAGATGCAGAATATGCAGGAGATCCACAGTATGGGCTCTCTCTCGCCATAGCTGACCTTGATTCTCCTGGTGTTGAATGTGTGACCTGTCACAAAAGAGGTGACACTGACGCTTCAGTATGGTATTGTCCCTAAAAGAGGACAAATAGCTACTTGAGCCATCTGAGCTTAGAGGCTGAATTACAAGTCAACGCCTTGCAGCCAAGGTTTTTAAGTCAAAGTCTATGAGCAATTTCTACAGAACTCAACTAATAGCAAAGCTAATTATTAAGTATGCCTCCTACTTATATTCATCCTTTGTAACTTTGCTGTTAAAATGTTTTGGCCTCTTTACTTTTGTTGACAGATTGGCCCCATAATTGGAATCACTTTATTAAAGGCATCACAGAATTGATATTCCCCTAATTTAATTAAGCAACTATGAAAACCCAGTAGCTCTCATTAAGGAGGAATACAAATATAATTATTTGGAAGGAAAGAACCTAGGAGAATGGATAGAATATGTTTCTTTCATATTAATGCAGACCTCTCTGGAATGCTGTGCTATTGATTTATTCTGCTCTGTAAAGAGCAATACTTTCTTCTTTTGTGACCATTTTTTTTAAGCAAAACCTTTTTGAAACTGTCTAGGTGTGCAGGTATTATATCTGATACCAAGGCTGAAGGATTTAACTTTCAAAGCCTCATGTTAGAGGCCAAAGGCTATCTATGTAATTCTAGAGCTGAAAATAGATACTAGGACTCTCAGTTCTTCACTGTATCCATCAGTCACATTGCTTTCACCCTATATTTATTCACCATGAATTCCCATTGACCTAGGCACTGTACAAAACATACATCAAAATGGGACCCTGCTCTCAAGGAACTCTTGGCAGCAGGCAGAATCTATACCAACTGAATTGCAGGCGTGATTTTCCATATCACCTAGGTCCTCGGGCTGTGTTCCTCATTTTTACATTTTTGTGCTTAAAGAGGAAAATAGCATCTTCAAATCCTTTTAGGAATAGAAATGTTAAAAATTATTTTTAGGGGCTTCCCTGGTGGCAGAGTGGTTGAGAGTCCGCCTGCCGATGCAGGGGACACGGGTTCGTG
>NW_006775074.1:3025468-3046019 GCF_000442215.2 Lipotes vexillifer
GGGTTCGTGTCCCGGTCCGGGAAGATCCCACATGCCGCGGAGCGGCTGGGCCCGTGAGCCACGGCCGCTGAGCCTGCGCGTCTGGAGCCTGTGCTCTGCAACGGGAGAGACCACAACAGTGCAACAGTGAGAGGCCCGCGTACCGCAAAAAACAAACAACAAACAAACAAAAAACAAAAACATATCTGGAAACTCATTTCCTCAGGGTTTAACACTGTTTTTCTCAAACTGGTAACTCAGTTGAACTAATGTATTTTTTCTCAAACACGTATTTCAACATGTTTGGTTAATGCCGAACCAGAAGAAGACACTGAAATGGAACATTGATAAAACCAATGGGAAGCGGTTTGGGGTTCAGAAACTTGGGGTCACATTTTAGCTTTCACTTACTATGGTACCTCCTCTCTTTGAATTCAAGGTCCATATTTCAAGCAAGTGAGGTAATACAGTGTTTAATAATAAGTAAAGGGAATTATAAACTTCTTTTAAGACAGCTAATTCTGAATTGTTTGAGCATCATTCAGGTCATTATTTAATCAAACACAAGCTTACCAAAGACTCAATTCAACTGCATCAACAACTTAGTCAGATGAATTGTTTGCTTAAATGCTTGCTAAGTACGAGTGTAAAAATAAAACCTTAAGGGACCTCTTGAAGGGATAAGATATTTTATAAGGACTTAGGATTCTTGATAAAGAATGTAATTCAAAAAAATCTCTGTGGGCTCAAATAATAACTATTTTCTAAAACTTTAACTCAATATAATACTCTACAGGCTAAAGATCCCACTTCCTTTCCACCATAATTTGGCTGTTTGATTTTTACAAAAGCAATAATTGGTTATAAAGGACGATATGTAGTAGAATTTAATCTAGTATTTGCTTAATTAACAATTTAAAGATAATACAGCATGAGAATAATTGAAAAAATAATTCTAATTTTTGGAAAGATAACATCCTATTTGTTATCTTTATATAGATTAGTTTTACAACACTATGTTTCAGTACACTCTGAATTCTGAGGGAGAAGAGAACAGCAAGAGTATGGCTCATGGAACTGGGAATCAGGTAACATCAGCTCTTCCAATAATAAACTATGTTGCCTTAGGAGAATGAAAAAGGTAACTTCTCTGACTCTCTTCTCCAAAGCTATAAATTTTGAGGGTTGGAAAAGGTGATATACTTTCCTTCTAATATTGGATGATCGTTTTGATGCCTGATTTTAATGTTTTAATTGGGGAAATAGGCAAGAACCATTTCTTTGGTATACAAGTAAGAATTCATGATAAATTAAACACTATATGGTATTACTCATTGTGTGTCCTGTATCAATGGTACTTAAAATATTCTGACTTAATTTAAGATTTTTCCTTCTCAAATGATATGCCTGCAATTTGTCTTCTGGCTATTAAATACCAATTTCAGTTGCGATTTCTCATTTTTACAATTCCTATGAATTAGTTATCATTCTCTTAATAATAGAAAGTAAAGTAATGGCTCAGAAATATAAAAACAAATCTAAAGTATCTATATAAATTCTCTAGTTTAACATTTCCCTGAATTACACAGGATGAGATTTTTGCTGCAGGCTATGAAGGAAAAACTGATTTTGGAATTGCCATTCCACTGTGAAGAACTAGCACATTAGGCAAAATCCATGAACAGTTATGTTCAGACATTGGACCAGAAAGAGGCTATGGAGGCTGTGACCACTGAGAGATGGGAACACCTGAGGTGTGTCCTGTGATTACTTTGGCTTTCTGCCTAGAGGCAATTTGCAGGCCATTGTGTAGGGAGGGAGAATTCAGGTAGAGCATTGTGTCTTCCTGACTTGTGAAATAAAAATTTACTGGGTGGGCTTAATAGAAGATTAGATTCTACTGAATAAAAGATTGCTGAACTGGAAAGCATTGTAATAGGAAACCTACAAAATGCAGCATAGAGAGAAAAAGGAAAGAAAAAATTTTAAGAGCACCTCAGTAACCTGGTGGACAATAGCAAGGATTTAACTTTGCCAATATGTAATTGATATCTAAGGAGAAGGGGAGCAGTAAAAATGTTAGAAAAAATAGTTTAAAATTTTCCATATCTGAAGAGAACTTTTACAGTATTTTATACACAAATCCATGAATTTCGATGAATTCCAAGCAGAGTATACTCCAGAAAACCAAACAAAGACAAATTATATAGAGGAGAAAAAAAGATAAAAATGTCCTCAGATTTTGTCCCAAATCAGGGAAGCCAGAAAACAATAGAAAGACATATTGAAAATGATTAAAGAAAAAAAATTCAACCTAGAAACCTATATCCAGTGAAACTGTATTTCAAAAATGAAGGCAAAATTAAAACTTTTTCAGGTAACCAAGCCTGAGAGAATCTATTGCTGGCAGATCTGCATTATAAAAAATATTAAAGGAAGTTCTTCAGACCAATAGAAAACAATACCAGATAGAAGTGTAGATCTATAGAAAAAAAAAAAGAAACGGTAAGTATTAGGGATTTTTCTTTTTGTTTCTTTAAAAATAATTCACTGTTTAATGCAAATATAGTAATATATCATAAGGTTTATGACAAAAGTAGAACTAAATTATATGTCAAGAATAAAACAAAGAACAGGAGGGGGAAAAATGAACATTTTTACATTATATGTGAAGTGGCAGAATATTTGATAAGTTTAGGGTGTAAACCCTAGAACTCCTGCTTAAAAAAAAAGGGGATGTATGGCTAATAAACTAATAGTACAGGTGAAATGGAATTTAAAAATTCACTTAATCCAAAAGAAGACAGAAAATAAATAATAATAGATGCAATAACAGAAAACAAATAACAGTATTATAAATTGAAATCAACCATATTGATAATTACTTTAACTATATATATTGTATAAGCATAACATTTAAGGCAGAGATTATCAGACTGGATAAAAAAATACCCATCCACTTAAATATGAATCTGCAGATAGAAGTAAATTAATGAAAAGCAAACAGGAATCAAAAGAAAGTAGGAATAGCTATATTAGTATCAGGCCAAGTGTTCTCCAAACTAGAGAATATTACTTATGATAATGAGGGAACTTTGCTAATGATTAAGAGGTTAAATCATTATGAAGAACTAACAAATTTCAATAAAAGGAGATGTTGTAAGCATTTGGAAAAGGAAGCAATGGTTATTATTAGACTTATGGGTTCACCAAGAATAAATCATCCATGGTAGAATCATTTCCTTCTTTGGAGAGTTAGGTATATACAGTACATGTTTAAATTTCAACATGATGTTGGAGTCCCCTATGACAGTGGTCCCCAACCTTTCTGGCAACAGGGACTAGTTTCGTGGAAGACAATTTTTCCACACACCGGGTTGGGGGGATGGTTTTGGGGTGATTCAAGTGCATTACATTTATTATGCACTTTATTTCTATTATTATTACATTGTAATATATAATGAAATAATTATACAACTCACCGTAATGCTGACAGGAGGCGAAACTCAGGCGGTAATGTGAGCGATGGGGAGCGGCTGTAAATACAGATGAAGCTTCGCTTGCTAGCCTGCTGCTCACCTCCTGCTGTGCAGCGTGGTGGTTGGAGACCCCTGCCTGTGACATCTTTGAGTAGGTGAACGGGTGGAACAGTTAGAGGATGCTTTAGTATAAATGGAGTAATTCACAGGAAGTCCAAAGGCTAGATTCAGAGGGTCAATGTTTATTTGAATGGTGATATTTCTAGAGACGTAGGACCCTTCATTCAATCTTGTGTGTGTGTATGTGTGTGTAGTTTATGTTTGTTTTTTTTGCACTTTAAACAATGTCATGTTGTTTTTTTAGACAAGTTCTTACATTTTTGGAAAACATTTTAAACAAGGATGTGATTCAAATATGATATTTTATTTTATTTTTTAATAAATTTATTTATGTATTTATGGCTGCATTGTGTCTTCGTTGCTACACGCAGGCTTTCTCTAGTTGTGGTAAGCGGGGGCTACTCTTTGTTGTGGTGCGTGGGCTTCTCATTGCGGTGGCTTCTCTTGTTGTGGAGCACAGTCTCTAGGTACGCTGGCTCAGTAGTTGTGGCTCGTGGGCTGTAGAGTGCAGGCTCAGTAGTGGCACACAGGCTTCACTGCTCTGCAGCATGTGGGACCTTCCTGGACCAGGGCTCAAACCTGTGTCCCCTTCATTGGCAGGTGGATTTTTAATTACTGTGCCACCAGAGAGGTCCTTGATATTTTAAATAATGTCATACTGACCAGAATTTTATATGGTTCAAAGTTGAGAAGGGTAGTTAAAATATGTGATTCTTAAAATGTTATCCATAAGGAATTCAAATGACTCTGAAATAATAGGTGGACATTTGAAAGAAATGAAAGTAAATAGGTAAAGGTAAGTTTATGCCACTGGTTTCACAATAAAAATAACTGTATTAATGAAATATGGCATAAAAGTGCTTAAGGATTTTAAGTTGATTCTAAATGAAATATAGATTAACCATTGGCATGCCTCACCAAGATACCAACATTTATAATGGTTATAGTTTATTGAATATCTATTATATGCCAAGCATTATTAGGGACTTTGCATACATTTGCCTGTAAAGTTTATGTACATCATTAATTTTTAAGGTTAATTTTTGCCATTTTATAAATTGAAATTTTAAGCTCAGGGAGATGAAATAATTTGCTCACACAACTAATAAGAGTAGGGACTAAGATGACTGATCTCAGATCCTTTTTTCCACAAGATTCTTACTCTTTTTCTCTTTCTGCCTCATTAGTGTGATTGTAGGTTTCATTAAGGT
This sequence comes from Lipotes vexillifer, assembly GCF_000442215.2. NCBI lineage: Eukaryota > Metazoa > Chordata > Mammalia > Artiodactyla > Lipotidae > Lipotes > Lipotes vexillifer. Next base: position 3,030,258 of record NW_006775074.1, read on the forward strand.
GGAAAAAATAACTAAAATAAAGGATGTAATAGGCACAGTTTAATCTAAACTGTTCTGAGTTCCATTCTGAGTTTTCCCTTTGATTGAGAGCAGCACAATTTAAGAGGAAAGTGGAGTACTTCTAGAGTACAGGTAGTCAGATGGAGAAGAGATTTGAATTTATTTTATATGAGAAACAGTCCAAAGAACTAAGAGTTTTTGACCTGCAAAGCAGAGCCCACAGTAGCTCAACATTGGGAGGACTGTTATTTGAAAAAGATGTTACACTTTTTTCTATGTGACTCTACAGAGTGGAACTAGGACTCATAAATTAAAGAGTCATGAAGCCAGCCTTGCATAACGCAAGTTAGAATTTTCCAACAGAGCTGTCAGCAAGTATACTGAAATCTCTGTGTGGTGGTGAGCTGACTGGCACTGGAGGTATTTAAGTAGACGGTAGCTGATCACTTAGTTGGAAATCAGTGTAGAATCACTGGTAGTCTCAGCAGACTTTTAAAATTCCTTTCAATTCTTGGAGTCTTTAATGTTATAGAAACTGCAATATATTTAAGGGGTGGTTGTTAGCACACATTTCTTTTTTTTTTTTAGTTGGTAACATCCCTTTTTTATTCCTTGGTAAGGGTTTAAAATTCGAGAACAGACACATTTTTTGTTTTTTTAGTCTTACACAGGAAATTTCCTTCCAAAAGTCTCCTGAGAGGCGTATACCATACACAGGAATCCATCTTCATCCTTCTCACTTTAATACACTTCACAAATCAGCGTGGACACACTCACCATTGCTATGCCCATTCACTAACAGGAAGAAGGCTTGATTAGCGTTGAGCTGTAAGCGCCTTCTAATTATCGTGATGAGCTCACTCATGTTGACATGATCAGGCACCAAGAACTTTGTTTTATCCAGGACCGGAAGCTGCTTCTCACCTTTGTATTGTTCTATTATTGTCGGGATTTTGGTAGGATGCTGCTCTCAGGTAAGTAAGCCATCTTCTACTCTTTGTTCGAAGGTTCGGTGCTGTTTGAAGGTTTTCTACGGCAAGGCGCGGCAGGCTGGGCGGGGGCGGCAAGGTGGAGGGTCCCGGAGGCTCCAGGCGGTGGCTGCAACAGCCAGCACACATTTCTTAAAAGGTAATTTTATTGAATACTTTCATTATGAAACCAGATTCAAACAGAAACAAGCAACAGCACACCTACAAGTTAAAGCAGGCAAGTAGTTGTTGGTAAGGAGAGAACAAGATTTATGTACAATTCCATCCACTGTTTTAAACATTTGCCAAACAATAATTATTTACTTTTGGACAAAGATCCCTGGTGTGTATTTTCGACATTCTTTAAGGGAGCTGACTTAAATGTTTTCATCTCCATCTCCAGCATGTCTTAAGTCTTGGCAAAGGAAGAAGCCAGGGGAAACTTTACTCTATAGAAGGTGAATGTTCTTGGCTGTGATGGCGGTAACTCTGCAGTTACATGGGGCTCATTCTTTCCATCTCATACATTGAAAAGACCTCCCAGGAAGATCTGCCAAGACATCCGTGGTCCACGTGCCCTCCTCAAGCTACACTAGGATGCTTTGTGGACAGCGTGCTGGGCCTTCATGTAGCACTTGCAAAAGATAAGGCATATTCTATCCTCCCCACCCTCATCCCTCCAAAAACTTCCTTTGCCAGTTTTCTTTACTGATCTATACTTAATAATGAATATGGCCATCTGAGTAAAAGTGTCTTGAAAGTCCCTTTTTGTATTTTATAACCTTGATACTCAAAGTGTGGTCTGTGGACCAGCATCAACATCACCAGGAATTTGTTAGAAATGCAGGTTCTTGGGCCTCACAACAGACCTACTCAACCAGAATCCACATTTTAATAAAATTCCCGAATGATTTATATACACATTAAAATTTGAGAAGCACTCTTTTAGACTACCTGCTCATGATCTTACACATTTTATAAGCGTGCTATATGGTTTAGTACTTTCTCACAGTGTTCTAATTTCACTTTATACCTCTTAGTTTGAGGACAGTAAGATTTCTGGAACTATTGCCTAAACTCAAATCTTCAACTAATCCTTTACTCTCAATCCTCATAACCCAATTGCCCACCAATTATATAACTTTAAATCCTTCCTTCTTATTGCCCCTCCACCTGCTACAACAGACCTGGATAAGGCTCCATCATCTCCATCTGGACTGGAATTATATCCTCTTGCTAGATTTTTTCCGCTTTCATTCATTCTCCAAACTGTGGGCAAAGGTAATTTTTTATTGAAATGTATCCTTGCTCCAGGGCAATGTCCTAACATTAGTTTGCATTCAAATTCTTCTCTAATTGGTCTCCAGTAACCTTCTAACTTCTGCTATTGACACATTTCTATCAAACATGTTAATTCTAACTATAAGCTACTACTGGCCATTTGTGCATTTCCATTTTCCTGAAAGCCCATCCTCACATTTCTTCCTAGACTCATCATGAAAATAAAGCCTTCTACAGCTTTCTGAGGAAGAATGAATAGCTTCTTCCTTTGGTAACATAACACAGTTTACACACCTGTGTCATGTTCCACTTTTATTTATTTTCTTATTTTCATACACTGTTAGATAATGATGATTGTATGGCAGGGATAAGGGAGGCATTTAGTGCATGGCTTAAAAAAAACTAAGTTCTAGAGTGAAAAACTATGTCAAATTCATTCCCTCCTTACTACCATGTAACCCTAGGTCAATTACCCCCTAAGCCTCAGTTTCCTTATCTATAATATGGGGTAATTACACCTATATAAATGGATTTTGTGAGGATTAAAATAAAATGTGAAGGTTTAGTTCATATGATGTTTAGTTCATAATAATAATTCAGTTTTGTTCTAGAAGAACACAGTATACTGGGTGGTAATCATGGCAGGGGCAGTGACATACCATGGAAAGTGATATGAATGCAAATTTTAGAATTAGAAGACAAGGGTGAGGCTTCACCATAGGGGAAATAAAAAGCCCAATAATTAGAACTAAGATGTAGAACTAGAGGATTCACAGTGACTGGTCTTGATGCTGAGTTCTCTGGACTGGAGCTTCTGTGGATTGACTCTAGTGGCCCCAAGAAGGTGGGCACAGGTGATGCAGAGCTAGAGAACAAATTGTGTCCCTATGAAGTGACCTGTATAAAGTGTGAGGTCATGCTTTCCATTTTGTTTCTGCTGTCCTTCCTGATGACACCCAGCATTTTGTGGGTCTTGGCACCTGAGATTCTTCCTCCCTCCCTGCCTTCCTTCCTTCCTCTCTCCCTCCTTTCTCTCCCTCCCTCACTGTCTTTCTTCTTTCTTCTTTTCTGGTCTTCATTCTCCCAGCTGAAAATGTCAGAAAGATCTAGCAGAGTGAGTTTAGTGACAGTGAATATTTGTTCAATATACACTCAGTTAAAACCAACACACACAGATGGAGACAATTGTCTGTCATTATCAGCACTGACAGATTTGAACTAATATCCTAGAATGGAAAGTGACCTGCCACTTTCTATGAGTCATATACAGTGATTCTGATTGAAGAAGACAGTACTAAATTAGAGACATAGTCCATATAATAAAAAAACCCAAATCTTGAATCTTAATTTCTAACATGTATCCTAAAAAAGGCTTCATTCTTGGAGTACTGATTTATCATCCAACAAATTCTTATTCACTTTGAAGGGAAGTAGGAAGTGAGAAAGAGGTGCCTTTCCTAGATTGTAACCTGGGTACCTAGGGCTCAGACAGACTTCAGGATTTTAGGGTGGGAGAGCACAGTTCTGTAGACTTAGACTTCTGATCTATTTGGAGCCCAGTCACAGACTGAGCCCAGTAGCAGGGTACTCATAGCCATGTACCAGGGTGTTTTCATAGGTGTGCTGCCACATTTTAATTAATACACATTAATTTTTGCTACAACAGAGCATATATCCTGTTTTATGAAGTCGGGGAATATGGTATAGGATTGAGTACAATCTGTTGCAAGAAAAAAGAGACAGAGTGTGAGGCCAAGCTGATGCCAGAAGAGTGGCGTTGACTGGATCACATGAGAACTTGGCCTTGTGAGTATGAGATGAACACAGTTATGGCAGTGAACAATTTTAATTGTACAGGAACATGGCGCTGATAGGCAGATGACAACATGGATAAATTATGTGATAACTGTGGATATTTTTATGCTACAGAAGTCACTGGGTTGTAATTTTTTGGTTTACAGGTCTAATATCTTGAGTCTTTGTTTCATTCAAGTTTGACCTACAGTTCTAGAATTTAAGTGTGCTGGAAAAACAAAACAAACAAACAAACACTGCAACAGTGCTGTTACTGCTTTCTATTCTTTTCTCAAATTTATAAAAAGTACAGGGAAAAGTTTAATTTTTACTGCATAGCTACTACGTGCCATGTTGTATCAGGTATTTTACCCATCTTGTTTTATTAAATCCTCAAAATCATTAAGGTAGAGATTAACAATTCCATTTCATAGATAAGGAAGCCAAAATTTCAAGGGGGTGAATAAGATATTTAAGATCACAAAGCAAGTTCTAAGATAAGTTTTAAACGCAGGTCACTTGGAATACACACACACACACACACACACACACACATATGTATATTTTTTTCTATTTGTTTTTATGGCTCTTAGATTACAGGTCCCACAATCTCAAGATACTCTGAGACAGACACAGGTCTGGACTCTGTTAATGTCCTCATTACCAACTCTGTGATATTAAACAAATATGCTTAACCCTTCAGGGACTCAGTTTTCTAATCTGTAAAATTAGAGGACTTGGACCATTTGCTTTATGTAACCCTTTCATGCACTAATCTCTGTGTCCACACAAAGTTTATGTATAAGAACTTCCACTTAAAATTCTACTTGGGGACAAAAAAATTAGAATAGATAGAGACTTGAATAGAACTAAGGAAAAAATTCAGGGAGCAGAGTTCATGGCTTAATTGACTTTGAACTAGCCAGTCTAGTTGGAGTATCATGGGCTTCATGGTGGATGAGCAGAAATGGGGAAAGTTCAATTAGGAGTAACTACTGCTGAGGCAGTGTTGGATTGTGGTAGAGTAAAAAGAGCATGGAATAACAGATACCTGAGTTTGAATCCTGATTTGATCAATTGTTAGTTATATAACCTGAGCCTGCTCTGTACATTGTGAGTGACTGTGGAGCTCTTGTGAGAATGCAGTGAGGTCCTGGGAATGAACCACCTAGCACATGACATAGAACATGGTTGGTACTCCATGAGTGCCAGCTTCCTCCTTTCTCTCCTATATGTGTGACACTGGCACAAACTCTGCACGATAAAAATCTGAGCCATGTCAGCATAAAATTCCCCAGGCAATATCTCTGGACCATCAAACAATTCTAGGAAGATCAGAATTGTGGAAAAGAGTCTAGACTGGCTCCATTACCACCTCCTGTTCCAGAAGCACCACACCATTCCTTTCCCTGACCTTTCAATTATCTAACAGTCTCTGAGTAATCCCTTTTGCACTTTCTGAGGAAAGTTTGATGTGTGAGGAATGGAGGCCTGGCCACACACCATGGATGTTTGATTTTCCTTCTCCCTCCTTCTCCCACCCTCTTCTCTTGAAGAAGCCTTAATCAGAGCTGTTGCCAGGTGATGAGGTCTCCACATTCTTTCCAGCAGCTGCTATTTATGTATGGTGTCTGGTGGTGTTTTAATGCCTGGTTCAATATTTACCTGTGAGGGCTTTACTTAACTCTCCTTAGGCACAGAATTGAGCTGTCCAGATAATACTATCTTGGGGATTGCTATGAAGTATCCCCAAAGCTGGCCACTCAGTATTCACTCATCTTTCCAGAAACGTTCTTCCAGGTAGCATAGCAGGCTCTGAAATGAAGTCTGCCGCCATTTTCCCCGGGCTCTTGGAGCTGTGAACAGTAGGAACATGGTGAATTAATTAAAAGAAGCACGTCACAAGTGTGTGGGTAACTGAAAGTTAGAAACAAGGGGATAGAGTGTTTTATTTGCCTCACTATACGCTCTTATGAGTCAAGAGAAGAAATAAAACAAAACTCTTGACTCAAACCCTTCAGCTGCAATGCCCACTTGAAAAGTCATATTTGTGCAGAACCCTGCAGTAAATATGGTGTTTTCAGATCCGTTACTTCATACCAGTAGCTCCATGTGTCAGCACATGGCTGGTGTCATTATCCCCATTTATAGATGGAAATGCAGGCCTAGAGCAGTTGGGTAACTTGTCAAGCCATTTCAAACGCTTTGCAGAATGAAATGGGAAGTAATTAGGCAAAATAATACATATGTAGAAAGAGACATGCGATCACTTAACAACCAGATTTATGATAGGACTGTTACCATCAACCCATTCTATGGATGAGAAAACATGGCTAACAATTCTGTCTTAATTTGCCCAATTATATCAAATACTTTTCAGAATGATGGAGAGGATACATTTATACAGTGTTAAAATAAAATGACTGTGGTGGGAAATCTGTCATGGAGTTGGGGGCACGGACACGGGTTCGGATAAGCCTGTCTTTGAATCCTTGTTCCCCTGTGGAAGTAACTTAACTCTTCTGGTTTTCACCCTAGTTGCTCATCACTCTGTAGCTCAGTTTCCTAATTTTTAAAACGGGCATGAATAATTTCTAATTAGCACTGTTTTAAGAATTGAAGTCAATATGTCTGCGAGAGACTCAAGGCTGGCTCACACAATGGAGATTCGTTCTCAGTGTTTGCGATTCCAGAAAGGTGCTCACACCATTTCGGTTTGTCTCTAGTTTTGGCTGAGCCTCTGGGAATTGAGGAGAGAGAGGAGCTGGCTTGAAGCAAACCACCACTGCATGCACAGAATCCTGGCTTGCTGGGTAGATCTGTGTCCTCTGTAATTACAGTGACATCTCAATATGTTTTCATGTCTCAGGTAGCCTTGTTTGTATCACATTTGCATTTGAAAGTTACAGCTCTGGAACCGTAAATGCTGAAAGGTCTCCAGGTAACTTGATGCCATTTGGAGCAAAGAGCTCGCCTTCAAAATGCTGTCAGGAAGATTCACTCTTTACAACACTTTTTATAGGAATTCCTGTGGAGGAGGATACTCAGGAGAAGAATTTGGCCTCCCGGTTTGAAGCACATCTGGTTGTTTGAGTTGTGAAAAGTAGCCCATAACGATGGAGAAAATGAGGTAAATGTGAAATTCGAGCTGGACCAAGTCAGGAGAAACGCAAATTGCAGACAGCTTTGTTTATCTTTCAAAGCATCCTGCTGGTTCATAAATTAGATTGGGATTCCTTAAATTAATCAAAATGAAAAACCAGTGGTGTCCCAATGGAGCTATGTTGATATAATTAATTCTCTTTATTCAGAGGATACTTACCAAGTTGTGGATTTTCTGGGACTCTTGCTTTTCCCTCTTACATCCAATTGTTTACGTTTTGGTTTGTTCTCTTTCTGCCTAACGCTGTATTCCGTAATGTGTGGGTAGAGAAGGCAGAAGGGACCCAGGAAATGAACTATTAGTATAATCCAATAGCTTAGTCTCAGCATTAGGTATGCACTTATGAGATATTTACTAGATGAAGGAAATCTGCTACTTATGAGCAGTTCTGAATGAATTAGGTTCTGGGGTTGCCATGAAGTTTGTTAATCCATTTTATTCTCACTCCCTATGTAGGTAACTGATTGAGCCATCGGAAGTCATAATTAGAAGTTTTTCTTTGGGCTCTTTGTATTTTCATGATAGCCCATGGGTTAGAGAAAATAGTCAGATTTGGAATTTTGTGAAAATTAAATTGTAGCCAAACCAGTAGAGACATCCAATTTTCCTAGTCAGAAGAAGCTTCTGGTTGCTCTGAACTCTTAAATAACAGTGCATATCTGTGTGTCTCCCTTTGGCAATTGCCATATGCTTTGCATTACGCTGCTTTGGATACAGTTCATCTCCCCCACTAGACTGCAGTGCAGGCACCCTGAAGGCATCTCTGTACTCGTCTTTGCTGTAATCAGAGCAGTCCAGTAAGACTGTCATGTTAGCCACATTGGTAACTTACCATTTTCTAGTGGCCACACTAATTAAAATAAAAACAGAAAAACAGATGAAATTAACTTTAATAATATATTTACTTAAGTCAATACATCCAAATTATTATCATGGTAATATGTAGGTGATATAAGAAACTACTAGGGATGTCTCACACTCTTAAAAATTCGAAGTCTTGAATATCTCCTATGTATTTTACGCTTGTGGTACATTTCAATTCAGGCAAATCAGATTTTAAGTGCTCAATAGTTACATGTGGCTTACTGGCTTTCATACTGGACAGGCCAAATCTAGATCGCTTCACGGTGGGAGGTTATATAGTGCTCTGCTAGCAGACTCTGGATCGTGTGGGTTCAAATCCCAGCTCTACTGATTCTCTAAACCTCAACTTCCTTTTCACGAGTAATAGCAATAATGAGACTACTTGGCACATGGTCTGTATTCAGAAGGCATTTGTTCAATGAATCAAAGTATTTTTCACAGAGGATTGCTTGAGGGTTGAATGAGTTAGGGTAAAGCCCTTAGCACAGGGTATGGCACGTGAAATCTCTTCGATAAAAATTAGCAATTACGGTTACTAAGATAGTGTCTAGACACTAAAATTGATTCAGTAGATATATTCTCCCCCTCATATCTGTTAGTCAAACTTTTAGCCATTCTTTATACATGTCTCACAGAGGATCCCGGTAAAGCCTTCATCCCTTCCGGCCAAATCCATAGGAATCGTTTCTTCTGCTGTTCCCTCACAAAACTGGGTTCATCCTTTTAAAGTTCCTTATCGCATTATAACTTAAGGATTGTTCTGTTTTCATTGTCCTGCAGATTGTAAGCTCCCACATGCAGAGGCATGGTCTGTGTATCTAGGGATCCCCTGTGATGCGCCACACATTAATTGGCACATAGTAAGTGCTTAGTGCATTTTTAATATACAATAAGTAAACAAATCCTTTTCTTTGTATACAGCATGAGAGGTTGAGCTCTTTTCCAGAAGGAAGCTTGATGGATTGCTCTTCTGGTCTGAACTGTTCTTAGAAATAAATAAATATGCTGTCACCCTTGAGTTTCCTCTCAAACACTTATTGAGCTGATAGAGATTTCTTGAGATATTAAACCTCATAACTGGCTTTAATACGACAGTTATGGACCCGAGGAGAGGATAAAGTGTCCATGATTGCTAGGTGATGGAAACTTTGTAAAAAGCCACTGAAACTAATATAGCCGACACGTTTAAACTGAAGATAATATGTTCCTTTTTCATTGTGGGTCACAGCTGTGTAGGGCACTAGCTAGTTCATGAAGGGTGTATAGTTACCCAGGATTTAAACTTACATAAACTCCAAATCTCCAGCTGCCAATCACAGAACGTTCCCTGTATTGGCCAGAGCGGAGCTGTCAGCAAGGACTCCTTTTGCTCCTAGGGTTTGGCCCTTAGGGCCACATTTGTATTGGCCCCAAGAAGCTTCTCTTTCTGGGGCTAATGTTATTCCTTTACTTCCATCAGATAATGTGGTGGTGGGGCTGAAGTCCTAATTGCTGGTGTTAGTTCAACCAGTTTTATGTAGGGTAAGCTTGTGTGGAAGATATTAACATTTGCTTGTTCTTGCTGTATGTTAAACCTGCTCTTGACTTTCATTCCCATTTTCCCTGTCCTCCTGTACAGTTAAAGTGAAGGTAAATAGTGCAATCAACAAGTGTTTACTTATTCCACTGATATTGGTGTCACTGTGTTAGGCACTGGGGCACAGACATGAATAAGAAGTGGCCTGTTCTCTCCTATGTGACAGGAGAGATGGACAAACCTGTAATTGCAAAAGAGTACTGTAAAGGCAGTGGCAGAAGTTTGTACAGATCAGTATGGAAGTATAGAGCAAGGACAATTAAGAGTTGCTGTGCATTAGATAAAAAGTAAAACAGAAAAATCATTGAGCTCTATCTTTTCTTGACCAGGTGACCATAAGTAAGGTGTGATTGCACAGCATTCTGAATGCTTCCTTTCATAACATCCTCACAAGCGCAGCCGTAAGTTACATGAAAGTAGAGCCCATGTCCATCTGGCTTACTGCTCCTACCCTTGACATCACTTGACATATGTCAGACACTCAAAAACTATTAGACCAAGTGAAGAAACCAAGGAAAATAGAGATTTGATTAGATAAAAATTAAAATAAATAAGAAAACCTTGGGGCTTCCCTGGTGGCGCAGTGGTTGAGAGTCCGCCTGCCGATGCAGGGGACGCGGGTTCGTGCCCCGGTCCGGGAGGATCCCGCGTGCCGCGGAGCGGCTGGGCCCGTGGGCCATGGCTGCTGGGCCTGCGCGTCCGGAGCCTGTGCTCCGCAATGGGAGAGGCCACAGTGGTGAGAGGCCCGCATACCGCAAAAAAAAAAAAAAAAAAAAAAAAAAAAAGAAAACCTTTTGTGCCATTACACATCACTGTAGAAAAAAAATGATTTCAAAATGGTAGAATAAAGACCTTCCTACTTTTTTTCCTCTACTCGTAAATCACCCCCAAAACAAGAACTAAAGGCAAAACATAAACACCATCTGCAATGAAACTCTATGGCAAATGAAAGAATGGTAAGTTAATGGCACAGAGCAAAATGAAAGTTAAATGCCTCCAGACTATGGCATCAATGGGAGACATTCTGATTTAACCCATTAACTTCAATAAGGCCCTGGAACTGGAAGCACCAAGCATAAGTTATGGATAAAGTGAGTGTGTGTGTGTGTGTGTGTGTGTGTGTGTGTGTGTGTGTGTAGTGGGGGGGGGGTAAGAGGGTTAAGGAGGGACTTGCTGGAAACAGAGGATTTGCTTGAAGTCTTTTTAAGGAGCAGTTAGATCCCTAGATGCTGACTGTCTACCCAGAATAAGCTAGTGACTCTGGTAGAATGGAACCAGAGAAGCTAGAGGGAATGGCAGGTATGGAGAAATGGGGAACTGAGCAGATGTGATATAATGGTGACTCAAATATCATGAATGACATTGCCATTGATGACATGGCTTTGTGAAAAGAACAATGCTTGATAAAGTTCCAAATAAAGTGATGTATAATGTCCAGAGAAAATACCAGAAAGCCACGCAGGAGGCAAGGAAACTCTTACTGTGTGGGTTGTCCATGCATTGCGAAACATTCAGTAGCCCTGTACTGCTCACTAGATGGAGCAGAATGCCACTTGTGATGACAGCAAAAACACCCTGGAGAAATTTACAAAAGGACGGCTTCATTGCTTTACAACCCCATTGAGAAACACTGGCTGAAAGCCATTTTGAAAGTTTTGCCATTTACTAGGGACTGATATAGAAAGACACTGGAAGATTTTCATCAGGAAAATAATATGATATGACTCATGTTTTGAAAAGAAGACTGCACTGACAATAGGCTATAGAAAGGAAGGACAGAAGCAGAAGTTTTGTTAGGAGGGTCTGTAATCAGCCAGGGCAGCTGCCTCTCAGGGTGTCAGTGAGAAGTAGCTGGATTCTGGATATATTTTTTATGTAGCAGGATTTTCTGATAAATTGCCTGTGAAAATGATAAAAAGGGATGAGTCGAGAATAACGAAATTAGGCATTAGGCTTTCTGAGGGGGTCTTAGAACACATTGTCCATGATTCTTTTGTCCTGCTTTGTTGTCATGGAGGTTAATCATAAATTGTCAGGTTTTGCAAAGATATACCATTTGTTTGTCACTCGTCTGCTAAGTTATAATTCCTTCACTTTTGCCATTCATTTGTCACCCAGAGCCATCCATGGAGACCAGAGCTTTGACTAGAACTTTAAAATGAGTACTCATCTAGAGTTCCTTTAATGAAGGTATAGGCATGGTCCAAAACTGCGAATCTCATTAACCTGAACATCATAATGTCACTGTACTACCTGATCATCTTACCCCTGCACATCTAGGAAATTGGAGAAGGAGGTGAAATGAGGGCTCTAGCCCCCAGGGGAATAGGGTCAAAGCACCACAGAAACCTCTGCTTTTCGTGAAGAGTATCCTTCAAGCCTAGAGGCTAATCACTAAAAACAGAAGTCAAATTGGGATTGACATATACACACCACTATATAAAAAGTAGATAACTATTTATAACTATCTATTATAAATAGATAAGGACCTATTGTACAGCACAGGGAACTGTACTTAATACTCTGCAATGACCTATATGGGAAAAGAATCTAAAAAAGAATGGTTATATGTATATGTATAACTGATTCATTTTGCTGTACAGCAGAAACCAGCACAACATTGAAAATCAACTACACTCCAATAAAAATTTAAAAATAAAAAAAGAATAAAACTATTGTAGGGTAGTTAATGTTCTAAAACTCTTACATCTTACAGCAGTAGGGAATCAATGTGTCCTAGTGGCTGGATGAAAGAATCAGGGAGTGAATCTAAAATGACCTTCAGTGGGTAATAAACTTCCTTTAAATCACATGTCTATAAAATTCATGTGAATTTTGAATTCTACTCCATATTACTTCTATGTTTTCTTACAAACAAAAAGTAATGTTATAAATTATTTGCTGTAAAGTAAAATTGATGTATTATTTTTGTTTTGTGGCTTCCTGTACCCTCATGTATGCTGCAAGGGTAACCAAAGGGCATTTGTATTAGATTGGATCAAAAAGGTGATACAGACAAGCAGAGGAACTGAGGAAAGTCCAATGAAGGCATTATTTTATTTTATTTTATTTTATTATTATTTTTTTTTGCGGTACGCGGGCCTCTGATTGTTGTGGCCCCTCCCGTTGCAGAGCACAGGCTCCGGACGCGCAGGCTCAGCGGCCATGGCTCACGGGCCCAGCCGCTCCGCGGCATTTGGGATCCTCCCGGACCGCGGCACGAACCCGTGTCCCCTGCATCGGCAGGCGGACTCTCAACCACTGCGCCACCAGGGAAGCCCTGAAGGCATTATTTTAAATAGGGCAGGCAGAGTTCAGGAAAACCAACATAGAACAGTGAGGTACTGCAGTGCATTGAATGGTAACCTCTCCAAAATATATGTCCACATCCCAGTCTCTGGAACTGTGAATATCGCCTCATATATCAGGAGTGACAATAACCTTCTAAGGTAACAGATGTGATTATGTTAAGGATATTGAGATGAGATTATCTGGGATTATTCAGTTGGGACCTAAATGCCTTCTCAAGTGTCCTTGTGAGAAAGAGACAACACAGAAGGGAGATAACAGAAGAGGAGGAGGCATTGTGAAGATGGAGGTGGAGATCAGAGTGATGAGGCCATGAGCCTAGGAATGTGGAGAGCCACCAAAAACTCAAAAAGGCAAGGACTGGATTTTCCCCTAGAGCCTCTGGAGTATAACTCTGCTGGCACCGTGATTTCAGACTCTGACCTTTGAAACTGAGAGAATAAATGTCTGTTGTTTTTTTTTTGCGGTACCTGGGCCTCTCACTGTTGTGGCCTCTCCCGCTGTGGAGCACAGGCTCTGGACGCGCAGGCTCAGCGGCCATGGCTCACGGGCCCAGCCGCTCCGCGGCATGTGGGATCTTCCCAGACCGGGTCACGAACCCGTGTCCCCTGCATAGGCAGGCGGACTCTCAACCACTGCACCACCAGGGAAGCCCCAATGTCTGTTGTTTTAAGCCACCTGATTTTGTGCTGATATTGGGGCAGCCACAATAAAGTAATGCAGGCACCTTTGTGCCAGCAATCATGTGGAGCCATTTGCATTCCTGGGTCAGCAGTGTCAGGGGAAGGAGTGGCTGCCAGCACTTGGAGAGGGCTGCAGCTGCAGCTCCAGCTGGAGCCAGAGGAGAGAGCCACTAGGCAAGTGCTGAGGCATCAGGCAGAGGAACGGTGTGACAGGAAGGAAGCCAGGGATGCAATACCCTGGCCTCTGCCTCCCTTCATTTTCTGATCCATTTTCCATGATGGCCGTTGAATCCAGTTGGAAGCTTGGCATCAGAAGAGACTGGTTGATACAATCTGTAGAAATCAGCTTCCCTGGAGAGAGCAGAGTGGAGCAGGATAGTCGAGGGGGAAGAGAGAATATCCAGCATCATATTTGTACCTCAGTTCGGTCACTTCAGTATGGTGAAGATATTATTGGCTTACGAATCAGGAGGCTTGAACTCTAGTCTTTCTGTCATGAGCTGTCTGTGTACTTAGTTATCTCTGGGTTCCAGTTTCTGATCTATTAAAAAATGACTTTTTTTTTTTAACACTTTGGAAGTTGGAGGTGTCTCAGAAGTCATTAGCCACACTGAGGCTTAAGAAGGAGAAAGAGACTTAACATATGGCACGTGACTATTCAGGTCAAAGCAGGGACCCCATGTCACACGTGGGAGTGCTTGCCATGCTTTTCTAGACTTTGTGGAAGAATCTATGGCCACACAGTGAGAGAAGCAAGAAGTGCTACACAAATAGAAGGTGAGTGACAGAACATTCCCTGTTGGAGTGTGGGCTTTAATTTTTTTGGAGATACTGCAGGATGTTGTTTCTGTTCCTCGCACTTATAATTCCCTGTTCTCCCTGCCCCATCCTCTACCCCATCCTACCTCAGGCCTCTGAGAATCAATCAAACATCTGTTCCTTAGGGATGCCTTTCCTGACCAACCAAAGTAAACCTGTTCTTAAAATAATCTGGGCCACCTATGTGCTTTGTACATTTCTCTATTATTTCATGCATTGCACTGTATTTCAGTTATTACACTGCACGTTTGACTCTGCCCTTTGAGAGAAATCCCCTCAAGAGCAAGGAAAGTGTTGTGTTTCTTCTTAACTTCAATTCCTAGCACAGTGCTTGGCATCTAAGAGTGGATCTTTAAAAGTACTTATTTAATGAATATATGGGGTTGCAAAGAAATGCATGAAATTGTGTAAGAGGATGACTTCGCCAGAATCTAGATGTACCCAAATTTTGTACTATGTGCCTAGATTCACTCTAGGATTCAAAAATAGTTCAGTCAAAACTTTTTCATTCAGAAATTTTTTTAAAAAGAAGGAATTTCCTGGTGGTCCAGTGGTTAGGACTCCGCCCTTTCACTGCTGGGGCCCATGTTCGATCCCTGGTCGGCGAACTAAGATCCTTCAAGTGGCACGGTGTGGCCAAAGAAATAAAAAATTTTAAAAAAAACATTAATTCTGGCTGGCTCCTTGACTGGCTGGCTCCTCGACTGTCTTAATGTTTTCCATCCACCTGAGTGATCCCGTAGCTTCTTGGACAAACATCAATCTAGAATATACCATGGTGTAAAAATTATCTCTTGTGTGTGTCCCCCACTATATTGGGAGCCCCTGAGGATGTCAACTATGTCTTGTTATATTCCTAGCACATATCACAATGTCTGCCACAGAATAATCAATTAAAATTAACTGAAGGTCTACCTAATTGACTTTAATTTTATTATTGCTTTGGCAATTGCCACAGTATGTAAGCAGTGGATGGATAGATTTTTACCAATATTTGGATGGTATGTGTGGAAATGTATGATATAAATTTAAAAAAAGTATGTGGCATACGCAAGATTTATTTTTGCAGGAGTTCCAGGGAGCAAACTCAAAGAGCCATTCACTGGAGTGGCTGAAACTGAGTAACAGTGTAGAGCCCATGGAACTTTGGACGGAGAGAGACAGGGCATATGTATGAGAAAACATGCAGTGCTTTCAAACAGAGCCCCAGAGCAAAAGTCACTGGGGTAGGTGCTTTAAATAGTCAGCATTGATTTGTGTCCAGGCTGCGCTTCTCAGTTGGGCATTCCTGTGTTGCCTGCTCTG
>NW_006775074.1:3046161-3077129 GCF_000442215.2 Lipotes vexillifer
CATTCCTGTGTTGCCTGCTCTGGGATGAGTAAAGGCAGGGATTTTTAACTACAGGTAATGATTCTCTCCAGCGACAGGAGACAGCCAGCTAATCTTCATGATGCCAACTGCTTTACAAGTACATTCTTGTATATTAGTCCATTTGCTCCTCCCAATAACTCTGTGAGGAAGTTATTGTATCCTCAATTTATACGAGGAAGCTAGGGCTCAGAAAGCTTAAGTGACTTGCCCGAGCCCACAGGACTAACAGATCATCGGCTGGAATGCACACCACCATCTCCTGATGACAAAGATGAAGATTGTTTCACTAAATCACACTCCCTTTCCTGATAAAAGTTGCTAAAGAGGGCTTCCCTGGTGGCTCAGTGGTTGAGAGTCCGCCTGCCGATGCAGGGGACACGGGTTCGTGCCCTGGTCCGGGAAGATCCCACATGCCTCGGAGCGGCTGGGCCCGTGAGCCATGGCCGCTGAGCCTGCGCGTCCGGAGGCTGTTGCTCCGCAACGGGAGAGGCCACAACAGTGAGAGGCCACAACAGTGAGAGGCCCGCGTACCGCAAAAAAAAAAAAGTTTCTAAAGAACGTCAGTCTTCCGATGGATTCAGTGCTCTGATGGATCCCAGTCTTTCTCTCTCCACTGATGGATTCACATGTTAATGAGGGAGAAGCGTTGAGTAACTCAGGGCTTAATCTCCTGCCTGACTGCTCCGAGGTTTCTAATGCAGCTCTCTGTCTCTTAGCAAGTTTTTAATTTAGTCCTACGATGGAGACTAATGACACAGTTAGAAATTCAGGTAGCACCTCAAAGAGAAGCTTTTCTGAATGTGTCTGAGTTCTTAAAAAGTTTTTCCCTGTCTGTATCTGTTTTAGGCAATGAACAGGAACTAGAGTGAACCCAGGAGAGGGTTAGATGCTTAACGGCGGGTGATGGAAATAAGAGGACCTACCGCACTCTGTCAGGAAATGTGCCTTCTACCCTCAGCTCCTGCCAGGGTTGGGTATTTATCAATTGTCTCCTGGTTCTGATCTCTCTGACAAGGCAACTGTCATTCAATCTCATCTGCCACCAATTTCATTCCTCCTGCCAAGTACATCTTGAGTGACATTGAATGACTCCAAATGGTAATTTTCCATTGATCCATTTGGCAATGTGGTAGGAGGAATGAGATGGTGGGCAAAGGTGATCAGCAAGTAGAATCTGAGAAGACTAGGAAGAAATCTGCTCTGTTTGGGTCTCTGCAAGTGAATTAACTGAGAATTTTGCCACTGCCAAATTTCAGCTGGCCCGGGATTTTGATCCCTGTTATCTGGCTTAGCTCCTTTTCGGAACAAAGTGGGATGACTGTTGACACTGCAGTGTGAATGTGATGCTACACACCATATGATGCCATATACTGTAATAAAAATGACCCGTGGAACTCGTGCCTTCCTGGCATTAGCTGGTGGCTACCAGCTTGGACTTCAAAGACAGAGACCCAAATTCAAAACTCTACCTTCCCATTTTATAGCTGTGGGGCTTTGGAAAATTATTTCTCTCTTTGAGTCTCAGTGTCTTCATGAATAAAATAATAGTGCTTCCCATGTGTAGTTGAGAGGACTAAACGCTTAACAACGTGGCCATGCTCAGTTAGCATCCATAAGTGCTCATTTGTACTAGCTTTTAACATATTACAGTCTCTACACTGGCTACACGTTAGAATTACCTGGGGAGCTTTTAAAAATCCCAGTGCCCAGGCCACACCCCAAATCAATTAAATCTGAATCTCTGGTGTTAGATATCAGTAATTTTTAAAATCTCCCTTGGTGATTCTGATGTGTGGCCAAGAATGGGAACTAGTGTTAAAATCTATTATTAGCCCATAAAATTTCATCTTGTGCAGATTGTATCTGGATGAAAATGAATGATGGAATGAAGTTAACTTCTACTTAAGACCAATCATGCCTGGTGATTTTCACGATATTCCCATTTTATGGGAGAGCAAACTGAGGGGTTCAGGATGTTAAAGTAGTATATGATAGAGCTAGAATTCCAATTCAGGGACTCTAAATGTGAATCAATGCAGTTTCTGCTGCACGTGGTCCCCGTACTATTTTTAGGCTAGTCTTATGGACTGGTGTTTGGATTATTTCAGAATTTGCTCTTCTTGTTAAGTTTTGGAATAAGCCCTGCAGGAAGCAAGCAGGTAAGCATTATAAAGTATTTGTTGTTCTTTTCTCCATTATCACACAGCTAAGAGGAGATTACAGCTGATAGTGGGTGGTTATTTGACTGAGTAGAGGCCTGGGAGTCAGTAGGCCAATTTTTTAAAGAGGCGGAAAAAGTGTCAGAAAACCCTAAACTCTCTTGAGAAAGTTCTTCATAATGAAGAAAGTCGGATCAAGTCTCTAGGTGAACCTTGCTTGAAGGTGAGCAGGTGGGCTGCTCCCTGGGGTCCCTCCAGTCTGACCGACCTCATCCTCGGTCAGCGGGTCCTCACTAGAGCAAGACAGAGCTGGTCTTGGTGATCTTCACGCAGGAAGCTCTGCAGCTTTCTTTGATTTAACCCTCCCGTGGGAGAGAGGAGTAGCTGGCATGGGCTCTTGTCCGCCACAATGTTCTCCCATCAGAGATCAGATGCTGAAGAGGGTCCTAGGAGGAAGGTCCTGAGTGGTGAATATTCTGCCCTCCCCCCTATTCTGGCAAGTGAAAAAGAAGATCCCCAGAGTCCTCTCCACCAAAGTCATCCCTGGCCCAGCACTATCCTCCACTGGCGATAAGGAATGTCCCAACACCAACCACAGACTTGTTCCTGTAAAACACAACCTGGACACACAAGCAGATCATATTGGAGTTGATCTGCCATCCACTGAGTCACTTTGAACATCTAACAAGATGTTTTTGTATCTCTCTACCAAATATTCTTCTGTGTTTTTAAGTATTATTCTATTAAGGGACTGTGCAATGGCTCAATTGGAAACATGATGGGTTATAATTGTTAGTATAATATATTAGAGCTGTAGAATATAATAGAAATTTTATAGGTCAATAGATTTCATTTTACTTAATTCACAGATTGTATAATTAGAAGATTTTTGCTGTCCTTAACTAAAATAAACCAGACACACAGTATACTGGCTCCTGTTTACCATGCCCCCTGCCCCCTCATCGTAAGATCAACCTTAGTCAGAGTTTTACATGAAGAGTTGTCCCAGTGGAAACATTTCAAACTTAAGGTTTATTTCTATGGAACAAGGGCTCATTACCCTCTGGTTATAAGATTAATATTATTTGCTGTTATAAAATATGAATAATTAAGAAAGCCAAAAACTTTAAAAAAAAGATAGTAGACCTACGTTTCTGAAATTACTTTTGCTTCTCATTGGGTCCCGTATATGAAAAGTTAATTATCCAGTATCACTGAGTTATTGTGGAAAGAAATAGATTGAAAATACATTGTAGAATGCCACACTATTGTCTGTTTCTTTGATGATCTATCCCCTCCCTGTACTTACTGGTGAAAATATAGTCCAGAGAAGTGTTAACTTGACCAGCAAGATAGTATGTTCTTGTCAGGGGTGGGAATGTATCCCGGATTTCCAAATCCCAGTCGTGTTCTTTTTTGTCTAAATGATAGTCTTTATTCTCCCTCCATCAAGGTACCTGCTAGTCATGACATGTGCTGTACTTAATATCAAAATTAGCAACTAGAAAATTAATTCAATCAGAGTGGCATATACATTTGTACAAATGGAGGATTCAGCATCAACTGCTTTGTTTAGGGCACTCACAGAGTATCAGCCTTTTGGAGGCCTGAATCATTCTGTTACACTTACAGTTTATTGTAATCACTATATTATTTGGTTTATATCTGGTTTATATAATTAATAGTTGGACTGAGTTGGGAAGAAAATATTCAAGCTAATGCTTATTTGCACCCAAGCTTAGAACTTTGACTGATACTTGAGACCTGAATTGGAAGACTTGTAGAATATTTAATTTTAGGATTTGGGAATTTAGAATAAAGTCATTTTATTTTTTCAGCTTACTGTGTCTGCAAGGTCAATGATTGTTACTGAGCACTGCAGTGTCTGATAATCCCCATGGTTTGGCAGAGAATTCACTCCAGGGTGCATACCCATGCATACCTTCAGAAGGAAATAGCTTGGCATGGATTCCTGTTTGTGTGATGGGTGTCCAGGGACCTGAATTATTTCAGTGCCTGTATGGAGGCTGAATGACTATTATACATACTATTATCCAGGGTCACTGTTCATCAAGCACATTGCAGTGTATCAAAAAGGACAGAAGCTTTGTGCTGAAGTGCAGTGGGGAAAGTCATATAAAAGACCCTGAAAAAGTCAGTAACAGGAGTAGGAACTGATAGAATGAGATTTAGTTTTGGTAAGTGCAACCTGATATGTATGGGGCAAAATCATGTGAAATACAGATATTAAATGGGTTAGAAAAACCTGGAAAGCACTGATGGTGAAAAGGATCTTGGAGTCTTATTAGCAGATGATAAATTAGATTTGGACTTGTAATGGGCAAGCAAAATAAGCTCATGCTATTTTTGGCTAAAGAGACTAACTTAAGTACCACATTATTCTAGATATAAATCTAGTAACTTGAAAAAAAAGCTGTTATTCTTATCCTACTATTCCCTTTTCGCCAATTTATGCAGCCCACCTCCCCCAGATTTTTCTGTGGTATTGGAAAAGTTACTAGTTTGGCAGGAGACAGGCCTGCAGAATGTGAGATTTTATTTCTGGGACATCTCATTCCACAGCTATGTATATCATTCAGTGCGATAGAAATGACATGATGATTAACAAAAATGGAAGAAAAAAAAGTAGATTAATCTTTTCTGGAGTAAGTAATTTCCATTTCTCTACCGATTAGAGGTGAAGAAATAATCTTATTTTGGGTAAGAACAGATCAATTTCTGTAGGAGTAACTCAGTGTGAGCCCACCAGCATCACACATACATCTGAATGCCAACCGGCGATTAAAGTAGATTTAGGGTTTTGTGTATGTGGCCAAGACCAAAGGTCTGAAAATGGTTGGTCTAGTGTTCTTGCCTGTCTTAAGGAATTAATGACTGGATTTAAAAAGTTGAGAGCCCAAATTCTGATCTGATTTTAAAAATGCAAGTAATTCATTTGTCAGCTGTACCCTGACATCTATAGACTGGTTTTGATAATGAATTACTTACAAATTTTTCTTTATTGGGTCCCTTCTAGTGTATGTATGTGCAATAATAAATATAGAAATTGTTCTCCAGAGTCTGAAGGACTGGCAGACATATCTAAGTGTAAGAATTCTGAGCAAAGTTTCCATAAGAGGGTAAAAGATAATGAAGCAGTTACATATTGAATCTTCCCAAGGATTTCTATTTTTTCAAGAAAAGTGACCACAGAGGTCAAGTTTTAGATGATTAAAAAAAAAAAATCCCCAGAAAAATATGTGAGTAGAATCACCATCACAGTAAAATAACTTTTCTTCCCCCTTCACTACTGTATTTTATGGCATACTTATAGTGCACTTTATTTCCCAATTTACTGTGTGTTTTTCACATATAGTGTTACACTAGACACTATGGAATACAGAAAAGTATAAAACCTAGTTTTTATGCCCTGGAAGAAAAAAGAAAGAGTGATAAAATGATGTACTGACTGGTGGAAATTGCTGGTGTGTATTAACACTCTGACCTTAGCAAGTTATTAACCACTCCACAATCCAGTTTCTTCATCTGTAAATGGAATAAGAGTGTATGACAAATAAGATTTTTGTTAGAATTAATTTAATGATTGTTTTTATGCCCATACAGTACCTGATACCTAGGTAAGCACTTGATGAATTTTAAATCTCTTCTCTCTTAGAGTTTCCAAAGGGGAAGGGAGCTGGGAGGGATAAATTAGGAGTTTGGGATTAACAGATCACACTACTATATATTAATATAAAATGGATAAACAACAGGATTTACTGTATAACACAGGGAACTACATTCAATATTTTATAATAACCTATAAGGGAAAATCTGAAAAAGAATATATATGTGTAAATAAATAACTGAATCACTTTGCTGTACATATGAAACTAACAAAATATTGTATGTCAGTTGTACTTCAATGAAAAATGTCTTCTCTCTTTTAAATGACAGTATGTGGCAGTATGTGGTAATTACAGAAAGTGCTTAAGAAGGGAAAGGTTTGAAGTAGTGAGAAAAGATTTTGCAAAATATGGGACTTCACAAAGGGAAAGATGAGCTCAATATCAATGCAGTTTTTGAATAGATTTTTAAAATAAGTGAGGACCCCAGTGACTAGACACTGACACTCTCTCATAGATAGGCCAATGTAGCTTTGTGAAGGAAAAAAGGCAGCTGTGGAGAGTGTAGTGTAGAGCCTGAAAGCCTGTGCTTTGGCATCAGAAAGAGCTATGTTTCCATCTGGCTCCATCAATTACTTGCTGTGTGATCTTGGGAAAGTTACCTAACTTCTCTGAGCATTAGTTGCCTCACCTATAAAATGGAATAATGGTATCACCCTCAAAGGGAGTCTGTGAGGAGTAAAACAATTAATTATATAGAAGGTACTCAGAACAGTGCCTGGCATTACGGCTAAAAGAATTCACACATGTAACATCTCTGAACTCAGAACACACTTTGTAACCAATGACATGTCCACATTTCCAGCTCTAATAGCTGGAGTATCCTAGAAAACAGGGCCTGAAGCCAAGATTATACACTGACGCTTTTGTGTGGGGAGGGCAAGGGTGAGAGGTAAAGATTGCAGTCCAAAAGAGTGACAGAAAGAAGGAAGTGAGTCAGGAACAGAGGGAAGCAAAGCAAACTCAGGAGATGCATTACCAGGCTGGCCACAGCTTCTCAAGAAATCCAGCCAGTTCTAGGTCAGAAAGGATGTGTCTGGAAAAGCCATATGGAACTACTGTGTCTCAGAACATTTTTTTTTTTTTTTGAGGTATGCGAGCCTCTCACTGTTGTGGCCTCTCCTGCTGTTCCGCAACAGGCTCCGGATGCGCAGCCTCAGCGGCCATGGCTCACGGGCCCAGCCGCTCCGCGGCATGTGGGATCTTCCCGGACCAGGGCACGAACCCGCGTCCCCTGCATCAGCAGGCGGACTCCCAACCACTGTGCCACCAGGGAAGCCCTCTCAGAACATTTTGATGTGTGTGGGGGAATGGTGAAAAACTTCCATAATGTCTCCTGTCTCTCATTGGTCAGAGTTTGGTTTAATTGCCCTCACTTCTGGGTTATGTTATCTGACCTTACTGGGGCAGAGAGACCCTGCAAAGATCTGGGTAGATTGGACCTGAGTGCTGGAGCTGGGGAGGGCCCTACCACAGTGAACATGGTGGAGGTTAGGCCGAGGCTGGGTGTTCATATGTTGGAAGGCTGACCACTTTCTGGCCTTCCTGCCCTCCTAGGCCTTGGTGGCCATGTCTTTATATCCAGGGAACTTCTGGAGATATCATTGTAGCTAGAAGCAGGACAAGGAGCCCCCACTTGGAAAGCTGGTGAGACTGAGTAAACTGATGAAGAATGCAGCTGGGTCCAGTATAGAGGCACAAACATTAATCTAAGATGGTATCTCAGATTGACTTAAATGGCATAATATTAGCGCCAACTTCTTGGGGTTAAACACTAAATGAGCTTAGCATCAAGTCTCACACACTGCAAGTGCTTACTCAATTTTAACTCATGTTACTAATATTGTGGCTCTTATTCTCAGAAACCTATAGAGACAGAAAAAGGCTAAAATAGGTGATAGAAAAAAATAAGGCTTTAGGACTGATGAAAAGGCTGTGACAGGAAAGCAAAGGCAGGCCTTTTTGCTCTTTAACTTGTACTGTCCTTATTTCCCGCCCTGGATGGATAATCACGGTGCATCAAAGAGATCTGTGATCTATGAAGATGACATTAAGTACAGAAAGGCCTGATATTAAAAACCTTTGTGGGTATAGAGTATTTCCAAATTCTTTTCAAGCCATTTTCTGAACATTTCTTCAATTAAAATAAAGTTTATTGAAGTATAGTTGATTTACAATGCTGTTAATTATTGCTGTACAGAAAAGTGATTCAGTTTCATATATATATATATGTGTGTGTGTGTGTGTGTGTGTGTGTATTTTAACATCTTTATTAGAGTATAATTGCTTTACAATGGTGTGTCAGCTTCTGCTTTATAACAAAGTGAATCAGTTATACATATACATATGTCCCCATATATCTTCCCACTAGCATCTCCCTCCCTCTCACCCTTCCTATCCCACCCCTCTAGGTGGTCACAAAGTGCCGAGCTGATCTCCCTGTGCAATTCGGCTGCTTCCCGCTAGCTATCTATTTTATGTTTGGTAGTGTATATATGTCCATGCCACTCTCTCAGTTTGTCCCAGCTTACCCATCCCCCTCCCTGTATCCTCAAGTACATTCTCTAGTAGGTCTGCATCTTTATTCCCATCTTGCCTCTAGGTTCTTCTGACCACTTACTTTTTTTTTTTTTTTTTTTAGATTCAATATATATGTGTTAGCATATGGTATTTGTTTTTCTCTTTCTGACTTACTTCACTCTGTATGACACTCTCTAGGTCCATCCACCTCACTATGAATAACTCAGTTTTGTTCCTTTTTATGGCTGAGTAATATTCCATTGTATATATGTGCCACATCTTCTTTATCCATTCATCTGTTGATGGACACTTAGGTTGCTACCATGTCTTGGCTATTGTAACTAGAGCTGCAATGAAAATTCTGGTACATGACTCTTTTGGAATTATGGTTTTCTCAGACTATATGCCCAGTAATGGGATTGCTGGGTCATATGGTAGTTCTATTTTTAGTTTTTTAAGGTAACTCCATACAGTTCTCCATAGTGGCTGTATCAATTTACATTCCCACCAACAGTGCAGGAGGATTCCCTTTTCTCCACACCCTCTCCAGCATTTATTGTTTGTAGATTTTTTGATGATGGTCATTCTGAATGGTGTGAAATGATATCTCATTGAAGTTTTGATTTGCATTCCTCTAATGATTAATGATGTTGAGCATCCTTTCCTGTGCTTGTTGGCAATCTGCATATCTTCTTTGGAGAAATGTCTATTTCTGCCCATTTTTGGATCGGGTTGTTTGTTTGTTTGATATTGAGCTGCATGAGTTGCTTGTATGTTTTGGAGATTAATCCTTTGTCAGTTGCTTCATTCGCAAATATTTTCTCCCAAACTGAGGGTTGTCTTTCTGTCTTGTTTATGGTTTCCTTTGCTGTGCAAAAGTTTTGAAGTTTCATTAGGTCCCATTTGTTTATTTTTGTTTTTATTTCCATTTGTCTAGGAGGTGGGTCAAAAAGGATCTTGCAGTGATTTATGTCATAGAGTGTTCTGCCTATGTTTTCCTCTAAGAGTTTGATGGTCTCTGGCCTTACGTTTAGGTCTTTAATCCATTTTGAGTTTATTTTTGTGTATGGTGTTAGGGAGTGTTCTAATTTCATTCTTTTACGTGTAGCTGTCCAGTTTTCCCAGCACCACTTATTGAAGAGGCTGTCTTTTCTGCACTGTATATTCTTGAATCCTTTATCAAAGATAAGGTGACCATATGTGCGTGGGTTTATCTCTGGGCTTTCTATCCTGTTCCATTGATCTATATTTCTGTTTTTGTGCCAGTATCATACTGTATTGATTACTGTAGCTTTGAAGGATAGTCTGAAGTCAGGGAGCCTGATTCCTCCAGCTCCGTTTTTCTTTCTCAAGATTGCTTTGGTTCTTTGGGGTCTTTTGTGTTTCCTTACTAATTGTGAAATTTTTTGTTCTAGTTCTGTGAAAAATGCCAGTGGTAGTTTGATTGGGATTGCATTGAATCTGTAGATTGCTTTCGGTAGTAGAGTCGTTTTCACAATGTTGAATCTTCCAATCCAAGAACATGGTATATCTCTCCATCTATTTGTATCATTTTTAATTTCTTTCCTCCATGTCCTATAATTTTCTGCATACAGGTCTTTTGTCTCCTCAGGTAGGTTAATTCCAAGATATTTTAATATTTTTGTTGCAGTGTTAAATGGGAGTGTTTTCTTAATTTCACTTTCAGATTTTTCATCATTAGTGTATAGGAATGCCAGAGATTTCTGTGCATTAGTTTTGTATCCTGCTACTTTACCAAATTCATTGATAAGCTCTAGTAGTTTTCTGGTAGCATCTTTAGGGTTCTACATGTATAGTATCATGTCATCTGCAAAGAGTGACAGCTTTCCTTCTTTCCAATTTGGATTCCTTTTATTTATTTTTCTTCTCTTGTTGCTGTGGCTAAAACTTCAAAAACTATGTTGAATAAGAATGGTGAGAGTGGGCAACGTTTTTCTTGTTCTTATCTTAATGGAAATGGTTTCAGTTTTTTACCATTGAGGACAATGTTGGCTGTGGGTTTGTCATATATGGCCTTTATTATGGTGAGGAAAGTTCCCTCTATGCCTACTTTCTGGAGGGTTTGTATCATAAAGGGGTGTTTAATTTTATCGAAAGCTTTCTCTGCATCTATTGAGATGATCCTATGGTTTTTATCCTTCAGTTTGTTAATATGGTGTATCACATTGATTGATTTGCATATATTGAAGAATCCTTGCATTCCTGGGATACACTTGTTCATAATGTATGAACATTTTAACGTGCTGTTGGATTCTGTTTGCTAGTATTTTGTTGAGGATTCTGGCATCTATGTTCATCAGTGATATTGGCCTATAGTTTTCTTTGTGACAGCTTTGTCTGGTTATGGTATCAGAGTGATGGTGGCCTTGTAGAGTGAGTTTGAGAGTGTTCCTCCCTCTGCTATATTTTGGAGGAGTTTGAGAAGGATAGGTGTTAGCTCTTCTCTAAATATTTGATAGAATTCGCCTGTGAAGCCATCTGGTCCTGGACTTTTGTTTGTTGGAAAAATTTTAATCACAGTTTCAATTTCAGTGCTTGTGATTGGTCAGTTCATATGTTCTATTTCTTCTTCTTTCAGTCTCAGAATGTTGTGCGTTCCGAAGAACTTGGCCATTTCTTCCAGGTTGTCCATTTTATTGGCATAGAGTTGCTTGTAGTAATCTCTCAGGATCCTTTGTATTTCTGCAGTGTCAGTTGTCACTTCTCCTTTTTCATTTCTAATTCTATTGATTTGAGTCTTCTCCCTTTTTTTCTTGATAAGTCTTGCTAATGGTTTATCAATTATATTTATCTTCTCAAAGAACCAGCTTTTAGTTTTATTGATCTTTGCTATTGTTTCCTTCATTTCTTTTTCATTTATTTCTGATCTGATCTTTATGATTTCTTTCCTTCTGCTAAATTTGGGTTTTTTTTGTTCTTCTTTCTCTAATTGCTTTAGGTGTAAGGTTAGGTTGTTTATTTCAGATGTTTCTTGTTTCTTAAGGTAGGCTTGTATAGCTATAAGCTTCCCTCTTAGAACTGCTTTTGCTGCATCCCCATAGGTTTTTGGTCATTGTGTTTTCATTGTCATTTGTTTCTAGGCATTTTTTGATTAACTCTTTGATTTCTTCAGTGATCTCTTGTTTATTAAGTAGTCTGTTGTTTTGCCTCCATGTGTTTGTATTTCTTACAGATTTTTTCCTGTAATTGATATCTAGTCTCATAGCGTTGTGGTAGGAAAAGATACTTGATATGATTTCGCTTTTCTTAAATTTACCAAGGCTTGTTTTGTGACCCAAGATATGATCTATCCTGGAGAATGTTCCGTGAGCTCTTAAGAATGTGTATTCTGTTGTTTTTGGACAGAATGTCCTATAAATTTCAATTAAGTCCATCTTGTTTAATGTGTCATTTAAAGCTTTTGTTTCCTTATTTATTTTCATTTTGGATGATCTGTCCATTGGTGAAATAGGGTGTTAAAGTTCCCTACTATGGTTGTGTTACTGTCGATTTCCCCTTTTATGGCTGTTAGTATTTGCCTTATGTATTGAGGTGCTCCTATGTTGGGTGCATAAATATTTACAATTGTTATATATTCTTCTTGGATCGATCCCTTGATCATTATGTAGTGTCCTTCTTTGTCTCTTGTAATAGTCTTTGTTTTAAAGTCTATTTTGTCTGTTATAAGAATTGCTACTCCAGCTTTCTTTTGATTTCCATTTGCATGGAATATCTTTTTCCATCCCCTCACTTTCAGTCTGTATGTATCCCTAGGTGTGAAGTGGGTCTCTTTTAGACAACATATATATGGGTCTTGTATCCATTCAGCCAGTCTATGTCTTTTGGTTGGAGCATTTAATTCATTTATATTTAAGGTAATTATCGATATGTATGTTCCTATTACCATTTTCTTAATTGTTTTAGGTTTATTATTGTAGGTCTTTTCCTTCTCTTGTATTTCCTACCTAGATAATTTCCTTTAGCGTTTGTTGTAAGGCTGGATTGGTCGTGCTGAATTCTCTTAGCTTTTGCTTGTCTGTAAAGCTTTTAATTTCTCCGTCAAATCTGAATGAGATCATGGCTGGGTAGAGTAATCTTGGTTGTAGGTTTTTCCCCTTCATCACTTTAAATATGTCCTGCCACTCCCTTCTGGCTTGCAGAGTTTCTGCTGAAAGATCAGCTGTTAACCTTATGGGGATTCCCTTATTTGTTACTTGTTGTTTTTCCCTTGCTGCTTTTCATATTTTTTCTTTGTATTTAATTTTTGATAGTTTGATTAATATGTGTCTTGGAGTGTTTCTCCTTGGATTTATCCTGTATTATGGGCCTCTCTGTGCTTCCTGGACTTCATTAACTATTTCCTTTCCTATATTAGGGAAGTTTTCAACTATAATCTCTTCAAATATTTTCTCAGTCTCTTTCTTTTTCTCTTCTTCTGGCACCCCTATAATTCGAATGTTGGTGCATTTAATGTTGTCCCAGAGGTCTCTGAGACTGTCCTCAATTCTTTTCATTCTTTTTTCTTTATTCTGCTCTGCAGTAGTTATTTCCACTATTTTATCTTCCAGGTCACTTATTCGTTCTTCTGCCTCAGTTATTCTGCTATTGATCCCTTCTAAAGATTTAAAATTTCATTTATTGTGTTGTTCACCTCTGTTTTTTTGCTTTTTATTTTTTCTAGGTCATTGTTAAACGTTTCTTGTATTTTCTCCATTCTATTTCCAAGATTTTGGATCATCTTTACTATCATTATACTGAATTCTTTTTCAGGTAGACTGCCTATTTCCTCTTCATTTGTTAGGTCTGGTGGGTTTTTGCCTTGCTCCCTCATCTGCTGTGTGTTTCTCTTTCTTCTCATTTTGCTTAACTTACTGTGTTTGGGGTCTCCTTTTCGCAGGCTGCAGGTTTGTAGTTCCCATTGATTTTGGTGTCTGCCCCTAGTGGCTAAGGTTGGTTCAGTGGCTTGTGTAGGCTTCCTGGTGGAGGGGGCTAGTGCCTGTGTTGTGGTGGATGCGGCTGGATCTTTTCTTTCTGGTGGGCAAGTCCACATCTGGTGGTGTGTTTTCAGATGTCTGTGGCCTTATTATGATTTTAGGCAGCCTCTGTACTAATGGGTTGGGTTGTGTTCCTGTCTTGCTAGTTGTTTGGCATAGGGTGTCTTGCACTGTAGCTTGCTGGTCGTCGAGTAGAGCTGGGTCTTGCCGTTGAGATGGAGATCTCTGGGAGATTTTCGCTGTTTGATATTACGTGGTGTTGGGAGGTCTCTTGTGGACCAGTGTCCTGAAATTGGCTCCCCCACCTCAGTTGCACAGCCCTGACCCCTGGCTGGAGCATCAAGAGCCTGTCTTCCACACGGTTCAGAATAAAAAGGAGGAAAAAAAAAAAGAACAAATGAAGAAGATAAAATAAAATAAAGTAAAATAAAATAATTAAAATAAAAAATAATTATTAAGAAAAAAAAATTTAAGTAATAAAAGAAAAAACCAAAACAAAACGGACAGACAGAACCCTAGGACAAATGGTAAAAGCAAAGCTATACAGACAAAATCACACACAGAAGCATATACATAGGCACTCACAAAAAGCGAAAAAGGGGGAAAAAAATATATTTCTTTGCTCCCAAAGTCCACCTCCTCAATTTGGGATGATTCGTTGTCTATTCAGGTATTCCACAGATGCAGGGTACATCAAGTTGATTGTGGAGGTTTAATCTGTTGCTCCTGAGCCTGCTGGGAAGGATTTCCCGTTCTCTTCTGTGTTCGCACAGCTCCCGGGGCTCAGCTTTGGATTTGGACCCGCCTCTGCGTGTAGGTCGCCTGAGGGCGTCTGTTCTTCGCTCAGACAGGACGGGGTTAAAGGAGCAGCTGGTTAGGGCGTTCTGGCTCACTCAGGCCGGTGGGAGGGAGGGGTACATATGCGGGGCGAGAATGCAGCAGCAGAGGCCTGCGTGACATTGCACCAGCCTGAGGCGCACCGTGCTTTCTCCCAGGGAAGTTGTCCCTGGATGACGTGACCCTGGCAGTGGCGGGCTGCACAGGCTCCCGGGAGGGGAGGTGTGGAGAGTGACCTGTGCTCGCACACAGGCCTCTTGGTGGCGGCAGCAGTGGCCTTAGCGTCTCATGCCCGTCTCTGTGGTGCGCGCTGAGAGCCGGGGCTCGCGCCGGTCTCTGGAGCTCCTTTAAGCGGTGCTTTTAATCCCCTTTCCCCGCGCACCAGGAAACAGAGGCAAGAAAAAGTCTCTTGCCTCTTTGGCAGCTCCAGACATTTTCCGGGACTCCCTCCCGGCTAGCTGAGGTGCACTAACCCCTTCAGGCTGTGTTCACACTTCCAGTCCTCTCCCCGAGCTCCGACCGAAACCATAGCCTCAGCTCCCAGCCCCGCCCATCCTGGCGGGTGAGCAGACAAGCCTCTCGGGCTGGTGAGTGCCGGTCGGCACCGATCCTCTGTGCGGGAATCTCTCTGCTTTGCCCTCCGCGCCCCTGTTGCTGCGCTCTCCTCCGCGGCTCCGAAGCTTCCCCCGGCCGCCACCCGCAGTCTCCGCCCGTGAAGGGGATTCTAGTGTGTGGAAACCTTTCCTCCTTCTCAGCTCCCTCCCACTGGTGCAGGTCCCGTCCCTATTCTTTTGTCTCTGTTTATTCTTTTTTCTTTTGCCCTACCCAGGTACGTGGGGAGTTCCTTGCCTTTTGCGAGGTCTGAGGTCTTCTGCCAGTGTTCAGTAGGTGTTTTGCAGGAGTTGTTCCACATGTAGGTGTATTTCTGATGTATTTGTGGGGAGGAAGGTGATCTCCTTGTCTTACTCTTCCACCAACTTGAAGCTCCTCCTATGTATATGTTCTTTTCATATTCTTTTCCTTTATGGTTTATCACAGGATATTGAATACAGTTCCCTGTGCTCTACTTAGGACGTTGTTATTTATCCATCCTATATATAGTAGTCTATTTCTTTAATTTGGAGAGCATAAAACATATGATAATGAGATGCTTCTTACATAGACTGAATATTAAAAACTAAGAATAAGCACTTAAAGGTTTTGCTATCCACACAAACTTGAGTATCTGTCATATTATTTGCAAATGACATGTAATTCTTTATGCAAACATCTTTCAAAATATCATTCCATGGCTGCAAGGCAAAAATTCTGAATCTTGTTCCCAACTCACTTGGAAAAGTCAATCCCCACTATCTGCCTTACGGCACAAGTGCCAGGTAATTTAGAATGGTTCCTTTCCCTTTATTATCAGTTGTCAGGGTTTGTGTGTGTGTGTGTGTGTGCGCACGTGCACACGCGTGTGTGTGAAATGATACTTAATTCAAGCTTAAGGCTCAAATACCATACATATGCCAATTAGGAGTGGGGCACAATAAAAAATTAATAGAGGAGCCAAAGCAGAATCCAGTGACTGAAGGTACCACTGACAGGTGCCACTCAGCAGACTTTACTTCACACTCTGGTTGGATAAAAGTGCCTTTGGTTGCACTGCTGACTTATCACTTTTAAAAAATTGTTCTGAACCCCTCTTTAAAATATGTAAATGTTATGCCCTTGGTGGGAAAGAATACAAAGGGAATTGTTGGTCATATGCTTTTATTAAAAAGTTTCAACAATTCCTTATATTCCTTAGGGTAAAAGGCAAACTCTGTAGCAAGTTGCTATGGACCGAGTTGTGTCCCCCGCACCCCAGAATTCATATATCGGAGTCCTAACCCCCGGTGTGACTGCATTTGGATATAGGATCTTTAGGAGGTAATTAAAATCAAATGAGGTCTTAAGGGTTGGACTCTCACCTATTAAGGCTGATAAAGAAGAGACACCAGAGCTGGCTCCAAATGAAACCTATTTTACCCACACTTTGATCTCAGACTTCTCAGCTTCCAGACTGTAAGAAATAAATTTCAGTTACTTAAGCCACCCAGTCTGTGGTATATTTCGTGTGACAGCCATAGCAGACTAATACAGATTCTGGTATCAAGAAGTGGGGTGCTTCTGTAACTACAAATGTAGAAAGGGCTTTGGGGCTGGATGATGGGCGGAGGCTGGAGGACTTCTGAAGTGTATGCAAGAAAAAGCCTACATTGCCATGAACAGAATGTTGGTATAAATGTGGATGTTAAAGGCCATGCTGGAGAGATCTCAGACAGAAATGAGGAACAGGTTATTAGAAACTGAAGGAAAGGTGATTCTTGTTACAAAGTGGTAAAGAACTTGGTTGAATTGTGTTCTAGTATTTTGTGGAAGGTAGAACTTGCAAGCCATGAAATCAAATATTTAGCTGAAGAAATTTCTAAGCAGAGTGTTGAAGGGGCAGTTTGGTTCCTCCTGACTGCTTTAGTAAAATGTGAGAGGAGAGATATGCATTGAAGAAAGAATTGTTAAGCCAAAGAGAACCAAAATGGAAAGATCTGCAAAACTATCAGCTTATCCAGATTGTGAAAAAGTGAAGAAACTTGTTCTGGAGAGAACACCAACGATGTAGCTGGATAATCACTCCATAAAGAGGTTACCCATAATGTTAGCCGTCTCAGCAGAAGTCAGGGGTAAAAATGGGATGATACCAGCAGACAAACTGCCAGTATGGACTAAAGGTTACAGAGAAAGTGGGACAAAATGAAGGAAAGCTGTCAGACTTCTTGGATTGTGCAGGACCAGGCCATATGCCTATTCCACTGTGAACACAGACTATTCTCCAAGGAGAGGGAGAAAGGACCCTAAAGTTAATTCAGAGATCATCGGGGCTGCCACTTCCACCACAGACCCATGTGGCAAGGGTGTTTCTATCTTAATTTCAGAGGGCAAAGCCACCACAGAGAGCTGCAGGGGGTGATGCTGCCATCCCAGTGGGCCTGGAAGGAGGGACATTGAACCAAAGAGGATTATTCTCAAACCTTAAGATCTAGTGGGATTTGCCTTGCTAGGTTTTGGGTTTGCTTGGAGCCTGTCACCCCTTTCTTCTTTCTTCTTTCTCCCTTTTGGAATGGGAACGTCTATCCTATGCCTGTCCCATCATTGTGTTTTAAAAGCACAGAACTTGTCTGGTTTCACAGGTTCACAAATGGAGCAGAACTATACCTGAGGATGAATTGTACCTTCAATCTCACCCATACCTGAGTTAGACCATATTTAGATAAGACTTTGGACTTTAGACTTTAGAGTTGATGCTGCAATGAGTTAAAACTTTGTGGATAGTCAGGATGGAATGAATGAATTTTGCATGCAATAAGGACATAAATTCCAGGGGGTGCAGCCAGGGGCAGAATGTTATGGACCTAATTGTGTCCCCCGTACATTCATATGTTGAAGTCCTGTACCTCAACGAGTGGGACCTTATTCTGACAGAATTGTTGTACTTATAAGAAGGGAAAGACACCAGAGCACTCTCTCTCTGCATGCTTATGCACTGAGGAAAGGCTATATTGGCACAACATGAGAAGGTGGACATTGGCAAACCAGGAAGAGAGCCCTCATCAGACAGAACCTGACCGTGCTGGTAACCTAGTCTTGGACTTCCAGCTTCCAGAACTGTGAGAAAATAAATTTCTGTTGTTTTAGCCACCAGCCTAGGGTATTTTGTATGGCAGTCCCTGTTGATGAATGCACATTGGACCATTCAGGGCCCAGCTACATCTGTAGTCTTTCAAATGTATCCTTTCACCCTCAACCATTCACCCCAAACCCAATTCCAGGAAGCTGGATTCATCCATGCTACTCCTTTTTTGTTTTAGCTCATTCGCACCTATTATGAAAGGCACATCTGAAATGGAACTTGCGTTAGAACCTTTCCCTCATCATTCCAGGCAGAGTGCTGGTATCATGCCTCCATGTTCCCTTTGAACTTTATACATAGCTCAAATATTAGCCACTTTTTCACACAATTATACAGTTATTGATTCAAATATTTGACTCACTGGACTGACCCTGAAGGTAAAACTTCATTCTATTGGTATTTAAATTCCTTGGACCCCTGGGATTTATGGGAAGCATGGTTCAGGGGTTAAGGTCTGGGACCTCAGACTCAGCACCTATAGATCTCTCACTTATTAACTTGGGCAAAGTACTCAACCTTTCTTAGTTTCTTCATCTGTCAAATGGGGATGATAACAAGGTTAATTGTGACTGGAGGGCTTGTTAAAATACAGATGGCTGGACCACACCAGAATTACTGATTTAGTAGGTCTGGGGGAGGTAGGGTACAGGAATTACCTTCCTAATATGTTCCCAGGCAACTCTATGCTATTGGTCAAGGTATCTACTGTGAGAATCATGGCAGTTTGAGATTCACAACAAAGCGACTCCTATATTCATTTATTTATTAATTCATTTACATATTTATTAAGTATCTTTGTAAGTCAGATTCTTGGTAGGTGTTAGGGATGCAGGAGTAAATAAGTCAAAGTTTATTTTCTTAGAGACCATACAAACCTCTGTTGGAAACAGATGTAAAACAATAAATAAAAAATAAAACCAACCAAAATAACTTCAGATGGTGATCAATGTGAGGGTGAGACGATAGAGAACTTCATGAAGGGTCTTTGATTGGATTGGTGAGTAAAGGCCTCTCTGAGGAGGTAATATTTGATTTGAGACCTGAGAATATGAAAGAATCTACTATGTTGAGAATGTGGAAAAGAGGTTTCTAGGCAGAGGAGAAAGTAAGTATAAAGTCTCAGAGCAGGAAAGAGCCTGGCTTGTTCAAGGAACAGAAAGGAACCCTTCTGTGCTTAGGGACAGTATGTGCAAAGAGAAGGTGAGCTGAAGTAAGATAGGAGCCAGACCACCTACTGACTTACAAATGATAAGCTGTTTGGATTTTATTCAGAGTACAACTGGTTTAAGCATAAGAAGGGTGTCATCTACTTTACATTTTAAAAGATGATTGACTGCTATGTGAAGGGTTGTAGGGAGTAAGACAAAAGCTATCATTGGGATTTGCAAAAGTTCAGGGAAGAAATGAATGTGGCTGACATTAGCATAATGGACCCGTATATGAAGAGCAGTGGACAAGATTTGAAAACAGAGATGGTAGGACTTGGTGATGGCTTAGGTGTGTGGATGAGAGGAAGAGAGTGTTCAGTAGAAATTAGGTTTTCAATAAAAGAAGTATAAATGATTGAAATGCCATCAAAAATGCCTATTGGTTCCATGCATGACATTTAGTTTATTACAAATTGTAAATTATCATGGATAGCAGATCTATTCACCCCGTCCCCACCCCCAGGTAGAAAACTGCTGACTAAAGCTGCCAAGATATTTCAGGCATTGTATCTGAGGAAGTGGGCACATGCATCATCGGGCGCATGGACTGATGCACTCCTTAAAGACAGTTATGATGGACTCTGGATGAACACATTTCTACCCTGAATTCTTGATTGTGTAGCAAATCAAGCTCCAACAGTAAGGACAGCAAGTCATTTGGAGGAGAAAGGGGGCTGAGTAGTGACCTGGGCTTTTTCTTCTACCCAAATCTTTGTATCTCCCCTTAATAAGCCCTGTTCTCTAGTCTTCTTAAAATTCCCTTTATGAACTTAAGAAAAGTAATGAAAAAACAGTAGCAACCTAAGTGTCCAGCAGCAGGAGATAGGTTAAACACATTTCGGCACATGCATGCAGTAAAATGCTATTGAAACTCGATGCTGTTTGACATGGGACCAAATGCAATTTCATTTCTTGTTGTGTCTGCCCCTGCCCTTCTTCCATTACAAGTAAGCTTTCAGCTGGAGCTTATGGCTCTTGGAAAGAAAATAGAGACATCAGACATCATTGCTTTGACTCTCAAACAATTCCATTTTAAAATTAGTAGTTAGACTTTCAACTCAGATGCATAGGATTTTACATATAAAAAAGACAATACCTTGAGTCTTGACTATAGAGAAAATCAAAGAAGAGCCAAGAGGAGGATGTGATATAAAGATTTTTGCTACTTATTAAAGGGAAAATTACTTCGTAAAATTGTGAGTGGGCAGAATAAAACTAAGGGAGAGAAGAAGATAAGGTAACAAAAAATTAGGGACACCCAAATGTCATGGCTTCCTTTTTACATTTGAATCGTCATGGAGAAAAAAAAGATTTGAGATTTGGAGAATTCAAGGAACATCAGGGCTGGTAACCTAAATCCCTAGGCATAGTCTGGGGAGGATGCAAGTTTCTCAGAAGCATTCCTAGTTCAACACAGTCCTTTTTTCAACAAGCCATCAGAATGATAAATGAACAGTGGCTGTGGGAGGTGCCTAGGCATGTAGAACTGAGGAAATTTCAGTCTTGAACACTCCAGTGTGGAATTAACAGCTGAGAATTCTCAGGCTCTCTAAGCAAGATGCAGAAGTGCTAAGAGGGCCAATGGAATTGAAGAATTTGGGATTCAGGACTAGAAGAGCAGAACAATGTGGTTGAGAGTGGAGCTAAGGGCAAGGTCCATAGCCACCATCAGTGGGTCATAGCATGACTCCTAAAAGGCCAAACGGCACCAGCCATACCAAGGAGATACTGGTGAAGGGGAACTAGTGATTAGTTAGGCTAAGCCGTAGTTTAGTGAATACTGCAAGGACCCAAATGATATCATGAGGCCCAGATGCCCCTCATATAATGCTGTGAAAAGGCCATCATTTCACTGAGACATCATTTTGGGAAGGAGCGTCCAAGAAAGGTGGGGAGAAACCCTAAGAGATGGAGGAATTACCGTTTACTGCGTGTTTTAAACAGGAAGACAGGGATACTTTCACTTGGAAAATATAATGTTTAATCCTCAGTGGGAATAAGAGCTCAACAATACAAAGAGATTTGCAATGGAAAATAAAAGAAGACTTTTTGATATTTATTGCTATATTTAATAATTTTGTACATCTATGTAAACCTTTAATTTAGCTACATTTACATTATGTAATCATTTTTTAAATGCTGAAACAGAGCACATTGATATGTAGCCATTTTGCCAACATTAAAGTTTATAATGAAAAGAAGGCCATGGAATGTTTTTATAGTGTGAAAAGTTTGTGGAAAGAAATAGTACAAAATATATACATACATCAAAGTTTAAAACATGACTTGTGGGTGATAGTATTATGAGTAATTTTTCCTTTGTGATTCTCTTAGTTTTACCTACATTTAAAAGGAGACATTTAAAATCAATTCTATTGAAGTACAATTTACCTATAATGAAGTGCAGGGATTGTAGGTACACAGTTCAGTCAGTTTTTACAAATGTATAAATCCATTAAAACATAACCCTTATCAATGTCATACAGTATTCACATGTGTCCCTTTGGATTTGAAATATACTTTCTGCCCCAAGCAAACACTGATCTGATTTCTATCACCAGAGACTTGACAGTATTTGTATTTGGCTTCTTTGGGTCAAAATAATGTCTATGAAATTTATCCATGTTTTTTCGTGTACCAGAAATTTATTTAAAAAGTTTCTAACTAGTATTCAATTATATAGTTTATTCACCTAGTAAATGATATTTGGATTGTTTCTAGCTTTTTAAATTCATTTAAATTAGTTTCTCTAGAGATTATCATATGAAATCTTAAATTATTACAGTCTTCTTAGAAATTATATAGAAATATATTACATACCACTTCAAAAATCATATTTCACAAATGTATAAATGTTGTGACTCTTGTAATAGTTTAATTTCATTTGCTACATTCTTTGTGCTGTGGTTTCCATATATTGTAATTATTTGTAGATTATAGGTGGATATTACAATGCTATTATTTTTGTTTCATACCTTCATTTTCCCTTTAAAGAAATGAAAATAAGAAAAATACTATTTTTTTATACATCTGTATTGGAGTATAATTGCTTTACAATGGTGTGTTAGTTTCTGCTTTATAACAAAGTGAATCAGCTATACATATACATATATCCCCATATCCACTCCCTCTTGCTTCTCCCTCCCATGCTCCCTAATGCACCCCTCTAGGTGGTCACAAATCACCAAGCTGATATGCCTGTGCTATGTGGCTGCTTCCCACTAGCTATCTATTTTACATTTGGTAGTGTATATATGTCCATGCCACTCTCTCACTTTGTCCCAGCTTACCCTCCCCCTCCCTGTGTCCTCAAGTCCATTCTCTACATCTGTATCTTTATTCCTGTCCTGCTCCTAGGTTCTTCAGAAACTTTTTTTTTTTTAGATTCCATATATATGTGTTAGCATACGGTATTTGTTTTTCTCTTTCTGACTAACTTCACCCTGTATGACAGACTCTAAGTCCAACTAACTCACTACAAATAACTCAATTTCATTTCTCTTTATGACTGAGTAATATTCCATTGTATATATATGCCACATCTTCTTTAACCATTCATCTGTTGATGGACATTTAGGTTGCTTCCATGTCCTTGCTATTGTAAATAGAGCTGCAATGAACATGGTGGTACATGACTCTTTTTGAATTATGGTTTTCTGTGGGTATATGCCCAGTAGTGGGATTGCTGGCTCATATGCTAATTCTATTTTTAGTTTTTTAAGGAACATCCATACTGTTCTCCATGGTGGCTGTATCAATTTATAGTCCCACCAACAGTGCAAGAGGTTTCCCTTTTCTCCACACCCTCTCCAGCATTTATTGTTTGTAGATTTTTTGATGATAGCCATTCTGATTGGTGTGAGGTGACATCTCATTGTAGCTTTGATTTGCATTCCTCTAATGATTAGTGATGTTGAGCATCCTTTCATGTGTTTGTTGGCAATCTGTATATCTTCTTTGGAGAAATGTCTAGGTCTTCTGCCCTTTTTTGGATTGGGATTTTTGTTTGTTTGATATTGAGCTGCATGAGTTGCTTGTATGTTTTGGAGATTAATCTTTTGTCAGTTGCTTCATTTGCAAATATTTTCTCCCATTCTGAGGGTTGTCTTTTTGTCGTATGTTTTTTTATGCTGTGTAAAAACTTTTAAGTTTCATTAGGTCCCATTTGTTTAGTTTTATTCTTATTTCCATTTCTCTAGGAGGTGGGTCAAAAAGGATCTTGCTGTGATTTATGTCACAGAGTGTTCTGCTTATGCGTTCCTCTAAGAGTTTTATAGTGTCTGGCCTTCAATTTAGGTTTTTAATCCATTTTGAGTTTATTTTTGTGTATGGTGTTAGGGAGTGTTCTAATTTCATTCTTTTACATGTGGCTGTCCAGTTTTCCCAGCACCATTTATTGAAGAGGCTGTCTTTTCTCTACTGTATATTCTTGCCTCCTTTATGAAAAATAAGGTGACCATATGTGCATGGATTTATCTCTCGGTTTTCTATCCTGTTCCATTGATCTATACTTCTATTTTTGTGCCAGTACATTACTGTCTTGATTACTGTAGCTTTGTAGTATAGTCTGAAGACCAGGAGCCTGATTCCTCCAGTCCATTTTTCTTTCTCAAGTTTGTTTTGACTGTTCACAGTCTTTTGTGTTTCCTTACAAATTGTGAAATTTTTTGTTCTAGTTCTGTGGAAGATGCCATTGGTAGTTTTAAACGGATTGCACTGAATCTATAGGTTGCTTTTAGTATTATAGTCATTTTCACAATGTTGAATCTTCCAATCCAAGAACATGGTATAACTCTCCATCTGTTTGTATCATCTTTAATTTCATTCATCAGTGTCATAGTTTTCTGCATACAGGTATTTTGTCCCCTTAGGTAGGTTTATTCCTAGGTATTTTATTCTTTTTGTTACAACGGTAAATGGCAGTGTTTCCTTAATTTCGCTTTCAGATTTTTCATCCTTAGTGTACAGGAAAGCAAAAGATTTCTGTACATTAATTTTGTATCCTGCTACTTTACCAAATTCATTGATTACCGCTAGTAGTTTTCTGTTAGCATCTTTAGGATTCGCTACCGATAGTATCATGTCATCGGCAAACAGTGACAGTTTTATTTCTTCTTTTCCGATTTAGAATCCTTTTATTTGTTTTTCTTCACTGATTGCCGTGGCTAGGACTTCCAAAACTATGTTGAATAATAGTGGCAAGAGTGGACATCCTTGTCTTTTTCCTGATTGCAGAGGAACTACTTTTAGTTTTTCACCATTGAGAATAATGTTGGCTGTGGATTTGTCATATATGGCCTTTATTATGTTGAAGTAAGTTCCCGCTATGCCTACTTTCTGGAGGGTTTTTATCCTAAATTTGTGTTGAATTTTGTCAAGAGCTTTTTCTGCATCTATTGAGATGATCATATGGTTTTTATTCTTCAACTTGTCAATATGGTGTATCACATTGATTGATTTGCGTATACTGAAGCATTCTTGCATTCCTGGCATAAATCCCACTTGATCATGGTGTATCATCCTTTTAATGTGCTGTTGGATTCTGTTTGCTAGTATTTTGTTGAGTAAATTTGCATCTATGTTTATCAGTGATATTGGCCTGTAGTTTTCTTTCTCTGTGACATCTTTTTCTGGCTTTGGTATCAGGGTGATGGTGGCCTCTTAGAACGAGTTTGGGAATGTTCCTCCCTCTGCTGTATTTTGGAAGAGTTTGAGAATGATAAGTGTTAGCTCTTCTCTAAAAGTTTGATAGAACTTGTCTGTGAAGCCATCTGGTCCTGGACTTTTGTGGTTGGAAGTTTTTTTTTTTTTTTTTTTTTGCCGTACGCGGGCCTCTCACTGCTGTGGCCTCTCCTGTTGCGGAGCACAGGCTCCAGACTCGCAGGCCCAGTGGCCACGGCTCACGGGCCCAGCTGCCCCACGGCATGTGGGACCCTCCTGGACCGGGGCACAAACCCATGTCCCCCTGCATTGGCAGGCGGACTCTCAACCACTGCACCACCGGGGAACCCCAGAGTTTTTTTTTTTTAACATCTTTATTAGAGTATAATTGCTTTACAATGGTGTGTCAATTTCTGCTTTATAACTAAGTGAATCAGTTATAAATATACATATGTCCCTATATCTCTTCCCTCTTTCATCTCCCTCCCTCCCACCTTCCCTATCCCATCCCTCTAGGTGGTCACAAACCACTGAGCTCATCTCCCTGTGCTATGCAGCTGCTTCCCACTAGCTATCTATTTTACATTTGGTAGTGTATATATTTCCATGCCACTCTCTCACTTTGTCCCAGTTTACCCTTCCTCCTCCCCGTATCCTCAAGTCCATTCTCTAGTAGGTCTGCATCTTTAGTCCCATCTTGCCCCTAGGTTCTTCTGACCATTTTCTTTTTATTTAAATTTTTCTGATTCCATATATATGTGTTAGCATACGGTATTTGTTTTTCTTTTTCTGACTAACTTCACTCTGTATGACAGTCTGTAGTTCCATCCACCTCACTACAAATAACTCAGTTTCGTTCCTTTTTATGGCTGAGTAATATTCCATTGTATATATGTGCCACATCTTCTTTATCCATTCATCTGTTGATGGACACTTAGGTTGCTTCCATGTCCTTGCTATTGTAAATAGAGCTGCAATGAACATTTTGGTACATGACTCTTTTTGAATTATGGTTTTCTCAGACTATATGCCCAACAGTGGGATTGCTGGGTTGTATGGTAGTTCTATTTTTAGTTTTTTATGGAACCTTCATAATTCTCTCCATAGTGGCTGTATCAATGTACATTCCCACCAACAGTGCAAGAGAATTCCCTTTTCTCCATACCCTCTCCAGCATTTATTGTTTGTAGATTTTTTGATGAGGGCCATTCTGACCAGTGTGAGATGATATCTCATTGTAGTTCTGATTTGCATTCCTCTAATGATTAATGATGTTGAGCATCCTTTCATATGTTCGTTGGCAATCTGTAAATCTTCTTTGGAGCAATGTCTATTTAGGTCTTCTGCTCATTTCTGGATTGGGTTGTTTGTTTTTTGATATTGAGCTGCATGAGTTGCTTGTATGTTTTGGAGATTAATCGTTTGTCAGTTGCTTCATTTGCAAATATTTTCTCCCATTCTGAGGGTTGTGTTTTTGTCTTGCTTATGGTTTCCTTTGCTGTGCAAAATCTTTGAAGTTTCATTAGGTCCCATTTGTTTATTTTTGTTTTTATTTCCATTTCTCTAGGAGGTGGGTCAAAAAGGATCTTGCTGTGATTTATGTCATAGATTGTTCTGCCTATGTTTTACTCTAAGAGTGTGATGGTGTCTGGCCTTATGTTTAGGTCTTTAATCCATTTTGAGTTTATTTTTGTGTATGGTGTTAGGGAGTGTTCTAATTTCATTCTTTTACATGTAGCTGTACAATTTTCCCAGCACCACTTATTGAAGAGGCTGTCTTTTCTCCACTGTATATTCTTGCCTCCTTTATCAAAGATAAGGTGACCATATGTGCGTGGGTTTATCTCTGGGCTTTCTATCCTGTTCCACTGATCTACATTTCTGTTTTTGTGCCGGTACTATACTGTCTTGATTACTGTAGCTTTGTAGCATAGTCTGAAGTCAGGGAGCCTGATTCCTCCAGCTCTGTTTTTCTTTCTCAAGATTGCTTTGGCTATTCGGGGTCTTTTGTGTTTCCATACAAATTGTGAAATTTTTTTGTTCTAGTTCTGTGAAAAATGCCAGTGGTAGTTTGATAGGTATTGCATTGAATCTGTAGATTGCTTTGGGTAGTAGAGTCATTTTCACAATGTTGATTCTTCCAATCCAAGCACATGGTATATCTCTCCATCTATTTGTATCATCTTTAACTTCTTTCATCAGTGTCTTATAATTTTCTGCATACAGGTCATTTATCTCCTTAGGTAGGTTTATTCCTAGATATTTTATTATTTTTGTTGCAATGGTAAATGGGAGTGTTTTCTTAATTTCACTTTTATATTTTTCGTCACTAGTGTAAAGGAATGCAAGAGATTTCTGTGCATTAATTT
Organism: Lipotes vexillifer; assembly: GCF_000442215.2. Taxonomy (NCBI): domain Eukaryota; kingdom Metazoa; phylum Chordata; class Mammalia; order Artiodactyla; family Lipotidae; genus Lipotes; species Lipotes vexillifer. The sequence goes on from NW_006775074.1 coordinate 3,073,329, forward strand.
TGTATCCTACTACTTTACCAAATTCATTGATTAGTTCTAGTAGTTTTCTGGTAGCATCATTAGGTGTCTGTATGTATAGTATTGTGCCGTCTGCAGTGACAGCTTTATTTCCTCTTTTCCAATTTGGATTCATTTTATTTCTTTTTCTTCTCTGATTGCTGTGGCTAAAACTTCCAATACTGTATTGAATAATAGTGGTGAGTGTGGGAAACGTTGTCTTTTTCCTGATCTTAGTGGAAATGGTTTCAGTTTTTCACCATTGAGGACGATATTGGCTGTGGGTTTGTCATATATGGCCTTTATTATGTTGAGGAAAGTTCCCTCTATGCCTAGTTTCTGGATGGTTTTTATCATAAATGGGTGCTGAATTTTGTCGAAAGCTTTCTCTGCATCTATTGAGATGATCATATGGTTTTTCTCCTTCAATTTGTTAATATGGTGTATCACGTTGATTGATGTGCATATATTGAAGAATCCTTGCATTCCTGGGTTAAATACCACTTGATCATAATGTATGATCCTTTTAATGTGCTGTTGGATTCTGTTTGCGAGTATTTTGTTAACGATTTCTGCATCTATGTTCATCAGTGATATTGGCCTGTAGTTTTCTTTCTTTGTGACATCTTTTTCTGGTTTTGGTATCAGGGTGATGGTGGCCTCGTAGAATGAGTTTGGGAATTTTCCTCCCTCTGCTATATTTTGGAAGAGTTTGAGATGGATAGGTGTTAGCTCTTCTCTAAATATTTGATATAATTCCCCTGTCCTGGGCTTTTGTTTGTTGGAAAATTTTTAATCATATTTTCTATTTCAGTGCTTGTGATTGGTTTGCTTATATTTTCTAGTTCTTCCTGGGTCAGTCTCAGAAGGTTGTGCTCATGTAAGAATTTGTTCATTTCTTCCAGGTTGTCCATTTTGTTGGCATATAGTTGCTTGTAGTAATCTCTCATGATCCTTTGTATTTCTGCAGTGTCAGTTGTTACTTCTTTTTCATTTCTAATTCTGTTGATTTGAGTCTTCTCCCTTTTCTTCTTAATGAGTCTGGCTAATGGATTATCAATTTTGGTTATCTTCTCAAAGAACCAGCTTTTAGTTTTATTGATCTTTGCTATGGTTTCTTTCATTTCTTTTTCATTTATTTCTGATCTGAACTTTATGATTTCTTTCCTTTTGTTCACTTGGGTTTATTTTGTTCTTCCTTTTCTAATTGCTTTAGGTGTAAGGTTAGGTTGTTTATTTGAGATGTTTCTTGTTTACTGAGGTAGGATTGTATTGCTATAAACTTCCTTCTTAGTACTGTTTTTGTTGCATCCCATAGGTTAGGGGTCATCATGTTTTCATTGTCATTTGTTTCTAGGCATTTTTTGATTTCCTCTTTATTTCTTCAGTGATCTCTTGGTTATTAAGTAGTGTATTGTTTAGCCTCCATGTGTTTGTATTTTTTACAGATTTCTTTCTGTAACTGATATCTAGTCTCATAGCATTGTGGTTGGAAAAGATACTTGATGTGTTTTCAACTTTCTTAAATTTACCAAGGCTTGACTTGTTACACTAGATATGATCTATCCTGGAGAATGTTCCATGAGCACTTGAGAAGAAAGTGTATTCTGTTGTTTTTGGATGGAATGTCATTTAAATGTCAATTAAGTCCATCTTGTTTAATGTACCATTTATAGATTGTGTTTCCTTGTTTATTTTCATTTTGGATGATCTGTCCATTGGTGAAAGTTGGGTGTTAAAGTTCCCTACTAAGGTTGTGTTACTGTCGATTTCCCCTTTTATGGCTGTTAGTTTTTGCCTAATGTATGGAGGTGCTCCTATGTTGGGTGCATAAATATTTATAGTTTTATATCTTCTTGGATTGATCCTTTGCTCATTATGTAGTGTCCTTCTTTGTCTCTTTTAATAGTCTTTATTTTAAAGTCTATTTTGTTTGATGTGAGAATTGCTACTCCAGCTTTCTTTTGATTTCCATTTGCATGGAATATCTTTTTCCATCCCTTCACTTTCAGTCTGTATGTGTCCCTAGGTCTGAAGTGGGTCTCTTGTAGACAGCATATATATGGGTCTTGTTTTTGTATCTATTCTGCCAGTCTATGTCTCTTTGTTAGAGCATTTAATCCATTTACATTTAAAGTTACTATTGATATGTATGTTCCTATTACCATTTTCTTAATTGTTTTGGGTTTGTTATTGTAGGTCTTTTCCTTCTCTTGTGTTTCCTGCCTTCAGATGTTCCTTTGCCATTTGTTTTAAAGCCGGTTTGTTGGCGTTGAATTCTCTTAGCTTTTGCTTGTCTGTAAAGTTTTTAATTTTTCTGTCAAATCTGAATGAGATCCTTGCTGGGTAGAGTAACCTTGGTTGTAGGCTTTTCCCCTCTCATCCCTTAAATATGTCCTGCCACTCCCTTCTGGCTTGCAGAGTTTCTGCTGAAAGATCAGCTGTTAACCTTATGGGGATTCCCTTGTATGTTATTTTTTATTTGCCCCTTGCTGCTTTTAATATTTTTCTTTATATTCAATTTTTGATCATTTGATTAATATGGTCTTGGCATGTTTCTCCTTGGATTTATCCTGTATGGGACTCTCTGTGCTTCCTGGACTTGATTGACTCTTTCCTTTCCTATATTAGGGAAGTTTTCAACTATAATCTCTTCAAATATTTTCTCAGTCTCTTTCTTTTTCTCTTCTTCTTCTGGGACCCCTATAATTCAAATGTTGGTGCCTTTAATGTTGTCCCAGATTTCTCTAAGACTATCCTCACTTCTTTTCATTCTTTTTTATTTATTCTTTCTAGTAGTTATTTCCACGATTTTATCTTCCAGGTCACTTATCCATTCTTCTGCCTCCGTTATTCTGCTATTGAATTTTTAATTCCATTTTTTGTGATGTTCATCAATTTTTTTTGCTCTTTGGTTCTTCTAGGTCCTTGTTAAACTTCTCTTGTATTTTCTCCAATCTATTTCCAAGATTTTGGATCATCTTTACTATCATTACTCTTAATTCTTTTTCAGGTAGACTGCCTATTTCCTGTTCATTTGTTTGGTCTCATTGATTTTTGCCTTGCTCCCTCATCTGTTGTGTATTTCTCTGTCTTCTTATTTTCCTTAGTTACTCTGTTTGGGGTTTCCTTTTCACAGGTTGCACGTTCATAGTTCCCATTGTTTTCGGTGTCTGCCCCCAGTGGCTAAGGTTTGTTCAGTGGGCTGTGTAGGCTTTCTGGTGGAGGGAACTAGTGCCTGTGTTCCGGTGGATGAGGCTGGATCATTTGTTTTCTGGTGGGCAAGACATCGCCCAGTAGTGTGTTTTGGGGTGTCTGTGACCTTATTATGATTTTTGGCAGCCTGTGCGCTAATGGGTGGGTTTGTGTTCATTTCTTGCTAGTTGTTTGGCAGAGGGTGTCCAGCACTGTATCTTGCTCCTGGTTGAGTGGAGCTGGGTCCTAGCCTTGAGATGGAGATCTCTCGGAGAGCTTTTGCCGTTTGATATTACATGGAGCTTGGAAGTGTCTGGTGGACAAATGTCCTGAACTCAGCTCTCGCACCTGAGAAGCACAGGTTGGCCAGAGCACCAAGACCCTCTCAGCCACACGCCCAGAAGAAAAGGGAGAAAAAAAGAAAGAAAGAAAGAAAAAAATAATGTTACTAAAATAGAAAATAAAATATATTTAACATTAAAAAAATTAAGAAGTAATAAAGATAAAAGAAAGAAAAATAGAAGAGAGCAACCAATCCACAAAACAAATCCACCAATGATAACAAGTGCTAACAACTCTACTAAAAAAAAAAAAAAAAAAAAAACAAAA
>NW_006775074.1:3077455-3081306 GCF_000442215.2 Lipotes vexillifer
AAAAAAAAAAAAAAAAAAAAAAGACAGAACTCTAGGACATATGGTAAAAACAAAGCTATAGAGACAAAATCACAGAAAGAGGCATACACATACACACTCACAAAAGGAGAAAAAGGGAAAAAAAACTATATATATATAAAAAAAAGGATGAGAGCAAACAAATCAATAAACAAATCTACCAGTGATAATAAACTCTAAATACTAAACTAAGATAAACATAAGATGAGAAAAAAATTAGATGCATAATGGAAACCCCAAGTCTACAGTTGCTCCCAAAGTCCACCACCTCAGTGTTGGATGATGTGTTATCTTTTCAGGTATTCCAGAGATGCAGGGTACATCAAGTTGATTGTGGAGATTTAATCTGCTCCTGAGGCTTCTGGGAGAGATTTCCCTTTCTCTTCGTTGTTTGCACAGGTCCTGGAGTTCAGCTTTGGATTTGGCCCTGCCTCTGTGTGTAGGTCGCCTGAGGGTGTCTCTTCCCTGCCCAGACAGGACGGAGTTAAAGTAGCAGCTGATTAGGGGGCTCTGGCTCACTCAGGCCTGGGGGAGGGAGAGGTACAGGATGCAGGGGGAGCCTGTGGTGGCAGAGGCCAGCATGACGTTGCACCACCCTGAGGCGTGCCATGCGTTCTCCCGGGGAAGTTGTCCCTGGATCATGGGACCCTGACAGTGGCGTGCTGCACAGGCTCCAGGGAGGGGAGGTGAGGATAGTGACCTGTGCTTGCACACAGAGTTCTTGGTGGCTGCATCCACAGCCTTAGCAACCCATGACAGTCTCTTGTGTCCATGCTGATAGCTGTGGCTCGTGCCCGTCTCTGGACCTCATTTAGGAGGTGCTCTGAATACCCTCTCCTTGCGCACCCCGAAACAATGGTCTCTTGGTTCTTAAGCAGTTATAGACTTTTTCCCGGACTCCCTCCCGGCTAGCTGTGGCTCACTAGCCCCCTTCAGGCTGTGTTCACTCAGCCAACCCGTCCTCTCCCTGGGGTCTGACCTCCGAAGCCGGAGCCTCAGCTCTCAGCCCCGCCCGCTCCAGCAGGTGAGCAGACAAGCCTCTTGGGCTGGTGAGTGCTGAGTGGCACTGACACTCTGTACCGGAATCTCCCCGCTTTCCCCTCCGCACCCCTGTGGCTGCGCTCTCCTCTGCAGCTCCGAAGCTTCCCCGCTCCGCCTCCCGCAATCTCTGCCCGCGAAGGGGCTTCCTAGTGTCTGGAAACATTTCCTCCTTCACAGCTCCCTCCCACTGGTGCAGGTCCCATCCCTATCCTTTTGTTTCTGTTTATTCTTTTTTCTTTTGCCCTACCCAGGTACATGGGGAGTTTCTTGCCTTTTGGGAGGTTTGAGGTCTTATGCCAGCATTCAGTAGGTGTTCTGTAGGAGTTGTTCCACATGTAGGTGTATTTCTGATGTATTTGTGGGGAGGAAGGTGATCTCCGCATCTTACTCTTCCACCATCTTGAAGGTCTCTCTCCAAAAATACTATTCTTTTTCATTTAGACACATATTACTTTTTCCTGAGCTCTTCTTTCCTTTATATAATCAGTTCCCATCCTGTATCATTTTCTTTCAGCTTAAAAACATATTCCTTTACCACTTCTTACGATATATATATGTTGGCAACATTTTTTTCAGCTTTCATTCATCTAAAAATAAATTTGTTTTGTCCTCGCTTTGTGGAATATGTTCAATAGACCCATAATTCTGGGTGGAAAATCTCCCCCTCTGTTCCCTCTCCACTTCCCCAAATTCCAGTTCTTTAAATATGGACATTTCTTTGTGTTCTGACTTCCATTGTTTCTAATAAAGAAAGCATTGTCACTAGTTTTTCCTTTTGTATGTAATGTACCATTTACCTCTGGGGGCTTCTAAGATTTTTCTCTTTATCTTTGATTTTCAGCAGTAAGTATGACTGTGATGTGAATAGGTTTGGTTTCATTTTTATTTATTCTACTGGAAGTTAGGTAAACTTTTGGGATCTGTACATTGATATTTTTCACCAAATTTGGGAAAAATTTGGTCACAACTCCTTTACATGTTTTCTCTGCTCCATTTTCTCTCTCCCTTTATTATGGGACTCTATGCACACATATATTAAATTTCTTAATGTCTTCCCACAGGGCAATGAAAATCTATTTTTTTTTCTACCGTATTTCTCTGCTTTTCAGAGAGGTTAATTTCCATGGATGTCTTAAAGTTTATTGACTTTTCCTAATGCTATTTCCAATCTTTTATTAATGTCAAATAGCGACTATTTTAAAATTTCAGAGGTTATAATTTTCAGAGTTAGTATTTCTATTCACCTTAAAAAGATAATTTCCATTTCTTTGTGGAGATTTTCCATAACATCACTTATTAAGACCTATTTTTGTTTAAATCCTTCAACCTGTTTAACAGTTGCTTTAAAGTCATCGTCTGACAGTTTTATTGTTGGGTCATTACCCTTTGATTTATATTTTTCTTTTTTTCTTTTTTTTTTTTGCGTTACACGGGCCTCGCACCGTTGTGGCCTCTCCCGTTGCGGAGCACAGGCTCCGGATGCGCAGCCTCAGCGGCCATGGCTCACAGGCCTAGCCTAGCTGCTCTGCGGCATGTGGGATCTTCCCGGACCGGGGCATGAACCCGTGTCCCCTGCATTGGCAGGCAGACTGTCAACCACTGCACCACCAGGGAAGCCCTGATTTATATTTTTCTTGATGATGGATACTATTTTTCCTGCAGCTTTGAATGCATAGAAATTTTTAATTTTATTGCAAGCTGGACATTGTGGAGTATATATTGTAGAGTTTGGGCTATATTGTCTTCCTTTAAAGAACACTGAGTTTTTTTCTGACAGGCAATTGATTACTGGAAGGTTTCCTTCATCTTACTGAAGCTCTGTTTAGTGTTTCTAAGGACATGTAAACTAAGCTGTAAACTAAGACATGGTTCTTAAGAAACTCCTGAGTCCTGGCCATTCTGGGGTTTCAGCTGTGTGCTTAGGATATTAACAATGCTTTTCACTCTCAGTGGGCCAGTATTTCATATTATTCTTTAAAACATCTCCATACCACCATCAACCTTGTAGCAGTACCAGTCACTCTGAGAGATGTTACAGAATCTCACACTGAATATGCACAGGCTAGGACTTGTCCAGGGATCTGAAGAAAACCCCCTCCTTCAGACACTCACCTATGGTATTCTGTTGCCTCTTACTCTCTGCTGTTCTGTGCTACACTTCTAGGTGCTTCTGGAACTGTGCACTTGGACCTTTTCCTCCTCAGCTCAGTGAGACCACTGAGCTGTGCCTGGGTTCTAATTCTCTGTGCAGTGGCTGGGAAATTATATATACATATATCCAGGCAGAGAACAATATAAATCACGGGGCTTACCTCTTTTGTTTCCCCTATCTCAAGAATTGTAGTACTGGGACTGCCCTGGTGGTCCAGTGGTGATGAGTCTGCCTTCCAATGCAGGGGACGTGGGTTCAATCCCTGGTCGGGGAACTAAGATCCCACATGCCACAGAGTAACTAAGCCTATGCGTCACAACTACTGAGCTAGCACCTCAACGTGCTTGCCACAAACTACAGAGCCCATGTGCTCTGGAACCCGGGTGCCACAGCTACAGAGCCTACATGCCCTGGAGCCTGCACGCCACAACTAGAGAGAAGTCTATGTGCTGCAACTAGGGAGCCCACCTGCTGCGACTAAGACCCGATGAAGAAAAAAAAAAAAAAAAGTATTGCATTACTCTCTTGCCCACTATCCAATGACCAAAAGTAGTAGCCTTATATATTTTGTCTTGTTTTTGTTTGTTTAGGGCAGTGAGATAAGTCTAAGTCTGGTACCTGTTAATCCAACATAGCAGGA
>NW_006775074.1:3081326-3083498 GCF_000442215.2 Lipotes vexillifer
CAATACTTTTTTTTTTTTGGCGGTACGCGGGCCTCTTACCACTGTGGCCTCTCCCATTGCGGAGCACAGGCCCCGGATGCTCTGGCCATGGCTCAAGGGGCCCGCCGCCCCGCGGCACGTGGAATCCTCCCGGACCGGGGCACAAACCCATGTCCCCCTGCATTGGCAGGCGGACTCTCGACCACTGCGCCACCAAGGAAGCCCGAGTACTATTTTTAAAATTTATTTTATTGAAGTATAGCTTATTTACAATGTTGTGTTAATTTCTGCTGTACAGGCAAGTCATTCAGTTATATATATATATATATTCTTTTTCATATTCTTTTACATTAGGGTTTGTCAAAGGTTATTGAATATAGTTCCCTGTACTATATAGTAGGACCTGTTTTTTAATCCATTCTATATATAATAGTTTGCATCTGCTAATCCCAAACTCCCACTCCATCCTTCTCTCATCCCCCCATCCCCTTGGTAATCACGAGTCTCTTCTCTATGTCTTTGAGTCTATTTCTGTTTTGTAAATAAATTCATTTGTGTCATATTTTAGATCCCACACATAAGTGATATCGTATGGTATTTGTCTTTCTCTTTCTGACTTACTTCACTTAGTATGATAATCTCTATGTCCATCTATGTTGCTGAAAATGGCATTATTTCATTCTTTTTTATGGCTGAGTAGTATTCCATTGTGTGTGTGTGTGTGTGTGTGTGTGTGTGTGTGTGTGTGTGTATCATATTTTCTTTACCTATTCATCTGTTGATGGACACTTAGTTTGCTTCCATGTCTTGGCTATTGTGAATAGTACTGCAATTAACGTTGAGGTGCATGTGTTTTTTTGAATTATGGTTTTCTCTGGATATGCACCCAGGAGTGGGATTGCTGGATCATATGGTAGCTCTATGTTTAGTTTCTTAAGGAACCTCCATACTGTTCTCCATAGTGGCTGTATCAATTTACATTCCCATCAACAGTGTAGGAGGGTTCCCTTTTCTCCTCATCCTCTCCAGCATTTATTATTTGTAGATTTTTTAGTGATGGCCATTCTGACTGGTGTGAGGTGGCACCTCATTGTAGTTTTTATTTGCATTTCTCAACTGAGTACTATTTTTTTCTATAAATTTATTTATTTTTTTATTTTTGGCTGTGTTGGGTCTTCATTGCTGCATGCGGGCCTTCTCTAGTTAGGGTGAGTGAGGGCTACTCTTTGTTGCAGTGCACGGGCTTCTCATTGCAGTGGCTTCTCTTGTGTGGAGCACGGGCTCTAGGCACGTGGGCTTCAGTAGTTGTGGCATGTGGGCTCAGTAGTTGTGGCTTGCGGGCTCTAGAGTGCAGGCTCAGTAGTTGTGGTGCACAGGCTTCATTGCTCCGTGGCGTGTGGGATTTTCCTGGACCAGGGCTTGAACCTATGTCCCCTGCATTGGCAGGCGGATCCTTAACAACTGTGCCACAAGGGAAGCCCCTGAGTACTATTTGTTTTTTTAATTAATTAATTATTTTTGCGGTACACAGGCCTCTCACTGTTGTGGCCTCTCCCGTCGCAGAGCACAGGCTCCGGACGCGCAGGCCCAGCAGCCATGGCTCACGGGCCCAGCCGCTCCGCGGCACGTGGGATCTTCCCGGACCAGGGCATGAACCTGCATCCCCTGCATCGGCAGGCGGACTCTCAACCAATGCGCCACCAGGGAAGCCCCCTGAGTACTATTTTTGATGATAGGAATATACATAATCATTGTTAAAATTCACTGTGTATGCCACTTTGTTATATGGGAACCTTGAGTTGCAAGGTAGAGAATTCATTATTAGTTCAGAGATGTGCGTCTACAGCACATAGTCAGAGGTCAAACACATTTGTGACTGACTGACTGACTGACAATTTTTTTCATAGTTGATGAGAATTTTGTTTCCAAATTCAGATTTTTTTCTCTGTTATTCCCAGATTACACAATCATCTTCACAAAGTGACAGAGATTTTCACATACACAATTCAAGATCAAGCAGGAAATGGCCAGTCTGTGCTGTCACCTGTAACAGGAACATTGATTTTATTTTGTTCATGGTGAAAGGTTAAGGGAAAAAATAAAAGGGAAAAGAGAAATGTTGTATTAAACTTTTTAAACGGCCAATCGGTATGAATCAAATAATCCTTCCCTTATCCCCACTTGCTCTTTCCC
>NW_006775074.1:3083525-3106670 GCF_000442215.2 Lipotes vexillifer
CTTTCCCTTTAATTCTTTTCTTCATTATATATATTTATTTCTTCTTTTGATTTGTCTTTAATGTTAAGCATTGGATACACATACAGACTTTGCTTTATTTCTCCTTCCTTTTTATACTCTATTCTATCTTTAACCACTAGATCAAGGATATAACTAAAGACATTTTAAAACATCTAAATCAGTTTCTAAGTCAACTGTAACATGGTCTTCCTTTTGACAAGTTATTTGAAGGATCCATCTATTTAAGCCTCTAAGTCAGATCTGGAGGAGCAATGCCCGAAAAAAGAAAAATGTCTGTTTATTTTAAAATGTTAAATCAAGCAATTCTTAACTATGCAGTTGGTTTTCAATATGACTTTCGTAACACAGTACATCTATTTGCGTTGTTGCTGTTGTTTATGGTCTGTTCCCCTTTTGAAAAGTTATAGAGAATTTTGCTCTTCTTGAATTTAGTGTTTATGGTTCCATGTTATAATACCTTAGATAGTTCCCCATAAGTCTCTTGGCAAAGGGGCATCAAAACACAGAAGTTTGAGTTACTAATTTTAATTTTTTTCATTTTAATCTAATTCTTTTGCCTCTGGTTTCTTAGCATACTACCCATTCTGGCATTTTCCCACATTCCTGGAAGAAAAATGACCCTAGGTTCTGTCAACTGACACACCAGCAAACCTTTGTGTCCTGAAATGCTCCTGGAAAAAATCTATTCATGGTACGTTGACTCAGCACTGCCCCACTGACCATTCAGCTACACAACTAAATTCTTCTCTCAGATACACATTTACACAGATCCTGTTCACAGTCATATCAAGTTTTAAATGGTGCTGAAATTTCTGATACTGTAAGAAACAGTGGAAAGTGCACGTAACGTGGAATCAGATAAACCTGGATTTGATTCTTGGCTCCATTGCTTGCAAGCTCTGTAGCCCCTCTAAACCACAGATTCCTCACTAGTAACATTCAAATCATAAATATCATTCATATGTTCCATGTAGATAATGTACCTTGCAGCATTTATGAGCCAACATAGGAGCTCTTAGCAGGTGTATTGTATTTGTAATTCTTTATAAATACTAGTCACTTAACTTCAGAAGGCCTGGAGGTAATAGATTCTCTTTTCACCAGAGTTGATTTATCAAACAATTAAATGCTTTTTTTTTGTTTTTTTGTAATTAATTCATCTTGTGTTGAGGAGAGAGTCCACACCACCCTTTAGGTAGTTGGAGCCCGCGGGCTATCCCATATTGACCAAGTGACTGGGAGCAAAAGTTTTCTGGCTAACTTGGCAGTGGACATTTCTCAAAGGAAAACAAAAACGGTTTGTTTTGCAAAAGTCTAAATTCTTTACTCTCTGCTGTAGATCTCATTCAAAGCTCACATCTTACTAGGTTTTTGTTAAGCTGTTTTTAAAGATAAACCACAGGCCCTGTAGCCAGAGAGAAACTGAATAAAAATCCCAACGTTTCTACTTCCTAGCTGCATGCCATCACTCAAGTTGCCTATTCTTTATGAATCTCATCTTTATTACTCATTAAATGGGAATAACATGACCTACTTTTTAGGGTGTTTGTCATGATTAAATGAGGTAGCCTATGTAAAAATGTTCACCCTTGACTGCCATCAAATATTAACTGCCTTTTCACTTCTCCCTTCTGCCTCTGATCTGTGCTACTGAATAATGACTTGAAAGATCTCCTGGATTTTAGAAGCCAACATGTTCAATCTTATGACCAAAAAAGTATATCTTGTACTTTGGTCATTTGTGTTGGTCTAACAATCCATGCAATTTATGAATCTGAATTTTACCTTAAAGTTTTAGCATGAAAACCTATATGTGACTGAAATTGTATTAAGTAGAATAATTTAAACCATTTGGCATTTCTCTTAATATTATTAAATGGAATACTTTCATTGATTGCAAACTGTGAAGTCTACCATGATTTTGGTCACACACTTGGGATAATTCATATCATATCTAGAATTTTACTCATGTATTAAGATGCCCCTGTGTGATATGTATGACATCAGAGGCACAAAGTTTTTGGATCAGTGATGAGGAAAAAATGAAAACACCTGGATTGATATTAGGGCACCTCCCTGTCTGGCTCCAATTAGGCTTTGTTATTTAGAGCATAATATCAAATACCTTGGTAAATGTACAGATTTGAGATTATTGTGTAACTGCCTTTGGGGTTCCAAGGGACTAAACTGTGTAAATCATTCTAGAAGGAAGTGAATTTTAGTGTGGGAAATAAGTACATAAAAAACAGGTTTTGTGATGAAATGAGAGAAAAGCTTTTTTTCATTTCCCTGGGTCTGAGAGACAGTTTGGTGTAGGTACAGAGCCATAGAGATGACCTGAGCCTTTCTGGCAATGGGGATGGGAAACTGCACTTGGTTCCAGGGAAGCAGCCAAGATGGCTCAGGGAGATGGCCCTTAAAGAACATTGGGAGTTGTCTGGGCTCCTACATTTTATTGTAAATCATTCTGTGTCTTGCTTTTTGCCCTTCCATCATCCCCTGGACCATCTATTAACCTTCATCAAGAGTAATGGAATCTTTCTTATTTTGTGAGAGATTGAAAAGAAGGGCATGTTCTCTACTTGGAACAATGTAAGAAAGTAATAGCTATATTGGCTCTCCTGAGTCTAGAGTGGTGATTGCAGCTATGGTAACCAGCAAGGATAGCTGTGTACATTGAAGCAGTGAGCTCTCAGAAGTTGCTGGCAGCAAAAGCAATCAACGGTGGCCCATCAGGAGGGGAAGAACTGAGTTGAAAGAACACAGAGACATTTTTCTGGAGATGGTGCCCTGGAAATCACTGACAAAACTGTGACTATACAAGGGTCTAATTACCAGCAAAGAAGGCAGTGGAAGCTCTTATTTTTGGAACTTGAATTATACATTGACTAAATAGAATTTATTCATAGGCTGTTTTGAATTAACATTTTAACATTTATAGTAATAATTCAGAAAAAATTAAATTATTGAGATTGAGTTATGAAAATATAGTTAATATATTGTATGTTAATCTTGGAAGTGGAGTATTTTAAGCAAGATCATAAAGATTTGTAATCCTTGCCACTAGGAAAAATAAATATTTTCCAGATTGGGAAATTGAAAAACAACAGGTTGGAGTGGGAAGAAGAGACTGAAGGAATGGAATGACAGGACTTTTATGTCTACACGAGGAGCATGTGGCCATGTTGGGGGAGGAGATTTCAGAGCAGCTCTTTGGTGAAGGTCATAGAATACAGTTTGTAAAGATATTTGATCTAAAGAGAAGGTACAGACTTGAAGCATTTGAGCTGCATAATTACTATCACTTTAAAAAAGCAAAAATTGTTCATTATCTTTTATTTTTATTTTTTATTTTATTTTATTTTTTTTAACATCTTTTTTTTTTTTTTTTTAACATCTTTATTGGGGTATAATTGCTTTACAATGGTGTTAGTTTCTGCTTTATAACAGAGTGAATCAGTTATACATATACATATGTTCCCATATCTCTTCCCTCTTTGTCTCCCTCCCTCCCACCCTTCATTATCTTTTAATCAGCTTATTTTCTTGTCTCTGTGATGGTACTTCTCCAGCAAGGATGTACTGCTTTATATGGATTATTTTCCTTTCTTTCCAACAGAGCTTGAAATAAAAATTTGTGTTAGCATTCTTGTATGCACTAAAGCATTGGGAAGTTAGCCACCTTTTACTCCTAGGATTTAACATTAAACCAACAGACAATTACAAAGACTACCTAAAGTTCCACATTGTTCCTTAAGAAAATATCTCACTAGGTTAAACCTCTGATTTTATTGGCTCTCTTCTAGGTACAGAACCTCAAAAGGCTGAAGAATATTAAGGACACCATAACATTTTAGCTTTGGAAGTTATCTTAAATGTCATCTTGTCTGATCCCCTTAACAATTCAGGGATCTTTTCTGCATGATCTCTAATGTTTCTTCTGTTTAAATGTCCTACTTCTTATTCCTTATAAGTAACACCATTCGGAACAACTCAAAAAGTTTTGAACTTTCTGAGGTTTAAGCTATTAATCTTCAAATTACACACAGAGAACGCCCTGATAAACTTTACCACCCTCTTGCCCCCTTTAGAGACTCAGCAGTCTCCTCTGATCAACAATGAACTTCCCTCTTTTTTCATGGGAGGTTAAGCCCAGTGACCTTTAAGATCTCTGCCTGCTCAAAATCTCTCTTGTTTGGAAGCCTATAGTCGGGAAGCATGCGGAAACTTTGATGTCACCAGATCTCTCTCTAGCTATGTGAGCAGATCACCAATATTGGTAGATCCTCACTCGTTATTGAGAGATCCAGAGCTCTTTCTTTACTATGGGATTCTCTGTTTGGGATGCTTCCTCAATTGTCTCTCTGTGGTTGGTCAGAATTAATGTGAATGGAGAGAAACCGTCAACCACAATGTAGCTAGACACACACTTTAAGTGCTCAGGGATGCAGCTGAACATGAACTGTAAGCTCTGATTCATAGTAGTGGTCCTGGCGCAGGCAGCAGAACACCCCAGGACCTTCTGTAAAATGAGGAAAGCTGCAACAGGATTTAATCAGGCAGGATGTTGAAGTATTGTACTCATGGTTGGGTCCTCTTCTCCCATCTGTGTAGTATCTCCACATCTCTGCTGCTTCCTTGGATCTGGTGGGTTCTTAGTCTACTTAGCAGGATGTGATGTTAACCCTTGGATAGTTCGGTAGAGATGACTTTCAGAGTTTTGTGTCAACAGTATGGTCCGCAAATATTCACTGAATACCTGTTGCCTTCTGGCATAATGCCAGAGGCTTCACCAGCTTTGTCTTACAGTTATTTTCAACACTAACCTGTAAAGTAGGCATTATTACCTTCAGTTTACAGATAAAGAAACTGAGACACTGAGAAGGTTAAGCAATGGGCTCAAATCACATGGCTAATGAGTGCCACAGTTGTATTTGAACACAAGTTCCTGTATTAGTTTCTAGAGCTGCTATAACCATTTACATAAACCTGGTGGCTTAAAAGAACAAAATTTACTACCTTATAGTACTATGGGTCAGAAATCCAACATGGTCCCCACTGGGCTAAAATCAAAGTACCCATAGAGCTTCTTTTCTTTCTGGATGCTCTTTGGGTGAATTGGTTTCCTTGCCTTTTCCAGCTTCTAGAACCCACATGCATTCCTTGACTTGTGGCCCTCTTTTTCCATCTTCAGAGCTAGCAACATGGAATCTCACTGACTCTGCTGCCATTATCACATCTCTTTCTCTCCACAGCTGGGAAAGGTTCTCAGATTTTAGGGACCTATCTAAGAGGATTGGCCTAGGAGAATCTCTGCATCTCAAGCGTCTTAATCACATCTGCAAGTCACTTTTCCATGTAACATATCATATTAACAAGTTCCTGAGATTAGGACATAAACATCTGGGGGACATTATTCTGCCTAGCACCCCTCCTTTTGATTCTATTTCCATAAACCTATTGTTCCAGACTAGCCTTGCTTCATAAATTTTGTGACATTTCCAGCATCTAACCTATTCCTGACAAATGGTGAACACTCAATAAATATTTTTGAGCAAATGAATAAATATACTAACATACCAGAATTTGGAGGGGTTGTTTCCCTGTACACAAATGGACTAATAATGATTGATTTAAGGGGTAATTGTTTGTAACATCATTCTAGACTCTTAAATTGGAGGATAAAGGTTAATCAGTTTTCCCAGAGGAGCAGAGATGCTTACTCGGTGTGCAGTTGAAGCAACACGATGTGCTTTTGCTGCACAACCCTGGCTAATTAGTTGACAGCATTGCTAATGCATGTATTATTGGGAATATTATGAATGCAACTGATCTCTGCTTTAAGGGTGATCCCTTTGGTCTGGAATCCTTCTGGGAAAAGAATACTCAGAAATTTCAAGTAAGCTAAAAATCTTCAAAAGAAAGGATTGATGAAGTTTTCCTTATAAGTTTTTTTTTTTTTTTTTTTTTTTTTTAAAACCTGGTTCGACTGGAGACTGGGTATATGCAATTAGTCAGGATGCCAGAAAATAAGCCCCTTACGGATGCACATTAATTGGAGTCAGTGGGAATACTGCCGGAATGGTTCTCTCAATTAAACACATCTAGCATGAGAGGAGGAAAATTGAAGTCTGACAATTTGATGAAAAATAATTGTTTCTGGTATTAAGCTTCACTGGACAGGGGGGCAGAGTGGGAACCCTGGAGGAGATGACTGAACAAAGGTGGGCTAGCTGACACATTGTGAAGACCAGTCTGAATGCTGAGACTTGAGGATGGGCTTGGAGCCAGTAAGCTCCCAGGGTAGTGGTACAAGAAACTGCGATCGGTACTAAACCAATTTTTAGACAAAGTGTGAAATTAGATCATGGATCATCAGGGTACATTACAAAATAATACCTTGACTAGGTTTTGGCATCTTTATGCGGTTAACGAATCCTGTTTAAACAGGGAGTGAAAGATGGCACAGTGCGTTTGGCAGGATTTCAAAATGCCCAGTATCTCTCTTTGGCTTGCCTCTAGTCTCCCTAGAGACAGGTACCTATAGATGTTACACGAACCCAAACAGGCAGCTGAGCAAGGATAGCAAACTATAAAGGGGAGACGGTGTGCCTTTAGTGAAAAACTGAGGGTGTAAATGTGGGCTTCCCCAAACAGAGATAAATACATGCATTTCTCAGCAGTACTGAAAAATAACTGTGAACAGAACAGCAATGTCACTTCAAATTACTTACTGCTTGAGTTAGGAGAGGCAAATGTTTTATTAATAAACAGGTGGTTAGAGCATTATGTGTTCCCAACTATCAGAGTCTAGGAGGGCAGGGGAGGCCAAGCTGAAAGTTCTGACAAGAGAAATGATTAACTGATTTCATGTGAGTGACAGACTGGCGATGAAAAGGGACTCGACTGTGCAGCGTCAGGGGGCAGCTGAAGGGAGGTGGTCAGAGCTCTGGGAGCCCCAGCTTCGCTGGGATGGAGACCTTGCTCACAGGAGCGAAATCCTGTCCTGCCTGGACTGATTAATGTGGACGTAATCAATCCCTCCTTGGGGAGGAAGGGAGAGAGAGAGAGACAGAGACAGACAAAGAGAGACGGAGAGGGAAAGATATGGAGAGGGGAGGGCGGGAGGAGGGAGGGACTGGGAAAGATATATGCTTCATTTGGTGTAGCGTGTAATTTAGGAACTGCACACTCATCCATCACAAGCTGGCTAATAGCTAATCAATGATTGCAAAGCCTTCGGAAGGTAGTATGTTTTATACAAATGCTAAATAACAAAAATGCTGGAATTTGGTCAAATCTAGCCTGCCAGGGAAAAGTTGGGAAGGTAATTGGCTTGAAGAAGGGCGAGGGTGACTCTAGGACCCTCACTGTATAAACCACAACCAGAGATCACCATGCGGGTGGCGGGAGGTGGTGTTGAAGAGCTCAGGGGCAGCTTAACTGTGGTGTAATTAGGGGTACTGCACTCTAGGAGGCAACTCCCCACTCTCCTGGATTCCTGACCACTGTTTTCAAACTGGCCTGTTCCAGGGACAAGCTCACAGCATTCGTTGGTTTGTATGAATGAAACTTCCGGATTAGAGGCTGCACTGGTTGTGATTTATCAGTGTAGAGCTGTCACAACAAAGTCATTGTAAAGACATCCCTCATTTACTACCAACACAAACCCTCCTTCCTTTTGCAAAGGCTTTGGCTTTCCACAGACACCTGCCTCTTCCCCTAGGAATGAGACCTCACAGTCTGGTAATTCTTCACCCTGTGACAGCTCTTTGAAGAGAAAAACTTCACACACTTTTGATTCCCAAAACTCCGTTTGCCATTTTAGGATCTTTGGTAGTTCTCTACCTATATCGTTGTTACCGTAATCATTTTGTTTATTTTTTAGGAAGAGAGATATAATTCCTCCTCTTTAAGAAATTTAATTACCAGGGTATTAATCCGTCAATTTCAGGCTGCTCAATGAAGTCCTACTGCAAAAACAGCTGTAGCCAACAATATTGCAACAGTGTATTCTTGTCTCTGGAATGTGCCTGCATAAATATTAATTAGGAAGAGAAACAAGACAGTAACAAAACTGTTTCTATTAATTATTTTGCCTCCTTTTCAAATTTGTCACAGTTTATCTGACTTTCTGTTTTGGAAGCTCTGGGAATAATCTGTTTTGGCCTATTTATGCACAGAAGGTGTCTGAAAGTCAGGGACTAAATTTACTGGTAAGTCCTCTGTAGAATAATTTTTTTTTTTTCTTCTTTGCTAATCTGGGCCCATGGTGAAGGCAGAGGAGTTATTTTCACTTCCCCTGTTTTGGCCAGATGGTTCTTGTGGACAAGCTGTTGGGAGATTCCCAGGACTTCTTGCCTCTTATTGGGCCTTCTTCCCAGTAACTGTTGACTCAAAACTTCCCAGAGTCTTGTGGTGCTCAAGAGCTCAGATAGTTCGCACTGAAAAGACAAAAATAAATACAGTGCCAATGCAGAACATTCTTAGTCATTCAGATGAATTTACCTGGGAATATCCATTCTCTGTAGCACAGTCAACACCCAGAAGCAAAACACAGCATTCTCTGAGCAGCTAAATGAGTGTCCAGAGAGAATTTCCCAGTTAATTGAACATTTTATTTGGCAAAGTTCTAGCCAGTTTGATTATTTTTCTATTTTTTTCCAATCTGTCTATTTATTCATTTGAGCCCAGAGAAGGTTAGAAGTAAGATGTGAAGAAGGTAACTACAGTGCAACTGCTAGAGATGTGTAAAGACAGGAGCCGGAAGTGATCCCTGATGCCAGATTAAGAGAGATTAGAATAAGTAGATGCAGCAGCAGGTCTGAAAGCAGTGGCTAAACCACCGAGAATGATGAAGACAGAAACCCGCACATCCCCTCCACCGTCAGGGACCTCACCAGAAAATGTTCCACATTCTGAACCACAGCCTTGTATCATCAAGAACAGAATCAATTTAATTCACAAAAGAAGAATCGCAAATGGCCGATAAACAAAGGAGGAGATGTTTGCCACAGGTAATCAAAGAAATGCAAATTAACCCTGAAAGCCATATCTATGTATCTGTCAGATTGGCAAAGCTTTAAAAACCAAATGACAGCCAGTGTTGCCAAAGGGACAAAGAAGCAGGCGTTCTCAGCTGTCTTGGGCAGAGTTGTGAACTGGTACAAACTTTCTAATGGACACTTTGACAGTGGATGGAAAAAGCTTTAAAATGTGTACACCCTTTGGCCCAGTGTTTCTAAATATGAGACCTTGTTCCCTAAACCATTGTGTGCTCATAATGTGTCAGGAGTTTCGCTAAGCTATGTCATGGCATTGCTGCCTCGGCAACCCTTTTGTTTGGCCAAGTGGCCAGTGGGGGCCCTAAAATGACACTAGCCCCTTTTTGCAAGCTTGTACCCTAAATCACAGCCCAGAGAGCCACAAGCAAATGTAAGTTCCTGTGATCTACAGTCTTCCCCACCTCCCAGGGCCTTGCCCTGGAGCACCCCTTAGGTAAGACCTCCTGTGGAGCTAACCAAACCCCTTTCTTTTTGGTTTGAATTGGTGAATCCTGCCTTAGTTTGAGAACCCCGAGGCACTTCATCCATGGATCCCAGTAAAAGCAGATGCCCCAGGTCCTGCCTCTCTCTTTGCCTTCACCCTGCCTCGATTTCCCTGTGTGACCCTTTAGGTGTGCCCTGTACTTCCTCCAGGACATGTGAGTAATAATCTTCTTGGTTTCAAGTTCTCTTGTGGTCTTTTGTTGAACCTCAGTTCACCATCCAGCAGCCTGTGCTCCACTTCACAAATATGGATTTAACAAAATTGTAACATAAGAATTTAACTTCAAAGATTGTTAGCAGAGAATTTTTGTTGCAAAAGAAAAATATTCTAATATTCTAAAAACCAGTTATGACCTAGCCAGATAAAATAATACAAAGTAGTCACTAAATATGATATAGAAACTCTTTGTTGATATGGAAAGATTTTCCTGATAAATTTAGTGGAAAAAACAAAAGAGTTATAGAAAATTTACTGATATATCTCTAGTTTTGCTTAAAAACACATAGAAAATAGAAAAACATATATCAAAATACTACTAATAATCTTTGAGTACTAGAATTGACTGGGTTTTACATTTTTAATGTTCTTTTTTATTTTCCTTTTTGATGAAACATATAATACTTATGTGTTAACATGGAATAAAAGTTTAAAAAATAATAAAAATTGGTTAATAAATTCTACATATTTTATAAGGAAAGTATTAAAAAGACAGACTCCAGTTATATGCGCATATTGTACTTCAAAAATAATAGGAAATGGTGCAGCACATTTTAGAACTATCTCCTTTTTATGATTTGCTCATTTATTCATTTATCTGTTCTCTAGCAATACTTTCTGAGCACCTACTATGGGCTAGGCACTGAGTATGCAACAGTGAACAAAAAAATATATTCCCTTCTAGGGATATGATATACAGCATAGTGATTATAGTTATTAATGATGTGTTATATACTTGAAAGTTGCTGAGAGAGTAGATCTTAAATGTTCTCATCACAAAAAAATGGTAATTACGTGACGTGATGGAGGTGTTAGCTAATGCTATGGTGCTAATCATTTTGCAAAATATAAGTGTATCCAATCAACATGTTGTACACCTTCAATTTACACAATATTGTATGTCAAGTGTATCTCAATAAATCTGGGGAAAAAAAGTAAGTCCTGCCTTAGTGAAGCTTACAGTCGACATGGGGAGATGGACAATCCTGTAATTATACATAACAAAAATTGCAACATTGACAAGTGTAAACAAGAGAGACACCAAGCCTATCAGAGAGAATTAGGATGGGTGCAGAGAGCCTTTGGAGGGAGGGGACCAGGGAGCATGATGGATTGAGGGAAGGTAAAGTGCAGCAAGTAAGGGGCTGTTAATGCAGGGTGTGGTTCCATAGGTAGGTGTGGGTGATGGATGGTACAGGGCCTTGAAGTCCATTCTAAGTTTTGTCTTAATCCCTTGCAGGGGAGCAAAATTTGCTACCCCAGAATGTCTCTTTGGCATGTGGATTATTTCAGGCTGAAAACAATTGAGGTCAAAAAGATTCAGGAAGAAACTTTGACCTTGCCCTAACTGCCTGAAAGAATATAGATAGAGGGGCTGTTCACTGACTAGAGCTATCACCAGAGGTATCTGCAAGGTATAGTAGCTAGATGTGATGGAGAAAAATTCCAGGAAGGGCTTAGAGACCAGAGTCCACCCCGTGTCCCATTTTCTCTGCGTGGCCCAGCAAACATTTATTTACCAAACATTTGCTTTTCCATCTCCCTGTGCATTACCTTCCTCCCCTCTGAAATACCAAACCACTACCCCCAACATCCTTTTTTTTGTCTTTAGCTGAAGATGGTATTTAAGGTGAGGTTTTCTGCCGTTTTGGCAAGTTGCTTAATTCTCCTGGGTCTCTCCCATGTACACATGTTATTAAATTTTTGTTTGATTTTCTCCTGTTAATCTGTCTCATGTCAAATTAATTCTATGCCAACCAGAGGAACCTAGAAGTGTAGAGGAAAATTTCTTCCTCCCCAACACCCTTTTAAGAGTAATGGGAAGCTTTCAATGCTTTCAGGCTTAGATGTGAATATTTTGTTTGAAAAGGTAATTCTGACTCTGGTGGAAGACACATGAGAGAAAGGCCTGAATGGGTGCAGACATAAAAATTAGAATGTTATAAAAATAAGGGAAGCAGAAAAGTAGAAGAGGAGGTTGCCTTGAGACATATGGTGAGCACAGTAGTGATTGAGAAAGGGAATCCTATTTGAATGTTATTCAAGAAGTGAGTTTGGTATGGAGGTTCCTTAAATAACTAAAAATAGAGCTACCATATCATCAAGCAATCCTACTCCTGGACGTATATGCAAAAGATTAAAAAGATAAAAACTCGAATTCAAAAAGATACCTGCTCCCCAGTGTTCATAGCAGCACTATTTACAATAGCCGCAACATGGAAGCAACCTAAATGTCCATCAACAGAGGAATGGATAAAGAAGATGTGGCACATATATACAGTAGAATATTACTCAGCCACAAGAAAGAATGAAATAATGCCATTTACAGCAACATGGATGGACCTACAGATTATCATACTAACTAATAGAGATTATCATACTAACTAAAGTAAGTCAGACAAAAACAAATACCATATGATGTCATTTATATGTGGAATCTAAAAAAATGATACAGATAAACTTATTTATAAAACAGAAATAGATGCACAGACATAGAAAAAAGACTTATGGTTACCAAAGGGGAAAGGAAGGGGAAGGGATAAATTAGGAGTTTGGAATTAAAATATACATGCTGCTATATATAAAACAATAAAGACCTACTGTATAGCACAGAAGACCATATTCAATATCTTGTAATAACCTATAGTGGAAAAGAATCTGAAAAAGAATGTATATATATAAAACTGAATCACTTTGCCATACACATGAAACTAACATAACATTGTAAATCAACTACACTTCAATAAATAAAAAATAAGCGAGTTTGGTGATACAGTGGATGTGGGGTTAATGGAGAAGAGAGTCAAAGATAACTACTGTTTTGCCTGTACCATGACTGACAGGATGCTGGTACCATCTCTTGAGGTAAGAAACAAGGGCCAGCAGCCAAGGTTGGGAGCAGGGTGTGATCTGGTAATGATCTGATTTTGGACATGTTGGTCTGAAATGTATTTGAGACCCCCAAGAGGAAATGTCAAATGATAGGTGATAATCCTTGTGAGAAATTAAGAGAAAAGGAAGCATCACAGAACTTTCTCAAATCTGGTTTATTGTCACCCGACCCTAAGCCAAAAATCTGTCCTATTTTTTTCTTTATTTTCCTCAGAATAACTCTTCCCATAGAGTTCATGTATTTTGAGGGAGCCTTGGCAGCATCTCATAAAGTAAGATCGTCACACATGACCTGAAGTTTAGTTTGATGCAAAAACTGGGATCCACAGTTGATGATGGCCACCATCATGGGAGGTGATGGAGAGACCCATATTCTGGGTGTTTCATTGTGTGTTGCTACTATCATCTCCTTTGAGAGCAGGTGGTGTATTTACACCTTCCTTTGTTTTTGAATAATGCCAAACACGGAGTTGTCGTTTCAGTTTGTAGTTGGCCAAAGTTAGCTCAATACATAAATCAATAGATAACTGGCTGAATCAATGTGTGAATTCAATTTATTTCTTCAGTACGCATTGCTCGGGTATGTGTGCCACACATTTGTTGGATGTAACTGGTGTTTCTGAAGAAGAGACGATGGCGAGGACCTAGAATTCTTGGCTGGTTCCAGTCACTGCCTTGCTGCCTTGCTTGGTTCTTCCTCACAGGTCTGGCCAGGACACACTCAGTTGCTGCTAGAGTTTAGCCACTAAGCCTAGTTGGCCTGGGCCAGAGGACCTCTCTTGTTCTATCATCAGGAAAGTAGTCTGAAGGCATGCTCTAGCTGTCCTTTCTTCATTTCCCTCAGCCTGCAGTGACAGGAAAGTGCAAGGGAAGAGTCCACTTGCACAGAGTGAAAACAAGAATGCAGCCAATGGCGAGAAACGTGGTAAATGAAAAATAAGTAACTTAAGCAGTCAATTCACACATACAAAAGGAAACATCTATAAATATACAAAAATGGACAAAAATAAATGATTATAAGAGTTGCATTTTTATCAGATTTATAAGACTTCAAAGAACTGATCCCAGTTAATACCAACCAGGGTACTGGGAAAGAGACACATTTACCCACTGTTGATGTAAATTGGTACAACTCTTTTTTCGGGGAGGGGGGCATCAATTCAGCAACATATGCTCTTGGCTCCAGCAGTATTACTTCTGGATATTTACCATCCTTTCAGTAATACCTAAGGTTTTGGAGCTCTGACCATGTGCCAGGTGCTAGTTTATGTTCTTTACAGGTATTAAGCTGTTTATTTTTCACAAAACTCTATGAGATAGTTCCTATTCGTATCCAGTTGCAGAGGTGAAGAAATTGAGTCCTAGTAAGGGTAAGAAATTGTCCAAGTCCATGCTGCTAATGAACTACGGATCATTACAGACAGTTCATTACAGGTACTTACCTGTACCTGTTTTTATTGTCTTCTTGTACAGATAGGCCAAAGGCATGGTGTTGAAGAGTTCAGGCTCTCTGAAAACTGCTCCACTGCCTCTTTGAACCGAATTATAGACCCATCACAAGAATAGCAGGAGCACCCCCATTCCACTGGACTCATAAGTGGGATTCAAAAATAGGCAGATGTTCTATGTCTGAGCACAGACATTTTGACACACCTCTGTGTCCTCCTTTCTGATTTACCTGACACTATTCTGCATAAGTTACCAGGGTACCTGGAACTTCTCTGCACATCTTTATCAAATGCTAGCTCCAGGGGTGGGTGTGGAAGCAGGTCCCTGCTTCTGTTTCCCAGGTGAGAAGCTAGGCTGAGACTAGCCCTTGGAGGTCCTTAAATAACAGGCTGCATTATTTTACTCTTTGCTTTGCAATAATAATTATGATGAAGATGACAATGATGATCATGTACAAATTATAACAAATAAGAGAGCCAGTTTATGAGTTCTAACTAGGCACTAAGAACCTTTATATATATATATATATATATATATATATATATATATATATATATATATATATAATCTCAATTAATCCTCACAAAATCCCATGAGATAAACACTAATATTATCTCCATTTTGTAGAGAAGACTTGAGCAACAGAGTGACATTATTTGACTGATGCTTTAGAAAGGTTTGTCTGGGAGCCTAAGTGTGAATTCACAGTCAAGACAGAAAGTAAGAAAAATCTGGACTGGACTGGTTTGGGAATGAGGTAAGGAAAGGGGACAGATGTGGCCAAAATCGTGGAGGCAACATCCATAGGACTTAGTCACTAACAAAATATGGGTGACTTGTGGGAGCCGGTCACCATTAACCTTCTTGGGCTTTTAAACCTAGGGAACTGGAGGGATAAGACTGATTTATATTTATAGACTAAACTCTACCAGCTAATTGCCTTGGTACCCTTGAGTTGGTAGGGGTTGGGGATATGCCAAACTACTCACCAGAGGAAGGTTATGATGGGCCAGTCATTTGATTACTGAAAGGCTTAAAATGGACTTGTTCTTAGGTGAGGAGAAAATGAGTTCAAAATTACTCTGACCTACTTTCAGAAAGAAAATACCATGATATCTATTTTAATATTAGGATCAAAAGGAAGGAATCTGATGATTGTTGTGAATTTACAGTGTTAGGTAAATTTATGTAGTTCATAGTAAATATTTATTTACCTGAGTTAGATTTATTTTCCAGTTATCATATATAGATGAGAGAAGTAATTGGCCCCTGGTCACATGGATGGTAAATGTCAGAGCCATCTTCTGACTCTAATTTCAGGGCGCTTCAGACCACCAAAAAGCCCAACATTGCTTTTTCCTACATTTTTCTTTTCTACTTAAAAAAAAAAAGATTATAAAGACTGAGCACTCATCATAGTTTCTTCAGCAGTCCCGTTCTTGTCCAGTGGTCCCACTCTGACATACACCAAACTTCTATGAATCTTCTGGTCTGTGACTCACATAACTCTTATCACTGGGCCCTGGCACAGTCCAGTAATACTTGCCTCTGAGGCATTTCAACTTCTTATTTACCACCTTCAGGCCCTGGTCTTGGAAAAATAATATAAAATAGTTTGCTTTTGGTGTCCCTGTTTTTGTCTACCTCTTCCGTTTCATTAATCATGTCCATCATTTCCCTGATGCCTTTCAGATGCTTAGATATCTGCACTGGAGGCAAGTCGGTTTTATTTTATTTTATTTTATTTTATTTTATTTTATTTTATTTTACATTCTATCTATTCTTTTCTATTCTATCCTCTCCATAAAATGTATTTATCTT
This sequence comes from Lipotes vexillifer, assembly GCF_000442215.2. NCBI lineage: Eukaryota > Metazoa > Chordata > Mammalia > Artiodactyla > Lipotidae > Lipotes > Lipotes vexillifer. The sequence goes on from NW_006775074.1 coordinate 3,099,474, forward strand.
GTGTATCATCCATTCAGAGCCTAGAGAGCTGAATAGCTAATTTGGTATAGGATTATGATGACTGTTTTCTTTTCCTATTAAAATTTGCCCATATTACTCACGGTTCTCCAGAGAAATGTAACCAAAGGGATATGTGGATGTGCGTGTACATATGTGTATATACAAGTATATATGTATATATATGTTTATATATGATTTGTTATAAGGAATTGGCTCATGCAATTATGAAGCCGAAAGTCCAAATCTGCAGTGTTCCTTGGCAGCCCAGAGACCCAGGAAAGCCAATGGCGCAGCTCTAGTTTGAAGGATTACAGGTAAAGACCCAGATTACCCATGCTGCAGATGAAGCCTGAAGGCAGTCTTCTGGGAAATTCCCTTTTGCTCTTGGACGTTTTGTTCTATTCAGACCTTCAACTGATTGGATGAGGCCCACCCGTGTTCTGGAGGGCAATCAGCTTAGTCAAAATTCACTGATGTAAATGTTAATCTCATTCAAAAAACCCTCTAAGTTGATTCATAATATTAACCATCATATTCTCTTACTAGTTATTCCTGCATAATGCATTTCAAATGTAATAATAGGTGACCTATTGGCAAGTCAAGAAGAGGGGTTTGAGTAAGAGGTTTTTCCACCATCCCCTCCCCACCCGCTCACCATATAATTAGCTAATTTTTCTTCTGTTTCATGAGAATGAGCTGCTTGGAATCATTTTGCTACAGCATCTGTAGTCTAAGGGTGTCATTTATTTTATTTTTAAAAGAGTGTGTGTGTCATCCAGTGCCAAATTCACATGAATTCAGTAAATTCCATTAGCTCAGCAAACATGTGAGCTGCTGAGGCTACTGAAGACAGAGGGTGGTTTTCCATTTGCTTCCTCATTTATTTCCTCAATCCCCAGAACTATCATTGTGTAGGTCATAATCTAACTTTCTTTGATGTCTCTCTGAGTATCCCTAGAACTTGGAAATGTTTGCCTGCATTAGGTGTGCCACTTTTGTGACTGGGCTGATAAAGAATGCATCACAGCGGCAGCTTCTGGGTGCACACGTAGGGAAAATACATAAACAAGAGAAAAAAAATCACCGACTTGTAATTCTTATCTAGCTGTATTCTCCAGTTTATTCTGTAGAACCGACTTAAGACACGTGCATTGTACAGCAGCCTGGACTCCTCCCCTTCAGTTCAGAAGCCTCTTGAACCTTGGACATCTATTTCTGTATGGGACCAAGCTGTACAAACTGAGACCTGAGGTGCTGTTCCTCAGATTTATAGATGTTGCTGCTGTTGCCAGAGGTTTTGGTATTCTTACTAATATCTGTATAATATGTTTGGGGGCCTAAATAGATGTTTAACAAAGTTACAAACCTTGAATATTGGGAGAATGTCCAATAGGACAGAATTCCAAACTCATATGCCTATATGGAGCCAGAATGGTAATACATATGTATGGTGAAAGAAGAACTTGGCAAATTGGAGAGCTTATGCTTCCTCTAACAGAGGCAGTCACTATTCAGGTAGAGCTATAGAGAAATGAGAGCCCACTATGGCCACTATTCTTCATGCTTTTTAAAATATATGGATTTATATGTGATCTGTTCAAATGGAATGATAGGTAAAGGATCAGTGACATTTAAAAATGAATGAAGATATAATGTTACTTAGATGACTGGATTTTTTATAAGGGAAAACAGTAAAGGTCCCTAGCTTACTCCATTCACCAAAATAAATTATAGATACCTAAATATTATTAGGTTTTAAAATTCATAGAAGGACAAGAAATCATTATAGATGAAGATTTATATGACCCAAAGGGAAATAATTTTCCAAGAACTATATCAAAGTCAGAACCAGAAAGCATGAAGAAATTGATAGATAGATTTGACTACTAAAGCACTAAAGCTTAAAAATAACTTTTTGACAAAAAATATATCCTTAAGAAAATTATGAATTGATGGTAAACTATTTTTGACATATAGGAGTGAGAAAAGGTTAATATCCCTATTACATGGCAAAGTATTTACAAGTATTTGACCTAAAGAAAAGTACTTTCAGAATAATGGGCAAAGGATATAAAGAAGCAGTTCACAAAAATGCAAAAATGTTTAGGCTCACTAGTAATATAAGTTTCAAATTAAAATGTAATATAATTATTCCCCAACAAAATTGGAAATATTTTAAAATGATAAGTAGGAGGCTGAGGTAGTGAGAAATTACAAATCACATACGTTGTTGATGGGGAATGCAGTTGGGAAAAAGATTTGGAAGGCAATTTGGCAAAAGGTATTGAAAGACTTAAAAACATGCTTGGTGTTTAACCTGAGAATTTTGCTTTTCAAATCTACCCTAAGATAGATATATATTTCAATCTCTCCCTACCTCTCGCTGCCTCTGTCTCTGTCTCTGCTCTCTCTCTCTTTCTCTCTCTCCTTCTCCCATTTTCTTACTCACTAGAATATAAGGTTCATGAGGTCAAGGGACTCTTGTCTATTTAATTCCCTATGCTTTTACTTGAGCCTAGAAAACTGCCTGTCATGTAGTATGTAATTAATAAATGTTTGTTGGATGGATTGTTATTATTTTTTTATTTACCAAGGACCTTGGCATCTTAGAGTGTGTCTAGGGAAGAATGACTAGGATGTTGAGGAATTTGAAATTAGATCATGTAAAAGCAAGAGAAAAGAACTGTTGGAGGAGTTGCCAGAAAAGGATCTGATAACTGGCTTCAAACGTTGGAAGGGATATTATGTAGAAGAGTGATTTGACTCATTCTGTACAACTTCTAAGCGAAGAAATAGATCAGTGGATGAAATAAATAGAAAGACAACATGAGGGCTCTATTTAAAGAACTTCCAAATAGCTAGAGTTGTCCAGAATGGATCTGACTACCTTGGGAAAAACAATTCACTATGGCTTAAAATATTCAAGCGAAAGTTCTTATAGAAAGATCCATAATGCAGAATAAGACCTTGACTAGATAACTGCAGATTTCCTCTGCTAAGAAGACTCACCTCCTTTTCTTCTCTAACATCACATTCTATACCTTCTCTCCTTTCAAAAGTAAGTTACTCCTTCTTTTCAGATGCCTTACTAAATATTACCTCTCTCTAGAATGCTTTCCCGACTACACATTGCAACATAGTGTTGTTTGTTTATGCCTTGTAAAGACATCTCACTTTCCCCTTCATGTCACTTAGAGTTCATCATAATTTTCCTTTTGCCTGACTGTCCTCCACTAGGATACAAGCTTTATGGAGGCAGAAACTAGTTCTATCTATGTTGTTTTTTTAACTGAAGTATCGTTGATTTGCAATGTTGTATTAGTTTCAGGTAGGTGTACAACAAAGTGATTCAGATATATATATATCTATATACACACTCTTTTTCAGGTTCTTTTCCATTATAAGTTATTATAAGATATTGAATATAGTTCCCCGGACTATACAGTAGGTATAGTTGTTGTTTATCTATTTTATATATAGTATTGTATATCTGTTAAACCCAAACTCCTAATTTATCCCTCCCCCCATCTTTCTATCTTGTTCCTCTTTTTATACCTATTGTCTAGTACAGTGCCTGGTACTTAGTAAGATCAAATTAACCTTAATGAGGCATGTACAAAGGTTGAAATAACTTTATATTTAATTTCCTTGGGAACCAGGAGTTATTAAATCATGGACACACATCTATTTTTTTCCTCATTTGTAGTCACAGTTTCCAGTACCTCCTGGTTCTGTTCATCTTGTGGGTACATTGGCCTATACATACACCTTAAGTGTTGTAACTGGAGGACTCACAATGGCCTTGCACCATCTTTGATCCTGCAGGCCTCCAACCATCCCACATGGATCCACTTAGTCAGTATGTGCAGGTGCAGTGCAGCCCTACTTGTTGGCCTAAGTCTTTTATCAGGGAGATTATGGAAAGCTTGGTAAAATTCTCCAGAGGTTCAGCATGCTCAGCTTTGATGCAAGCCTTTCTCAGATGTTGACTCAAATTCTGGAAAAAGACCTTTGTGTTTTTCCAAATTAGAATTAGGTTTTTTTTAAATTAAGAATGTCAAATATAATTATTATGAAAAATTCAGCTAAAACAGGGATATAGTAAAATCAGCCACAATCTACCTGAATATGACGTTTATCAACATTTTAGTATATATCTTTCCAGATTTTAAGAAAATAAGCATTTTGTGACAAAAATACTATCACGGTATAGAAACTATCTTATAACATACTTTTCCATGTGATATATTGAGAAATCCTCACCAGGTTAATAAATATATATTTATATTATCCTTTTATCATGCCTGTATAGTGTTCCACACTATGAGTATTCCATAGCTTAAACGATTTTCTGTTTTAGGATATTTGGGTTCTTTCAATTTGTCACATTTAGGAGCAATGATATAATAAAACTTCTTGGTTGCATATCTAATTGCCTATAATCAATTATTACATTAACCAAAATTCAAAGATAAAAACCTAGAATTAGGATTACTGGATCACAAGATACCTACAGTATTTTAGCTTTGGTATATATTATTGTCAAGTTGCACTCTAGAAAGTAGTAATTTCCACAGGTCCAGTTAGCATAATTCTATTGATGGGATTGGCCAACTTGATGTTTTGTGGATTTTAAGATAAAGTTCATTTCAAACTACATGATGGGATACAGGAAAGTTGATAGAGCCCTGAGGCAAGATAGTCAATATGTACTGTTATCCTTGCCATGTGTAGGAAAACTGTTCCTGACTGTTTCTTAAAGCTGATAGGAATGAGGAAAAAGTACATTTATTAAGTTAAAAGTTACACATAAAGTTCCAAAGGCTGCATTGGTTTATTGACGAAAAGTTTTACATTTAAACACACACCTGTAATTTGCATCACCTATTGAATAAAGTATCCAGCTTTCCTTTAGTTGAATAGACCCAGGTGTATGAACTGGCTTAGATCTAGAAATTGTGCTATATAGGTTATGGATCCCCACTACTGATGCTTAATTTAGATTTCTGTCCACCAGACCTCTATGTGCCAAATTGTATCTTAGTGGGCTGCTTATCTATTTTATTTCTGGGAAACTTGTGATCAATTAACTATTGTCACAGAACCCTATGAGTCAAAACATTCTGATTATCAGTTCTCCATGTTTTATTGTGGCAACTTCATGCATCTTTACTCTGAGAGTTAAGTGCAGCTATTTGGTTTACCACTCTAGCATTCCATTATTCCCTTTGAAATTAGGGACCATCCAGTGTAGCAGTCACCACCATCCTGTCCAGTCTAAAGAGGACCACTACATAAAGCTCTTCAGGAAAACTGGCACTCCCTCTCCCCTAATATTAAAAATAATATTTTTCATACTAAGAAAGAAGTATCATCTGAATTTTCCAATCAGATATAGTTTAGGGGGTGGATGAGAACAAAATTGATTCATTCCATTGTTCCTCTTTCCTTAAGTCATCTGTCTTTGTTCTAAAATATACCTGGGATTTTGTTTTAATCAAGTATGATAAGATGACAGATGTGAGACAACTCATGAGAAAACTGCCTTGAAAGAAGATTTATTTTTCACAGCTCCCAAGAGAATGGGACGTGCCATGCCATGTAGGGTCATATGATGAAGCACCTGGGTTAGTCAGGAGGCAGAGGAGCAAAGGGAAACATGGCCAGAGGCTTTATGTATTTTTTGAGGGAAGAAATAGACAATGTAGGGTAGGTATGCTGAGTAAACTTAGGCTTGGAGGCTCTGGGTTATTGGGGTTTTTCCTAGTTGTCAAGTACCTAGCTCTGGAGTGATTTTGGGCAGGGGGAATATTGGCTTGGTGTGTGAGAGTTTGATAGAGAAAGTGGTTGGGGTGGTATGTCCTCTGATTGGCTGGTTTGCATATCAAAAGTGTGCTTGAAGGCAAATTTTTTGTTTTTTCTAGGAATTACTTAACCTTGGGAAGGACAATTTCTTCCTGGGTCTGCAAGGCTCTAAGATGTCAAAGCATCAAAAATATGATCAGTGCATTCATTGTCCTCTACAATACACCAGGAAAATTATGGCACTTTGAACTCATTAACTGTAGACCACCTAGCAGTTAACTAATGCCAATCCTATACATTTGAGCCAACATTAGGTGAATAAACACATCTCAATGAATTTGGGCTAATCGTGGCTTTGATTTGTTTACCATTTAATGACCTTAGAGTCCACTCCCATAAAATCCAGACTTATGGTGATACAGAATGACATGGTTCTATAAATTTTTCTGTTTATAGGCTATCTCATCCCAGAGAAGACCAGGTATTTCTCAGTCTGGACTCTATTGAAATTTAGCTCTTAAATATGGACCTGGAAGTAATAAAGGATGCTGTGTAGGGGCCCTTAGAAATATTGACATCAGTTGGTGAGGCATTGTCCCACCCTTCATCACTGAACAGCTTTTATGCAGGGGAATCTCAGGTCCTTAATCCTGTCAGGGGAGGGAGTCTCTTTTGCTAATAAAATTGATTCAAGCAGATTTAGGAGTTCAAAGTTCTCAGCCTCAGGGTTTTACTTTTTTCCAACCATTGTATAAGAGATTTGGTGGAGTTCAGCTCTAAATTGAAATGCTGTTTTTCACCTTTTACAATTAGGTCCTAGATTATCAGTAATGCTGCTCTGTGACCACATACAGGAGATGAGGGAATTATTCTATGCTGCCATTAGGCTTTATGATTTTCCTCACTGTGTTCTTAATTGCATACCTTTTAATTTCTTATTTTCTCTATTCCTTTGGCTCTCTAGGGCCATAAGAGGAAAGTAGGTGACTTCATAATCTCTGTGATCATCATAGCACTAAGTGTTATAGGCCACTTGATATCCCAATTTTCCCTCTACTTGCATTTTATCCTGTGGCACTACTAGAGATAATTTCAGTAATTTTGCTACCACCAATATTGTGGATTACTCAAGTTTCACTTGCCTTCAACTGGAGGTTTTCTATGTGCTCTTCAATTATGTATGCAACCCAATCTCAAAATACCATATTTTGGGTCTGTTTTGTGGGATCATGATCCCAATTACTATACCAGTTAGGAGTCTAACAGGAGATAAATGACAAACCAAAATTAGCACCTTAAAATGACATCCTAAAATAAATGATCTAAAATTGGGTAATTTTAGAAGATTTTGTTAAAGAGATGATTGATAAAAATACAGGCCTAGTGTAGGGA
>NW_006775074.1:3106680-3109482 GCF_000442215.2 Lipotes vexillifer
TAGGGAAATTGCAAGGGATAAAGCGGTTCACAGACCTAGCAATAGTGGAGGATGTTACCATTTCTAGCTCTGAAGGGTAAGGGGTGGGAACAATTATCAGAACCTGGAGACAAAAAACTCTGGGAAAGGACTATTTAACAGAATCTGGAACCTTTGGTTATGGGACACAGCCAACTGCCAGGGCTACTCGTAAGAGCAGGAAAATAAATAGCTTGATCTCTTCATCCTTTGTTTTGTTTTCCTGTAGCTGCTCCTCATGGATTGAACTTAACTAAAAGACAAAGTAACTCACGGATATAATCCTTACAAATCAGCCTCCTGGAGCACAGAGGACTTCCCTTGGGTGGGCTGTGGATATGCAAAGGCTCAGTTTGTGCCTTGTGGTATATTCTAGCTTGACATGCTAGACATGCTCTCTAAAAGGGTTGAAATCTATGACCTGACTTCAACAATCCATCCATTTAGTGCTGTCACCTAGAGAGAGCCTGGAGGGACAGGAAATGGGGCCAGCTCCTGGTGGGGAGTGCATCAAAGAGCAATTCCTGGTGAGTTAGGGAATTTACTCTATGTTCCGATATTTAGGACAGAGTTTTAGTCATTATAGCAGGGCCAGCAAACTTTATGCAAAGTGTCACATAATAAATATTTTAGGTCTTGCAGGTCATATGGTCTGGTCTTTATCACAACTACTTAACTCTCATTATGGCTCAAAAGCAGCCATAGGCAATACCTAAGCAAATGGATGTGAACAGTTTCTTATAAAACCTTATTTACAGATTAGGTTGAGGACAGCATTTGGCTCAGGGGACATAGTTTCCAGACTCTTACTCTATAGAAGCTGGAATCAGAAAGAGGAAATTGAATTAGAAACTCATTATATAGTCTGAACCAACCCAGCAATAATTGGTGAATGCTGTGAATTAGTCAGCAATTTCATGCTCAGGCAAACTGACCTATAGCAGTGAGTCTATGACTACAAGATTAATTTCTGATTCCCCTGGCTGTAGGGTTGATGATGCTGAAATGCTGTTTTTCTAGTTAAGTTTGGTTCAGGAACCCAGCAGAACCAAGCCTATAGGTACGAGGCACCCTTGACTTTTGAGAAACATAAAGATGTCAGCTATCCTGTTCCAATGGACTCCTAAGACATCGGCATGAGCCTCACTTTCATACCAGACCCTCCCCCATACTTTCTTGCACTTAGGCTTCACCTGTTGCTCTGAATTTCAATCCCTTGCTTATTCCTGGGTCTCAGAACAGATCTGCACTTATCCTGTCCAGTGGGCCTGCTCTCCAGATTCTAGCTTTTCTTTATCTGGCCAGTTCTGATTAGGCAGGACATAGATTAAGATTGCTTCATTTCCAGCTAGTATATTTGTACATTTTTCATTTACTTTCACTGCTAAAGCTTTGGTTGTATTTTACTGGTTATTTTTAAAATTGACCTGGACTTCATGCCTCTATTTTTAATCCATTAAAAGTTTTAATTGGATATTCAGGAATGGAATCCATTTGGATCTCCAGATTTATTAGCCCTTGAATCACACATAGCAGAAACCAGAACATTGGAGGGTTCTCATCTGGATTTTGAGTTACTTCCTTGCAGTTTCAGAATAGAGAAGACCCAGTTCAGGGCTTTTAGCTCCAGATTCATACACTTGACTGTCTAGAGCTCTAGATTTCTTCCGAAAGTTCTGACACTTGAAAAAAGTTATGCACTTTTCTTTTACAGTGGTGGGAATGGCTTTCCACGCACATAACAACTTTCCCTAGTTCCCCACCTATTTACTTTTCTGACAAAGGGTGTGCATTTCAGTGAAAGGGGTTGACTTGAGAGTGTGGCCACATGCAGAGCCATGATAACTGGCCCATGCAGGAACAATTGAGCTTTGTTTGTGCCTTATTAATTGGACTAGGCAGAATAGTGAGTCACCTGAAGTAATCTCAGAAACAGACCGGCTTACCACCCATCTAGTCTAGTGGCTGTTTGCCATTCGTAAGGCAGGATGTGAAAACCAGCAGCAGTGGCTGCTAACTCAACCCTTCTGGAGGGCATCCAGAGCAGCCGGAGGGGAGCACAGAGTCAGGGTGGAGGTTCCATTGGATTTCTCTCAAGACACCAGGCTGGGGTTATGGCTTCCCATAATTCTGACCACCACGGAAGAGTTAGAACAGTGACAGAAAGGAAGTACTTCTGCTTGGGGCCCTAGACAGGTACATGCATTCTGTGGAGCTTCTGAAGGCCTGAGCTTAGGCAAGATTACAAATTGGAAAGAGTCTTTGATGGAGGAACACGAAATCAGGATTTCAGTCCTAGCTTTGCCTTAATTGCTATGTAAGTGAGGTCTAATCATTCAGCCTTTTCTGGGAGTTGGTTTCCTTATCTGTAAAGTAGGGATAATTGCTCCTGTCCTGTCTCACTCAAAGAGATGATAAAGTACTAAACGAGAACATTAATGAATGTGAAAGAACTTCAAAAATTGTATAAAGCAAAGGAAAAAGACATTATTATGGCTGTTGCTAATAAAATCAACTGACTCACTAGCAACACAATGCTCTCTGTACCAAACACGAACTCCTCATCCAGGCTTGCAAATCCTTCTTTCAACTGGACTTGACTTTATTGAGATATTGATAAGCTAAACTATTCTCACAATATTTCTTTCCGCAGCACATTTTGCTCATTCCCACCTATGTGTTTTCTATATTTTGTTTGTAGTTTTCTTCTACCTCTTTTTTTCAGCTCCCTCCTCATCCCCCACCCTGCTTCTTCTTTTTTTTTTTTTTTTGCGGTACGCCGGC
>NW_006775074.1:3109645-3110271 GCF_000442215.2 Lipotes vexillifer
GCATGTGGGATCTTCCTGGACCGGGGCATGAACCCGTGTCCCCTGCATCGGCAGGCGGACTCTCAACCACTGGTGCCACCAGGAAGCCCACACCCTGCTTCTTAAAGCTAGTTCTATAAGGACTCCCCACTCAGCTCCCTTCTCCCTCAGAATAGTCCTTTGAAGATCACTTCTACTCCTGTGGCATCAGCTATCATCTATAGGCAATAAGTTCTTCTCATTTTACAGTTAATGACAACACCACCCTCCCATTGGAAGTTAGGCAAGATGTAATCTTTTCCTTGTCTTCATCCTTTCTCTCCTCCTCCCATTTTCTTAGACATCAAGTCCTGAGCATCTATCTCCGGAATCTCTGTATCATTGCCACTGCTTTACTTTGGGCCCAAACCTCTTATAACTTGGATTATTGTCACGGCTTACTGATTAGATTCCCTGTTTCCAGTCTGGTTTCCTGCCAATATATCTTATACTCTTCTGCCAAACTGATGTTTCCAACACACAAATCTGATCATGCCATTTCCCTGCTTCGAATGCTTCAGTAACTCACACTTTTCAGAATTAAGTTCAAACATAGCACAGTAGCACACAACTTTCATCGTGATCTGGCTCCCACCTATCTCTTTCCC
>NW_006775074.1:3110281-3164892 GCF_000442215.2 Lipotes vexillifer
AATCCTTTTAGGTTGAACTCATGTAAGAATTTGAGGCAACAGAAAAATGTGTAGGTAAAGATTTGCAAACAAATGATGATTTGCTCTTGGAGCTCATCCCTGCCGCCCTTATGGGTCACCATGTTTGTGGTCCCTCTTCAGCTTTCCTCCCTGCCATTCCTCACCCAGACACCTGGCTCTGGTCATGCAGATGTTCTTGGAGTTCGTCAGTGATGTGTGGCTTTTGGTGCCTTTGTGCCTTCATATTTTGTGTCTCCGCCGCCACGAATTCCCTTCTTACTTTTTTTTTTTTTTTTTTTTTTTTTTTGCAGTACGTGGGCCTCTCACTGTTGTGGCCTCTTCAGCTGTGGAGCACAGGCTCCGGCCACGCAGGCTTAGTGGCCATGGCTCTCGGGCCCAGCCACTCCGCGGCACGTGGGATCCTACCAGACCAGGGCATGAACCCGCGTCCCCTGCACCGGCAGGCGGACTCTCAACCACTGCACCACCAGGGAAGCCCATCTTACTGTTTTTATCCCACTAAAGACAACTTGTCCTTCAAAACTTAGCTCAAAAATTACTAGCCCTATGACATCTTATCTGATTCTTCATCTGATTTATCCATTCCTATCTTGTGGTTCCAGAATAGCCTGAATAGTCTTCCGTCCCACCTTCCCTCGACAGTTTTAATCCATTGTGTGTTTACTTGCTAGATGATTTGAAGGCAGAGATCTTGTCTTAACTGACTATGCATTTGCAGCTTGCAGCATGTTAACACTCTAGATAAAATGTTTGCTGAACGAAATTGAGGTGTTCTTATCTAGAATACTCTCTCCCTCTCTCACCAGCATATGTCTTATAGTTCTCTTAAAGTTAATCCAAAGACAGTCTCTTTATATAATCTTGCTTTATTATCCCATCATCACGAATGATCTTCTCTCTGAATTTCTTTATAGCTAGTGTGTGGTTTTTAGCATTGTTTGTTAATTTAGAGGTGGCTTTGAAATATACTGTCCCCCAACCATCATTATTCTTTATGTATAAACTGCAATGCAGGGTAAAGTATCCTGGGAAAAGAGTCAGAGACCTTGCTCTAGTTTTACTCTGCTATGAACTAAATGTGTGGCCCTGGGCAAAATATTGATTTTTTTCCCCCTTGGTTTACATTTTCTTATTTTGAAAATGAGGGAATCTGTATAATCTCTAGGGTAACTTCTTGTTAAAAAGAGTACATGCCACTGATGTCTTTAATTCTTTCACTTATCATTTCTCATATATTTCACTTTTCCAATCTCACTGCAGTTTTTGAATGCAGGAGATATTTTGTGCTGCAATCCCTTTTGTCTATGTGTCACTGACTACATGTCTATATCTATATCTACATAAAATGAGCACTTAGTAAACTCTAAGCGCCTAAACTCTGGAGATTGTGTGAATGAATAATGTAACAAAGGGTTAATATAATCATTTTTTTACAACTTCAAATCTCTAGATTACTCCATGAGTTATGTGTGGTTAATGTATCCCATTGATACATCCCTATAACCAGGCCTATCCTTTAGAAGAAGGGCTAGATTTGAATTTTCAAACTTTTTGAAGCAGGAATTTCCTTCCATGCTGGGAAAAGATGTATGCTGATTCAAAGAGGGAAAAAGTGCTCTAAGAGACCCTTAAAGGGCTTCAAAGGAACTTTTGGAATCCAAACTTTGCCAAGAAAATTAAGCAAAAATAAATCATAAAAACATTATTGATTTTTTCTTCTTAATCTAAGGGAAGAGGTGCTGCTGTACAGAGTACAATTTAGGATTTCACCAGACTATGACTTTTTTACTGGTGGTCAGAGACATTTTTCAGATTCCAAGAAAAGACCAAAGGTTAATGTCCTCAGTAATAAGCGATGACATTTGTTACCGTCATATTGGCTTTAAAAAAACCAAAAAAACTGTGTTCATCCAGCACAGGTGCTCTTCATCACCTTTCATCTTAGCTTTTGAAAATCAGCAGCCTCCTCCCTCAGCAATGGCTGTATGTATAGAGGACGCAAACCTGGGTTACAGAGATCAAAAGAATTGCAGTTGAAGCAATTCTGTAGAGCTGAATATTGGGTCCTAAACACCAAACACTGTCTCCTAAAGAATAAATACAGTTTTCCCTTGACTAATTCAGATCAACTCTGTTGTTGAACCTGCAACAATCACTAAACACTTAATCCGCCTCAATCAGCTGTTTCTTCTCTGTTGGTCAACTTAAGTGGGAAATGACCTTGTTTTTCTAATTAAAGGAGTCAGTGATAGTAACCACACATTTATTGTAAGATTTGCATGTGTAATTATTTGTTTACTTTTATATCTCTACCAATAGCATATTCAGAATTGACACCTAGAGCAGATCAATCTTGAACGCTCCCCTCCTCTATACAACAACACTATTTCTTGTAATGATTATTATTTCCTGTGGTACTTGGTATGCTACACTATGAGTTCCTTTAAGTCAGAGATTATGTCTTATTTATCTTTGAATCTCCAGGGTCTAGGATTTTGCCTGATTTTTAGTAAGTGCTCAAGAATTGCTTATGAATTGAATAGATGAATCAATAAATGGATCATCCTCTGTAGCATGGCCAAATTTGATTACTAAGTGACTTATCATGCTAGAGATGATACACTGTATCAAATAGAGGTCTGCATTTTCCTTGATATGCCTAGACAGTGCCTAGAGAATTCTTTAAAGGAGTTATATAGTTCTACCAGAGAAAGCCTATGGACTTGACAATAGGTTCATATATTCCAATGTCAAGTCTGATCTCTTCAACTCCTTCAAAACTATAGCTCCTGGCATTTCAAGTTCTACAGCTTTAGGCCCAAAGTGGGTCAGTTGCCTGAACTGTCACAGTTAATTTGTCCGTACTATTGAAACTCTGTGCTGGATGTCAGAAATCACACAATTATGTCTCTTACCCTCCAGTTGTTACTCAATTTTCATTTTTCACACTCATTTTGCAAGCACTGAAGTAAAAATTAAATAGTAATCAGGGAGTAAAAACACACAACGAAACGATTCTTCAGTCACACAATACCAGTTGCTGCACAGAAATTCTCAGTAAAGATGTCAAACCAAACACCACCATTCAAATAATTTGAGTGCTCTGTCACTCTGAGGGTGATCCATTTTAAAATAACCTTTCTGCTAGGACTTCTGTATATCTATGGCTACAAAAGCAAGTAAGTAAGCAAGAATATCAGCGTTCTTTTAAAAAGTAACTCCTTTGCCAGTTTCACAACTTTACCCTGAAAAGCAGTAGATTCATATCAATGACTAAGATCTGAATTTGTTTCCCAAATGATTGAGACATTTTTCCACCCCACAAGTGTAATAGAGGATTCATTTATCCAATTTGTAATATCTTAAGGAATATCAGGCCTTAGGAGGCAGGCAATATGTTGTCTTACAATATGCTTTGGAAATTCTTCAAAGTGGTCCTGTCTTCAAAGTAGAACCAGCCTGGTGGGAGGAGTGTGATCTCTGTGATTTCCCATGATTTGGGTTGGGGGGCGATATTCTCCCTCTTGTTTTGTGCCCTGGCAGTTCAGAATCTCGGCCAGATAATGATGTACAGAAGAAATTCCAACGGCCTAGAGTAATTCCTTGTTTTCTTTTCTTTTGACATTTGCTGGGTTCTATTATTTGTATTTGCTTGGCACGCTGCTAGGGCAACTTTGCATGAATTAGATAATTGACTTTAATTCTCACAATAACCCTGGGAGGTGGCTTTGATTTCTCTTCCTTTACACATGAGGCAAAGGAGATGTTCAGGTAATTAGCCAATATTTAAAATCAGATTTTTTTATTCTTTCATGTGCAGTATTCTTTTTATAAGATGATAGCAAGAACAGTGGGGAGGTGGTCAACGGCAACTGAGTGGCTTTTTCCTTTCTAGACTCTTCGTTTGCCCATCTTCCTTCAAACATGAGTTTTAACCAAATTGACCATTTTTCAGTTTGTCAAGCTTGCCATGTCTTCTCTCACATCTCCTGGCTTTGCACAGGTTATTCTCAGAGATCACTATTTCCTTTCTCAGTGCCTGACAGAATTCTCCCTGCTGGAGCCCTCATAAAGGTTTTTACCACCTCTGGGAAGTCTGCAATTTCCCTTAGCTCCTGGCAGTTCTACAATTATAGCTCTGATTACACTGTGTGCTAAAGCCCTGCTTATTGTACTGCCCATAGCTGTAAACCTTGCGAAGCAGGGAGGGGCCACGTGCAGCACCCAGCATAGTGCCTGGAGCCTAATAGGTGCTCAGTGCAGACCATTGATTAACTGTTGAATCTGATTGTAATTTCCCTGCTTCCTCTTTAAAACCCTTAGTCTAGAATATAAAAGGAACACTAACAGTGGTGGTCTCTGAATGTGGGACTGGAAACCAGGTGGGAGGGGAGCACGCTTTTCTTTGTACACCTTTGGTGTAAATAATTTACTATGTGCATGAATAAACTTGTAAATAAAGGCAAAAAGTATTAAAAAGAAAAACAAAAACTCTGGCAAGTTGATTTTGGAAGGCTGTACTTTCTTCTACCTTGTCTTTATCGAAACTCTTTCTACGTGTTGGCAAACCAAGAGTCTCAACAGAATCACCAATGGAGCCATTGGTGAAATATTGGTACAGGAGCAGGAATCTTCTGTCTAGCTCACTCAGTAGCCCTGGCTGTGAACCACAATCTGCTGCTACTGGACGTAGCATAGAAAACCAAAACTCATCAGGAAAAACTCTCACATGCAAGGCTTAGGAAAGAGCCATGCCAATGTATTTGTTTGATGTATAAAAAACTTTAATTTTCCCCAATATATATTATACACCATAAATCACTTGGAGTTTGAGGAAAACTGAGATGTTTTGGCTGAAATGTAATAGGAAATTCTCTTTTGATAAGAAAACAATATAAATACACCAGATACGAGTCAGCCCCAATAAATAATCCAGGAAATTCTTAAGGTAGAAAGCAAAGTTTTTCAAGGCTATAAATCCATAAGGAAATAGACTGCTAGAGAATATACTGAACCAACTAGGAGGCAAACTCCATTAAAAGAAAATTAAATTAAAAGCTTGGAATGACTTCAAAGTGCCCTTGTTTTGGGGGAAAATATGGAGACCTGCAAGTGGAAATGGTATGTAGAGTAGTTGATCATAAATATGATCTGTCAATAAAGGAGCAGAAATTAAAGTTATCTTAATTCAACAAATGGTTATTAAGTTCCCACTCAGGGAATGGAGTGCTCTCTTGTGTACTGCAAGGTGTGTAGGATGTAAGGCCAAGTCCTTCCATTAAGGGAATTTACAATCTAAAATGGTGGCGATGATAAGACAACTATTAAAATAACCACAATGACCAAAAAATTCGAATTATCACCTGAGGGGTATACACAACATCCTAAAAAGTAGAGTTGGGGGACCTCACACAGTAGAAGGTCAAGGAGAGACTTCATTCATGGCAGTTGGGGTTTGGGGTCTGCAGCGGAGCAGGGAGCATTCTAGAAAGAAGGAATAATCAAGAACAGAGAGTTGGTGTTAGGAGCAAATGAGGTAAGACTGTCAAGGATAAAGAAACACACACATAAAAATCATTATTCCTATCGTTGGGAGGGTTTCAGATGGAGAAACTAAGCTGTGCTTTACAACCAGAATTCAGTCATGTGTTTCTTGCTACATTTTGGTTACTGAAATATATTTCTGTGAGTAAAAATTCTGAAGTCAGACCTGGACTTGAATCTTGATTCCTTCGCCCTGGTGAGCTCTGCAATTTCTCTCAGTGATGGAGATAATAATTGATGGAATGTATCTAAAGTGCTTAATAGAATGCCTGGCAACTATCACAAGTTCAATAAATTATGACTATTATTATTACTTTTATTATTATCATTATTTTTATGCTTGGTTTCAGGGCAGTAGGCCAGGGTCAGGGTGCAAAGGTATTGGTCAGTTATATTTTCTGGTAATACAATGCCATAGAGTCATGCCTGAGACCTAGGGAGAGATGTGACGATAGTACAATGGGTGAAAATTAGAAGAGTGAATTCTCCAGGTGTACAAAGAGCATGAGGTAGCACAGTGTTGTAGCCCATGGGACAGACTGATGGGATGCTTAAGGATGAAGGTTATCGGAGCCTACTGAACATGGCACCCAGCCATCAGAGCCACTGATCACACTACATTTGGAACAAGGAAAATGACACGAGGTGGTGGCACCTTCGTCATGGACATATGTAGCTTCTACAGCAGCGTCACTTCAGAGATCCAGAAGGGAAGGGAAGGAAAATGGTGAAAGGCAATGTGTTGCTAAGGGGAGAACTCATGAGGTGATATATCCGTCACCTCTCTGAGGACTTTGGGAACTTAGGGAGAAATTAGAGGAAGCTGGGCTAGGAGGCAGTGACTACTATTTATTGATTGTTTTTTGCCTTTTGTTCCCCTGCACCTCCTCCCTTCCCCAAGCTGATGTGAGGTAGGGCAACACCAGTTACACTGAGAGAGGAACAGAACTAAGCTTGGGAAGATGGCAACCTGCAGGGGGATGGGTTGGGGAGAAGCTGGAGCAGAGAGATTCCTCTGATACTTGAAGCTGTGTTCTCTACCCCAGAGTGTGGGCAAAACAGTTAATGATCAGAAGGAAAGAAAACGTTAGATATGCAAGATCTATTTCTCTAGCAAAAATAAGGAAAAAAACTCAACTCACCTAACACTTAGGTTCTATTTGATACCCGCTTCTTGACTTCATTTCTCATATTAAAGGGCAAGAATCCTAATTAAGGCCTACCACATTAACTATTAATCACTTTTAATTGGGTTTGGATAATACCATCTTGTGGTTCAATAGATGAGTCTTTGGTTTATTACACTTCATGGCAATTAAAGGCTTTAGACAACTTGTTATTTTAGCTGCTTAATAATGTGTTGCTACTTCAATATTTAATATTTAGCAGCACATGCTTTTGGTGACCATATAGTATTATTCCAATGCACCCCTTGATTTCTTGGCCCCTATTCTCCTTAGATAGTTATAAAATGGGTTTTCATTTCAACCTGCAGGTGACTTTGAAGACATATTGCCATATGGTGCTAAAAACATTATAATACATCACCGCTTGTTTGCCAGATGTTGTTCTCCTCTGCTAGGCAGTGATTCAGATGCTCTGGGATGATTTTGCAAAATGAATCTTGCTAAATGAGAGAGTTTTCATCGTCACGTCCCATCTCGTTATTATTAGCTGGGTGTTTGAAACATACGAGAAAAATGAACAATTTGAAAGGAATCCATTAGATAGGCAAATAACAGTATTTTCTGCTGCCCAGGTGCCTGCCAGCCTTGTTTGTGACAGCATCCCCATTTCACAGAGTGGGAAATAGAGTCATAGAAAACTGATTCCACAGGGCAACTTGGATGTAGATGCGCACTGTCAAGTGTTCTTTCAAGGCACTGGGATTTCAAACTGCTTTTGTATGTTGTGTGAGCAGAGACAAGTCCAGCCGTTCTCTAACTGAATAGCCAGTTCTTTTGCGGCATGATTCAAGAAGGGCCAGGAAGTTCTATGCGACAGTGTCTACATTTCCACCATTATTGATTTAGCATTTGAAGTAAGGAAATTTTTCGCCAGAATTTCTCTTTAAAATTGTCCTATATTACAAGGGTGGGGCAGAGTTTGTAGTGTGCAAGGGTTAAAACTCAGTCACCTGCATTTGGTTTCCTTTTTTCTATACCCATCTTCACCTTGGTATCCTTAGTACCAGCTGAGCACTCATTGAATATTCATTGAATGAGTAATTGAATGAATGAATGCATGAACAAAAGAACGTGACCGGCCTCCATAAGAAGAGCACTGGTGAAGAATGTGTGCCTTGGCATATGTATAGCGTAGACAGATGCTTGCTATGGGAGGACAGTAAAACGGCAAGTCAATTCACTACCTAAAATGCCTTGGAATTCCAGGGCATGTTTTGGCAGAAAGACTGCTGCTGGACGTCATCTTTGTAGAGTTACAGAGTGCAGCTTTATGAACAATACGTGTACCCCCAATGCTGTGTACAATACAGCCATTTCCTCGTTGGGATGGGCCTTTCTACCATTAGTAGATGAGAAGATTTTCTCCAGAATGCTCTGTACTGGTCATGGTATAGCATCAGTTTTTTGCCCAGCCCAGGATCAAGGTCGAGTCTGTCCACTTCCACTGTTATTGATGGAGCTGCCAGTCTGGCAGCGAACAAATCCATCACTGGTTTTCTGTCAGATGCTTGCCCTCAAGTTTTGGCAGTTGGATCACAAGTCTTTTCCTGGCAAAAATACCAGATTCTTATAAAAGTACCTTTAACAGGGATAACCCTGGAAATTGGAATATATTTGAAATCATTAGAGCAGGACCTGGATTCATAGTCAGGCTTTTGTATACATGACCACAAAGGAAAACATCAGATATTGGTGGATTTATGATAGTCTAGAAGGAAAGCTTAATTCAATAGGATGAAAAGATAAAGCTGAAAGAAAAGACTGTTCTTCTTTTGAGTCCTTGGAGAGGACTTAAATTTAAAAATAATTAAATTTTTACTGTGCGAATTCAAACTATGGTGAGAAAATGTTTAAATGTTCTATTATAGAGGCTGGAAATTATAAGGTTTGAAATCGTTGGTGGGTTACACAATTCAACTTCTTTCAGTTCACTTTAGAAGGAAATAGGCAAAACTTCATATCAACAAATATTTGATATATACTTGCTATGATAATAGTTGCTTGAGCATTAATTACCTGCTAAGCATAGTGCTAAATGCATTTTGTTTGTCATTTCTCTTCATTCTCATTACAGCCCTATGATGGTACAGGCATATCTAGTTTTATTGTGCTTTGTTTTATTCCACTTCATAGATATTATGTTTGTTACAAATTGAAGGTTTGTGGCAACCCTGTCTAGAGCAAGTTTATCGGCACCATTTTCCCAGTAACATTTGTTCACTTTGTATCTTTGTGTCACATTTTGGTAATTCTCCCAATATTTCAAACTTTTTCATTATTATTAAATTTGTCTTGGTGACCTGTGATCACTATGTGATCTGTGACCTTCGATGTTGTTGTTTTGGGGCACCAAGAACTGTGTCCGTATAAGACAGCGAACTTAATCGATAAATACTGTGTGTGTTCTGATTGGCCGTTCCCTCATCTTTCTCCCTCTCCTAAGGCCTCCCTATTTCCTGAGACACAACAATATTGGAATTAGACCGATTAATAACCCTACAATGGCCTCTAAGTATTTAAGTGAAAGGAAGAGTCACATGTATCTCACTTTAAATCAAAAGCTAGAAATGATTAAGCTTCATGAGGAAGGCACGTCAAAAGCTGAGATAGCCCCAAAACTAGGTCTCTTATGCCAAACAGTTAGCCAAGTTGTAATTGCAAAGTAAAAGTTATTGAAGAAAATTAAAAGTGTTATTCCAGTGAACACATGAATGATAAGAGAGTGAAACAGCCTTATTGCTGACATGGAGAAAGTTTTAGTGGTCTGGAGAGAAGGTCAAACCAGTCACAACATTCCCTTAAGCCAACACCTAATCCAGAGCAAGGCCCACTCTCTTCAGTTCTGTGAAGGCTGAGAGACGTAAGGAAGCTGCAGAAGAAAGGTTTGAAGCTAGCAGAGATTGGATTAAAAGGCTTAAGGAAAGAAGTCATCTCCATGACGTTAAAGTGCAAAGTGAAGCAGCAAGTAGTGATGTAGAAACAGCAGCGAGTTATCCAGAAGATCTAGGTAAGATAATTACTGAAGGTGGCTCCACTAAACAACAGATTTTCAGTGTAGACAAAACAGCCTTATACTGGAAGAAGATGCCATGTAGGACTTTCATAACTAGAGAGGAGAAGTCAATGCCTGGTTTCAAAGATTCAAAGGACAGGCTGACTCTCTCGCTAGGGGCTAATGCTGCTGATGGCTTGAAGTTGAAGCCAATGCTCATTTATCGTTCTGAAAATCCTGAAGCCTTTAAGATTTATGCTGAATATACTCTGCCCGTGTTCTATAAATAGAACTACAAAGCATGGAAGACAGGCCATCTATTTACAACATAGTTTACTGAATATTTTAAGCCCACTGTTGAGAACTACTGCTCAGAAAAAAAGATTACTTTCAAAACATTACTGCTTATTGACAATGCACCTGGTCACCCAAGAGCTCTGATGAAGATGTACAGTGAGATTCATGTTGTCTTCATGCCTGCTAGCACAACATCCATTCTACAGCCCATAGATCGAGGAATAATTTTGACTTTCAAGTCATTATTTAAGAAAGACATTTCATAAGGCTATAGCTGCCATAGATCATGATTTCTCTGGTGGATCTAGGTAAAGTCAATTGAAAACCTTCTTGAAGGGATTCACTATTCTGATGCCTTTAAGAACATTCATTATTCACAGGAAGAGGTCAATATATCACTATTAACAGGAGTTTGGAAGTTAATTCCAATCTTCCTGGGTGACGTGAGGGGTTTGAGACTTTGGTGGAAGAAGTAACTGCAGATATGGTGGAAACAGCAAGAGAACTAAAATTAGAAGTGGAGCCTGAAGATGTGACTCAGTTGTTGCAGTCTCATGATAAAACTTCAGCGGATGAGCAAAGAAAGTGGTTTCTTGAGATGGAATCTACTTCTAGTGAAAAGGCTGTGAAGATTGTTGAAATGGCAATAAAGAATTGAAAATATTACATAAACTTAGTTGATAAAGCAGTAGCATGTTTTGAGAGGATTGACTCCTATTTCGACAGAAGTTCTTTGCAAGTAGTAGACTATCAAACAGCATTGCATGCTACAGAGAAATCATGCTTGAAAAGAGTCAATGAATGCAGCAAACTTCTTTATTGTCTTATTTTAAGAAACTGCCACAGTCAACTCAACCCTCAGCAACCACGACCCTGATCAGTCTTCAGCCATCAACACTGAGGCAATACTTTGTAATGGCAAAAAGATTACAACTTGCTGAAGGGTCAGATGATGGTTAGCATTTTTTTTTTAGCAATAAAGGACTTCTTAATTAAGGTATGTACGTTGTCTATTTAGACATAACACTATTGCATACGTGATAGATTACAGGCTAAACATAAGTTTTACACACACTGGGAATCCAAAAAAAAATGATTTGATTTATTGCTATAATCTTTTTATTGCAGTTGTCTGGAACCAAACCTGAATTATCTCCAAGGTCTGCCTGTGTTATTGTAACCATTTTACAGGTCAAGAACAAGGCTTAAAGAACCACGCTTAAGACTTGGCTTAGGTCACACAGCTAATAGGTGTAAATAGCAGTCTTAAGAATAAATTTAGGTTTTAAAACAGGCTCTACTCTATACACTCACCCTCAACCCCTTTGCTAGGCACTGTGGGAAAGTGGGAGATGCTGTGATACCCACATAGATCCCCTGTCCCAGGCCTGTGCACTCTACCCCTAGCTGCTGTGTGAGCTGCTCATGGCTTGCAGTTGCTTCATCCCCTTCTCCTGGCTACCTTGCCCAGGGTTACTTGTCCCTCTCCACCACTGTGGCTCACAACAGGTCGATGCTTCAAGGCAGGCAACTTTGTGCCGTGGTTTATGTTCTATAGAGCCTTAGACCTATGCATGGGACCAAGAATGTACTTGACTGGGACCACTTACCACTTTCCTATCCCATTCTCTTCCCTCCCTTACAAGCTCATCCTTAAGAGCACTTTGTTAATAAATCACATTCAGCTAAATCCCCATCTCAGGCTGTGCTTCTAGGCAACCTGACCAATGAAGAGCTTCTTTCTCTAAGAGTCATACAATCTTAATGCAAGGAAGAAGTTTCAAAATAGCCAGTGTCATTTAAAGATGGAATAAATGGTCTGGGTCAATGCTGAGTTCCCTCTTTCAGGAAGTATACATTATAGGCTGGGTCCGTGACCATTTGGGCAGGGAATCGTGTAGCGACTTCAGGCATGAACCAGAAGGAGGTACTAGATAAATTTTAACTCCAAGATTCAATCTTTCCATGAGCTGAGACTTGCTGATAATAATTTTTATATGTGTTTTGTATCTTATATTTTCTATAGAGATAGTATTGCCTTGTGGTTTAGAATACAAATGCCATAGACTGACTTCTTGGGTTCTAATCCTAGCTCTGTTGTTTATGTGTAGTATAACCTTGGACAAGTTTCTTTACCACTCTTAGTTTCCTTTTCTGAAAAATGGAGATGTAATTGTACCTATCATGGGGATTAAATGAGCTGCTAACATGTGAAATGCTTAGAACGATACCTGGCATATAGCAAGTGCTCAATATTAGCTACTGTTTTATATCTCTCTGTATGTGTGAAACAACTCACCAATGCCTGTTATATTGAATAGTGAATATGTTTGGTTTGCACTATAAGTGATTTCCCTCTTTTTCCTATCCACCGTGTTGTAAATTCCTTGATTAGAAGGAACTCTGTCTTTGTAAAAAATTAAGATATAATTTACATACCATAAATTTTATTGTTTTAAAGTCTATACTTCTGTGGCTTTTACGATATTCACAAGGTTATGCAACCCTCTCTACTATATAATTCCATAACATTTTCCCCACCCCAAACAGAAACTTATGCCTATTAAGAGTCACTTCAGGGCTTCCCTGGTGGCGCGGTGGTTGAGAGTCCACCTGCCAATGCAGGGGACACGGGTTCATGCCCTGGTCCAGGAAGATCCCACGTGCTGCAGAGCGGCTGGGCCCGTGAGCCACGGCCGCTGAGCCTGCGCGTCCGGAGCCTGTGCTCCGCAACGGGAGAGGCCACAGCAGTGAGAGGCCCGCATAGCGCAAAAAAAAAGAGTTACTTAACACTGCCCCCTCCTTCCAGTCCCTGGTAACAACCAATCCACATTCTGTGTCTATGGGTATTTTGTATAAATGGAATCACAATAAGTGGGCCTTTGTGACAGACTTTTATTGTTTAGCATAATATTTTCAAGGTTCATTCATATCATAACATGTATCAGTACTTCATTCCTCTTAATGGCCAAATAGTATTCCATGTTTATATTCATTGGTTGATGGACATTCATTCTACTCATTGGTTGGTGGACATTTCCTTCCCCCCACTTTTTGGCTATTATGAACAATGCTTCTAAGAACCATGTGAGTATGTTTTCGTGTAAATATGTGTTTTCAGTTCTATTGGGTATATGCCCAGAAATGGAATTGTTGGATCATATGATAACTTTATGTTTAACTTTTTGAGGAACTGTCAAACTGTTTTCCAAGATGGCTACATCATTTCACATTCCCACCAACAAATATGATGGTTCTAATTTCTCCACATCCTTGCCAACAATTTTTATTGTCTATCTTTTCGATTATAGTTATCCTAGTGGTTATAAAGCAGTATCCCACTGAGATTTTGATTTGCATTTCTATGATGACTTATAATGTTAAGAATCTTTTTGTATGCTACTGACCATTTGTATATCTTCTATGGAGAAATGTCTATTCAAATCTTTGCTCATTTTTAATTAGGATATTTGTCATTTTATTGTTGAGTTATAATAGTTCATTATGTATTTGAATATTAGGCCTTATCAGATATATAATTTGCAAATATTTTCTTCCATTCATTGTCTTATCATTTTATGACAGAGTTCTTTGAAAAACAGAAGTTTTAAACTTTGATGAAGTTCACTTTATCTATTTGTCTTGTACTATTATGTCATATATTATGCTTGTACTTTAGGTGTTGTATCTAAGAAACCATTGCCAATACATGAAGATTTACACTTATGTGTTCTTCTAACTTTGTCTCTTTTGACTTAGGATCCTTAGTGAAAAGCATGATGTCTGGAACC
The DNA here is from genome assembly GCF_000442215.2 of Lipotes vexillifer. Classification (NCBI taxonomy): domain Eukaryota; kingdom Metazoa; phylum Chordata; class Mammalia; order Artiodactyla; family Lipotidae; genus Lipotes; species Lipotes vexillifer. Next base: position 3,124,114 of record NW_006775074.1, read on the forward strand.
TAGTAGATTCTCAAAAAATGTTGGTCGAATTAATGACTGGGTACATTGGAGTGGCTGGCTAGACTGTGTGCGCATGGGTTGCAGTATTTTATTATCTCCGCATTTCCACCCAGCGTTTGGCATTGTGTTTGCACTGTAGGTAGTACTTCAAGTTTCGTTGACACTTGCTTGATGAAATCAATAAGCCTTACGACAGTCTCACTACAAACTTGTGATTGAGGCCAGGGAGGTGTTATTAGTCCATTTGATAGATGAGAAAACTGAGAACCAGAGATTAAATGAATTACTCAAGGCCACATAACTAGTGGTAGAGCTCTCTCCTCAGGGCTCCCCCATTTGGCTCAAATATGTGGGCTCCTTTCTCTAGGCTTAGCAGTCACCATGGTTCCCTGGCTGTTTTTCCCTTCAGTCACACTTTTATGACTGTCTCTGATACTTCTAAATGAATACCTAGCACTGTGTGCATTGAGTACACTGAAACTCGATAAATATTCAAACAAATAATCCCCAAAGCATTTTAGTCCTTATTCTCACACTCTTTTCTCTTTGCCCTTGGCAATATTTGCTTCATTTCTTTTCTCTTCATGGGCAAACTCGACTTAAGACCTGCAAAGCTTGTTCTCTGAGTACCACCAGTATTCTATTGCCTGTGCCACACAATTCACCATTCAATTGCTATATGGGATGCCCTAGGCTGTTCTTCAATTATTTTAAATATGAGGTTCTTTTCTACTCAATTTAACTGTAAGGTCTTTGAGCACAGAGATTATACCTCATCCGTTTTTCACATCTCTCCACAATACTGGCAAAATGTTTCTATTATTCTCCAATTTAGATTACTTTATTTGTTTTATATTTCCATCCTATTTGTCTACTTATTTACTGAACATTGTTCAGTTTGTCCAGCACCTCCAGGAAGCCTTTGCCAAGCATTGCCTTCTTCTGAATGCACATGATGCCTGGTTTGAATAGCTCATGTGTCACTTAGTCCACACTACCTTGTGTCATGGATATTTACAGTCATGCCTTATTTTTCTTACTACTCCTACTCAATTCTGATGTTCTTGAGAGGAGTTATTATTTATTATCCAGTTTTATGCTTTTCTGTTTCCAACAAAATCAGTGGCTTGCTCATACAAGGGCTCAAAACAAATATATTCTTCTTGAGATGCCTTAAAGTTGGGGAAACTGGATAGGGTTTGGACTCAAGACCCAAGTTGAATTTTCATCTCTGCTATTATGTGATCCCTGACAAGTTACTTCTTTTTAATGGACCTCAGATTCCTCATCTATAATACTCCTTAGCTCAAATGAGAGCTGGGAAGTTTAAATAGCTATATATATGGCATAATGCAAAGTTTATTCATGCTAATGATAGTTGTTTTTGTTACCACTCTGAAATAACAGACAAGACCTGAGTTCATCATCAATAAACATATATTGCATTGAAGCATCTTGTTCCTACAAAGCCACTACCAGATGCTGAAAATCAGATGAAAAGAAAGAAAACTATCTCAGGATGTTCCCAGGCATAGGTTCAGTGTTCAAACATGTGCATTTTAATTGTGGGCATAACCAGCTCTGTGTCTTTTTATATAATTCAGTTTGCAAGTCTGCCACTTGCTTATTATTCCATTGTTGACCAATATAGTGCAGCAACAGAGAAGGAAAACATCTCTATGCAGTACAGTTTCCAGCTCACTGTTGGTGTTCAATGAATGTTAATATTAGATACCTAAAATAGAGCAGGTCCTATTGTAAGGAGAAAAAGCATTTAACAAAAGTCAGCCTTTCTCTCTACTTGTTAACATACAGACACCTTTATTAAAGAATTGCTACTAAAATGAGTTCAGTATCTTGAAGTACCTTGCTACTAAAATGAGTTCAGTACCTTGAAGAGTGAGCGTACTTTAAAACCTTGCATGGGGTACTTAGCACAGAGCCTCACTGATAATGTTAAGGAGCCTGATTCCATTCAGTTCATCATCCACATTAAAAGCGAAACTAATAGGTGCTCAGCACTCTCTTAGGTGCTGCCAGGCAAGCCTAGTAATTGATCTTCCATTGAGTATGTATTTAAGAAGGAGGGCTTCCCTGGTAGCGCAGTGGTTGAGAGTCCGCCTGCCGATGCAGGTGACACTGGTTCGTGCCCCGGTCCGGGAAGATCCCACATGCCGCGGAGTGGCTGGGCCCGTGAGCCATGGCCGCTGAGCCTGCGTGTCCGGAGCCTGTGCTCCGCAACGGGAGAGGCCACAACAGTGAGAGGCCCGCGTACTGAAAAAAAAAAAGAAGGGAGAACTGCATTACTTTTTGTTATTATTATTTTTTTAACCAGTAAATGAGAGCATGGAACAGATCCAATGTAAATGGAAGGCAGTCCTGTCAGCCTTTCGTCCAGTGCTGTGCCTCCGCATCATTCTTCCTGTGGACTTGGTGAGTAATCACTGTAGATCCCTTTGTAGCATCTATCCACTTCCACATCCAGGGTCTTTCACTGCAGAATGGGAGCGGGATAGACATGTAATGATAAGTGGTATAGTAAAGACATTTCTGTGTGAGCTCCAGAAATAGGAAATTCAGTGAATGCAGTTACTTCTAGCATGCAAAAAGTCTCAGCTAATCCGTGGCAGACAAATTTGACAAAACATGATGAGATATTTATATATCTCAGCTATATGTTAGGAATTAAGAAGCTGCCTTCTTAGTGATTATTTTGAAAACCCCAGGTCCAATCTAAAATATTCAGAGAACGTCCAAAGGTAACAAAACGCTGTTATAGTAGGAGATGTGGCATTCCTTCTTTCAGGCCTTCAGTCACAAAAATTTCTAAAATACCTACTACATACTGGGTACTTGGGATACAGACATGATGCTATCCTTTCATAAGGAATTCGCGGCTTATGGTTAATAAGCAAAAAAAAAAAAAGTCTCTACTTTCAGGGATTTACAATCTAAGACAGAACACAAGTGGAAAAATATGAAAGAGAGAGAACAGCTAAATGATACAGGTGATGAAAAATGCAAACAAAATTTTTCTTAACCTTTTTTGGGTACAAAGGTCTCTTTGAGCCTCCAATAAAATACAAGGATAATTGTATTTACTAAAAAATAGAACATGAGCACTTACACATAAAAATTCGAAAACAGCTTCAGGGGAACACAAACTCATTGATGACACCAAGATAAGGAGCTCATGCGATACATGTCTAGATAAATCATATTTCATATAAAATACTTTCTCCAAGGTAGGCTGTGTGGATGAATTAGGACTTGAAGAAAGGGAAAGAATGTTTCAAGCTCTCTACTTGGTTGAAATACATTTCAAATTGCTCCAAGTTTATGAATATCAGTACCTACCTGTAAATGGGACATTGCTAAAGCAAAAAAATTTGACGGGGTGGAGACTTTGGAGACAGGGATTCTGGCTGGGTCAACTTGCTTGAGCAAAAGCAGAGACCTGAGGGATAAGCTTGGTGTGTGTGTACTAATTTACCAACCTGGGATGGAGATTCATGATTGGAAGTATTGAGATGAAAGGTTAGATGGATAGTGAGATATGAATTTGAGAGTCATTGCTGGCCTTTGTATAGGGACTCATTACAGAATTAAAAAACCCCAAAGAAATATCTGAGCTGATTGAGTGCAACCTCCAGATATCCCAAAACCTCTGGCAAGTGTTAATTTAGTCGATGCTTGAACATATTAGTGGGTGAATCACAATGTGATATGCAAACTATTCCATTGTTGAATGACTCTAATTGTTAAAAATCACTTCTTCATACCAAGATTAATTAAAAAAAAAACTTCCACCTCCCATCCCATGTATAGAAACATGAGTTTTGTTCTCTGGAAACACAAAATAAATCTAATCCTTTATCCACTTGACAGTCCTTCAATTTCTTAAATGTCATATTCCCCTTAAATATTCTCCTTAAAGACTAAGCATCATCAGGCTTCAGTCTTTTCTGGTGAATATGATATTTAAGAAGATTAGTTTGGCAATCCTGTGTGAGACAGATTAGATCAGGAAGAAAACTACATTTGGGGAGACTAGTTGGAATGTTATTGGAATGATGATGGTTAGAGAAAAGTAGAAAGGAAATGAAAACTAAAGTTCTGGATGGAAGAATTGACAATACTAGGGGACAAGTGGTTACTGGAAATGAAGAAAACATGTGATTCAAAGATATTTGAGTTCTGGCCTGAATACTGGAAGGCTGATCTTACTGTAGCCATCAATTTTCAGGAGGAAGGTTTGACATCTTTCTTCTTAATAGGAGGTGTTATGGTGCAGTGGTTAAGAGCGTGAGCTCTTAGTGGCAGAATGAATGGGGAGGCTCATATTCTGGATTTAACACATGTTATGTAACATTGGGCAAATTACTTGACATATTTGTATCTCGATGTTATCATCTATAAAATATAATATTATAATACATGTAAAGGTTTTAGCTTCACTGGCAGAAAAGAAGCTCTAAATAACAACAATCTATTAATACCCTCATGGGTTTAATTGGAGGTGGGTGAAGTCCAAATTGAGAACTTCAAAACAAACTATCTGGGAAGGAGACAAGCGGTATGTGGTCAGGTCATCATGTTAGGGTAGGAGGAGATATTGCAGATGGAAATGAGGTTAGAACACACAAAAGAGCAGAATCAGTTCCAAGGTCAGAAGCAGTGGAGGTCAGACCGTAGAAATATAGGTAATTTGCTACTTTTTCAAGATACATGGCAGAAACAGATTATGTTTGAAGAGGCATTTCTCTAGCCCAGGAAAGTAGGCCTTACATTTTCAATACCTGTCTCGCCATGCACTGTTTTTCGTCAGCTGACCCTGGTTTACAGGTTAACCCTTATATCCACAGATTACCTATTTCTCCACGGTGAGGAGGTTAAGGCCACACGGTTGAGGATGTCAAACTCCAGGCAATGGGCCAACACACAAATAGAGGTGTTTTATGAGCAGTTAGAACTCAGCTAGAGATGTAGCTGATGGCAAGGAGAGGTCAATTTATAGGTGTTGGTGCATGCATGGGAATGGTTGATTTACCATGTACTAACACATTTAGGTGTAGGTATCTCCCAGGACTTCTCTCCTTGTTTTGGTGTCTGCCCGTCATGAAAGAATCTCTTCCTATCCTATCCTTAGAAGTTATAAGGTGATTTGCAATCCAAGTTTATAAAGTACATGCAAGTTCGGATAGAGCAATACAGATGGTTTTAATCAAGGGCAAGTCCTTTCTGAGCTTGTTCCTTCATCTGTAAAATGAGAATAATAACACCTACTTTGTGGAGTTATTTTAAGGATCACATGAGACAGCATTTACACAGTTACCTTGCATAGCACCTGGCACTCGGAGGCCCCCAAATAAAAGTTAGTTTTAGTGGATGATGACTATTATCAATTACTTATTGAAACCCATATTGTGAAAATATATATGGAGTAAGCTATGGTGGAGAAGCTATTAGCTGGGTCTAATTTACCTATTTTTTAATATGATTTTTATTTAGTCTATCTAATTTTTATGTCAATGTTTCTGGAAACCAGGCAAATGTCATCAGAGGTGTTTTCTTTTGTTGTTGCTCTTCTTTTTTTCTTTTTTTTTTAAATGCCCTTGGTTCCAAATACTTGGCCTGAAAAAATCATTCCATATGTTTATTCACCTTGAGAAGCTGAGTTTGCTGTGTCCAATTTCCCTGTTTACTCTTCCCATGCTAATGTTGTTGTGCATGTGAAAATATCGTTCTTTATCATTCCAACTAGGTCTTGGGTTTAATTACAGATTATGAGAAATGAGCTGAATGTCTGAGCGTTTTGTAGCCTGGTGAGACTGATTCATTCAGAATGGTTAAAGGCATTTTATTCCTCTGGAAAAAAAAAAAAGCCTGGTGTAGCTCATTTGTGCTACATGAAAGATGAAGCGTGGCTGGAGTCAAATGATGGGACCCAGACCTCGTTCACTCACATTGATTCATTAGGACCTGTGTCAACTTCCCCCAAGAGGTGCACACACACTCAGATGCTCAGGGGATGGAGAGGACATATGTGACCTCTCAGGAAGAGAAGTTGGCATAGAGCATTGTCCTTTGAGTTGGTTGAGGAGTGATGAGGTTGTGTGAATTACCTAGCAGCCATTCTCTTATGCCTCTTTCCTGTGCATCCCAGGGGCTGTGCTTGGTAGCAGCATCTCTCCCCTACAGAGGGATTAGGACACTGTGGGAAAGCTGCACTTGGCAGACAATTTAAAATACATTGGTTTAAATTCATACCTAGTCTCCTTCCTGAATAGAGGTACTGAGGAAAACTAAGGAGACAGGGAAAATATGGAAGCATTTAAAGAAAACCTTGTTTATGAATTCACTATAGGAATTCTAAATGTATAAAATAAGGGTTAGGCATTTCAGTGGGACAAATGATACTTCTAATAAGAGCAAGTGAAAATTCAAATTCACTCATTCATTTATTCAGTCTTTCATGCAACAAACATTCCTTGAACTCTTATCCTACTAGGCACTGTGCGAGCCACAGAAAATGAAATAAACAAGACAAAAGACAGTCTTTGCCGGGAGTCAAAAGGCTCACACTCTAGTGTGGAAGACAGGATTGAGAGCATGTGATTAAATCTAGGGTGAAGGACTCTCTGACTGAGGGGAGCCCAGGGACATGGAACACTGAACAGCAGGGGAAAGAACATTAAGTCATTCTGAGGAATAGTTCAGAGGGTCTTTTATGAGAAAGTGGTAGAGAAACAAGGACTGGAAAGAGGAAGAGGAGGTAGCCAGTTGACGGAGGGGGAGGAAGGACTTTCAGGTGCATGGAGTTGCCATGTTCAAGGACTCAGGGCTGTCAGGACCACAGAAGTGAAGCAAACTGCAGTGTGTTTACATCAAAGGGTGTGATGGGAAAACTACGAGAGATGTTTCTGGTGGAGCCAGCAGCTAGTTGAAGTTTTTCTCATTAAAGTCTTTGGGGAAAGGTAACTTTTATTTATGGTACAAGTGGCCCTCAGAAAGTTCCTCCAAACCAGCTAAGCCAAGCACATGGCCTATAAGAATCATGAGACTTTCATTACAATCGATGGTGAATCTAGATCATCTAAAAAATCCCAAAGTCCCTTTTACTCTCTTAGTAATATGTGTTTTACATGTTCAAGATCAAGGCTTCATCTCCTCATTTTATTCCCATTCATACATCAGCATCTGTGATTCCCAACAATGATGGCTGGGAGAAAATACAGAAACTTGGTGAGACCAGGGATGATGACTGGTCCTTGTTCAATGAAAGGATGGCCTTGGTTAGAAGCTAAAGTTGATACTTTTGTGCCTGCTTTTGGCTCTAGCTTCTCTGCCACATGGTCACATAGGCAACTCAGCACAAATATAAACATGGTGCTCAAGATTGAGTCACAGAGTGTGCTTTCTTTCTGCTTTACTGCAGTCTCACAGCATTGCTGCTGTGTCTGCAACCTGATTTAGAGTGTTTGTGAAAAATGTTAGGTCCACAGTCACTGGGGATTGGCTCAGGGGAATACTGTATATCAGAGGGGGAAATCCATAATTGGCATAAAAAAGGCATTGACAAGTGTACAGATAACTCTGCTACATGCACATACAGATAATTGAGATACTTAACTTTTTTGTTGGTAACTCCAGGAATATCTAAGATAATACTCTCTAGTTGGCCTTATCTATTCTGATGGTCATAAACTTGAGTATGGTGTGCTGCAACTCAGGTAGGTCAGGGAGGCCTAAAAAAGATAGGTATGATTCCCCAAAATGGGAGGTTTGTGGGTCCTCAGGCCATAAAAATTTCCAAAATGTTTTTCTGTATTATTTTTCACTTTTGCTTCAGATCCATAGTACTCAAAATTCACCAGCTTTGACACATTTAATGTGAAATGTCATAAACTTCGCTACTTAATTTAAAAGGTTCAATTTAAATATATGCAACGAAGCCTCATTATTCACAGATTTTGTATTTGAAAATTCGCCTACTAGGTAATTTATTTGTAATCCTCAGATCAATACTCACAGTGTTTTCATGGTCATTTGAAGCCAAATGCAGAAAGATGAAAAATTTGAGTTGCCTGCCATGTGTGCTCCCAGACGAGGTCAGACAACACATCTCTGCCTTCTTTTTTCATTTCTCATACTGTAAACAAGTATATTCTCTCTGCAGTCTAGTTAGTGGTACTCCTTCATATTTTTTGTGCTTTTCGTTGGTGATTTCCCTATTTAAAATGGCCCCCAAACGTAATACTGACATGCTGTCTAGTATTCTAAATGAAAGAAAGCTGTGATATGCCTTAAGGAGAAAATGCTCCTGTTAGATAAACTTCCTTCAGGCATGAGTTATAGTGCTGTTGGCTGTGAGTTCACTGTTACTGAATTAACAAGAATATTAAATAAGGTATCTTTAAACAGAAATACACATGAAACAAGGTTATGTATTGATTGGCTGATGAAAATATTGTGACCAGAAGCTCACAGGAACCAAATCCTGTGTTTTCCCTGGGAGTAATGGTTCAATATTCACTAACTCAGCATTTGCGGTGACTTTGTAGAATGTAATCATCTTGAGTAGCGTGAATCAACTGTACATGCACATATATATGTGTGTGTATATATATATACATATATATATGTGTATATATATATGTATATATATACACGAATAGGTATACACACACACTCATATACAAATACATAAAGCAAAAGTGAGTGAGCACAGATGTAATGTTAGCCACTGGTGGATCGAGATTCCAGACGTATGAGTGTTCACTGTACCATACTTAACAATTTTTTTTAGGTTTGAAAGATGGTCACCTACCTCTCTGGGCCTTGATTTCCTCAAAGAAGGGAGATTAAGTTGCTTCAGGAACCTCTTCCAGCTCCACTATTCTGTCATTTTAAATGAGCCCCAAACAGGAGCCATTTAATTTAGATATTCAGTAGAGATTTAGTCATAGGATCCAGTCCAATGTTAACTGTATGATACTGAATTATAGAGTTTAAAAAAGAAGGCTGCCACTAAAATGATAACTTGATTGACAAATACTCAAGGAATGGAGTTCCTCTATACAAAATCAGGCATATTAAACAAACAAATAAAAACTTTCAAATAATATAGGAAGCATCTAGGGACAAGATAACCTTGTCATTTGAACAGCTTCTATCTGTTCCCATTTCTGGTTAAGTCAAAAAAGGCTTATCATAGACAAAATTAGTCATTAGGAAAGATGTGCCGTGTATCCACAGCCTTTTTTAAAAAAAATTTATTTATTTATTTATTTATTTTTATTTTTGGCTGTGTTGGGTCTTCGTTTCTGTGCGAGGGCTCTCTCTAGTTGTGGCGATCTGGGGACACTCTTCATCGCGGTGCGCGGGCCTCTCACTGTCATGGCCTCTCTTGCTGCCGAGCACAAGCTCCAGATGCGCAGGCTCAGTAGTTGTGGCTCACGGGCCTAGTTGCTCCGCGGCATGTGGGATCTTCCCAGACCATGGCTCGAACCCATGTCCCCTGCATTGGCAGGCAGATTCTCAACCACTGAACCACCAGGGAAGCCCCATAGCCTTTTCTTTAAGTGTCCTGTAGGCACCATTGTGTAATAGAAGGAGCATGGGGTTTGGAATAAGTCAAACCTCAATTCAAAAATTCTGGTTTCTCCAATAACCTATTTGTGTGATCTTAACAGACTTATGTTTCTTCTCTGAGCCCCAGTTTCCTTATCTGTAAAAAAATGGTGATAATATTTTCCCTGCAAGGAGAAGATTATATGAAATAAATTTGTAAAAACACCTGGCAGCAAGAGGGGTTCAAAAATGTTAGTTTTCCTTTTTTTCAGCCCATAATAAACCATTATTTTCTAGAAAGACTTATAACGTACTAGTTAAGAGCACAGTCTTTAGAGTTAGACTACCAGAGTTCAGATCCCTGATCTGCCATTTACAAGCTGGGTACTTAAAGTAAGTTATTTAACCTCTCTGTGCCTCAATGCCTTTGTCTGCAAAATAGAGATAATAATAGCACCTACCCCATAGAGCTGCTGTATGGATTGAAATATTAATATTTATATAAGTTACTTACAATATTGGGAGCCATATTAGTGTTTGTTGCTGTTATTATTATTTCTAAGAATGGCAAGGAAGCAAAATTTTAGAGTAATAGAGAGTCCTGAATTGCATAAGGACTTAGCATGAAGGTAACTCTAAAGGTAAACTTGATTTTGTACTTTTAGACTGACCAGAGGAAGGACTGATCCTTAGTCATTGATTGCTTGGTTGCACTGTACTTTACTAAAGTGCAATGATTGTATTTTAAAACCTTCACCCTTGATTTCAAATGTTGGAATGCATTGCTAGTTCTTCCACGTTACTTCTGGTAAAGTTGTTGAAATGCATGCTTTTTATTCATAATAATGGCTACTTTTGTTGAGCCATTCCTAGGTGTCAGGTCTGGGATGTAGCCCTACTTGTTAGCTAATGGGTTAATCTGTGTTATGGATGCTGAGAAGACAGAGGCTCCTGGATCAGCGATACAGAACTTTTTATTGCTCATGGTACAGCAAGCATGATGAGCATCAGCAAATGTGGTGGTTCTCCTTGCCCTTCCCCACGTCTTGCAGAGACGATGCAATAAGGGTCACATGGATGCTCTGCCATACTCAGATTTCATTGCAGCCAAGGAACATCACATTTGGGGAACTCACCATTTTGTGGCTAACAATAAACAAGTGGTCTCTTAGTCCCAGAGGGAGACATTTCTTCCTTCAAGGTTGCTCCCTGCAAAAATTGATACAACTCTGAGAAATGCTTGGGTAAAGAGCATTTGGCCTTTGCATTCTTGGTACATCCAGCAATAGGTGCAGGGTTCAGGGCTCTTGGCAGATTGCCTTTCCCAACACTGGGTTCCAGGAACAATGCCAAATACTTTAATTGGGACAATGTTTCCTGGTAGATCAGTTTTTACCTAATATTCTATGTATATCTTACTCATTTTAGTAGGGTTGCCTCTGGGCAGTATTATAAATTGGGTCCATTTTTTTTGTGCCCCCCATCTTCTTGTGGAAACCAGTTTTCCTTGAGCAATCCCCCCACATTCAAGACTCACATTTTTAATGGTTTCGACCTGATCTTTTAAATTTTTTTATTTATTTAAAATTATTTTTTTCATTTTTTGGCCATGCCCCATGGCATGTGGGACCTTAGCTCCCTGACCAGGGATCAAACCCATGCTTCCTGTAGTGGAAGCATGGAATCTTAACCACTGGACTGCCATGGAAGTCCCCTAACCTGATCTTTGACTGCCCTTTTTCCTGCCCCCATGCCATGTTCAGCTCATTTCTTTTTCCTCTTTGTCCTGAAACAAAATTGACCCATTTTGTGGCCAGTCTCTTAGAACCCTTCTCTCTTATAAGACAGTCACTGAGAAACAAATGGAAGTTAAAATATGTTAATGTATAGAAGGGTGACTCACCAGAGAACATAAAATTTTAAGAGAGACCTTTTGAAGACATGCTGCTTTAACCAAGGAATAATCTGAATGGTGGGAATTTGGGGTTTCAAGATTATATATACAACTCTGTATGCTTCCTCTGTGCATGGTGAGCCCTGGGTCTAAGGGATAAATTTAGCTTTGATTTTATATGGAACATTGATTTTGTGTTGTCTGAAAAGGAAAAAAGATATTTTGAGGTATGGATTTAAATGCCATTTCCTTTTCACTCCCTATCGTCTGAGGGTTTATGAGATGAAGTTTTTGATCTTAGAGAAAGCTATGAGCGGTTGTGACTCTTTATAAGGCTTCATAATATCAGGAGTTGCTCTTCTACTAATAAGCAAACCATTACCCAAACCATATTCTTTAATGGAGGTCTGCTAAAGGGATTTCATGGAACTGCCTTAGAACGTGGAAAATAAAGCTTTCTTAGGCCAAAAAGCAGCCACTCCATGAACTAATGCTTCTATTGGCACCTGCATTTGGGGTCTGTAAATGTTTTGCTGTGCTTTCAAGACCCAAATGATTTGAAAAGAAGTGACTGAGTTCATAAAAACGGGAGACTAAACCAGCATAAATGTCAGTTTTTATGTTGATATTTACATTTATCCCGTGGAGAGACTGAATTGTGTAGTAATGTGATTCAATATTTGGGGTCAAATATTTTGGTAACATTTACAGATCAATAAATTAGACACATTCCATCTTAAATGATCAAAAATAGCTTTGTTTCCCAATGTGAGGCCAACTTAAATTTTCCAGCAGGGAATGTTCCCTGCAGAATTGTTAATTGTATGGATGCTATAATAGTATTACATTTTAACAACTGTGTTAGATTTTCAAGCATCTCAGAGGTTATAAACTAGTCATTAAAATTCATTCCTGTTGGCAATTGGGTCTGCAGAGCCTTTATCCGGAAAAGCACACTTGTAATGTTTATGTGATTTCCATTTTAACACAACTGTTTGAATTACTTGCAATACTCTAGCCTGTGTAATGTGCTCCCTTTCCTATGCTTCTCCTACAAGCTCTCACTGTATTAACCTGATAAGGGTGAGATTCCCTACATTAGAAAACTGTTTCTCTCTTCCCCCCACCACCCCGTGACTTCTTTTAGCAAGGAATCATGTGATAAAGGCATGTTGCTTAGAATGATAGAGGGAAGGCCAGTTTTATACTGCTCACATGAAAGAAACAAATAGGGAAAGATATAAGCTGTGTGTACTTCATCACAAGGGAATATCAGATAGAAATCTGGTACCATTTATTTCCAGGTTCTTAAAAAATAATAGACCAGGTGGTCATCAGGGAGCTGGCTGTACCTCCCAAGACATTGATTTGTCTTGCTCTTCTGGTCCATCTTGGTTTTCTTTCCTGATTGTGACTTACCATTTCTACCTTGTCTAATAGTCATCTCTTCCCTCATTTCCCCTTAGAGTGGATGCTGCTGAGAGCAGGACCCATCCATATGTAGTCTCTCCCCCTTCGTCCTAAGCATCTAAGTCAATCCCCAGCAGTTAAAAGATGCACCATAATATGTAGAGTGTTAATGTTCTTATGGATTTGTTTTATTTCACTTAAACTTGAGGGTTTAGTTCTGGGCAGACCTTGACACTTTAATTCCAGTCTATTTGATTAAGTTGGAGTGAGCTGAAATGAACATTTATGAATTACCTACTTGGCAATTGTAAAAGGTGGAAAATGTGATGTGGTCTCTGTCTTTCGAATAATTTGAAATAGTAGAGTGGGAGATAAGAAAAATAAGGTATTATAAATGTTATAAACCAAAACTAATGAATTTAAAAGGGTCACACCCAACTTGTATGACCTGGGATATATTCATGGAATATTTGATGTATAGCTTTCAAAATGAAATGGGATACAGTAGAAATCACTTGAGATAACTTGGGAGAAAAGGTTTTTGATTAGGGGAGTGATATGATGACATGTTAAGAAGCTTAATTTGGATGTGGTACGAGGATAGATTTGAGAGAGTTTTGAATTAGAATGCAGTGTGACTAGAAGAAAGGAGATAGATTAGGAAGCTTTTGTTACAGTTTAAGTGAGAGGTAGGTGATAGTGTCCTTCTAGTGATCTTATGGAAGCAGAATTGGCAGGACTTGGTAAGGAAAGGAGTTTAACATGACTCTGATTTTGAGCCTGCATGGCTTGGAAAGAAGAGTTGATGACATTAACAGAAATAGGGAAGGCAGGATGATGAATGCCATAGGAAGCAAGAAGAGAAAGATGGTGACGTTGGATGTCAGTGTTTTTAGGTGTTTTGGACACTGTGAAACCTCCTGGGTCTAGTAAGTAGGGAGTTGTAATAAATTAGGGTAGATAAGGCTAACAAAGGAGATGCCATTTGTCTGACGGACAAGGAATCCTGTTAGTTGCCAACTCTATGACCTAAGGCAAGTTATTATCTGACCCCCTCTGTTTTTCATTTTCCTTGTAAGTATAAGAAAGAACTGGCTTTTGTAAAAGCTAGATAAACAGATTGATGAATTCCGGGCAGGTATGAAGTGATTTGGAAACTGTTGAGAGATTCCTTGTGGGCCAAGGGAATTTGCCCTGGATTCTCTACTTACTTTGGATCAACACTGTTATCTCCTTATGGTCCCTCCCCAAACTTGGAGATTTGCTGCCTCTGTGGTCATCAAGGCTGCTCAAGTTGATGTTCATAGATGCCACCAGGGCCTCTGCCTTCTGAATCATGAATACACTTGGTGAAAAGGAGGCCTTTACAAGATGTATGCTGTCAGCTTTGCAAAAGCCTACTTCCATTAAAAAAAGGCCCAATCCGCTCGATCCATTGCTTTTTACCCCTTTTCCACCTTTGATAAAAATATAAAACACCCTTATAATTTCCATGGAGAAAGATGGGAGCAATCACAGATTATCTTCTCTGATTTTATGAGAAGTTACTCACTGTAGTAGTTGAGTCCTCAGTTCCCCTTTTAAGCACCTACAATGTAATTCAACAACATTTGATTGGATAGTGATGTCGCCAATATTCAGTCAGAGTTAACTCAAAATAGAGATAGGAAATGATAAAAAATGTTGTTCAGATGATTCACCTGCATCTGATGAAAACATTTGACTTTCTGCTTGAGATATTTTCTTATATAGTTAGAAATGTATAAGTTTGGTATTTATAGCTGGGAATATTTCCCTGCTGGTTTTCAGTTCATTTTGTTTCTCATTAACCTTTATAAATATTCTAGTTGGAAATACCCTTTTATTTAGGATACAGTGCTTTCTTAGCTAGAGAATGAAATAATGTTTTAATGTTCCTGTTATTTTCCTCTATCAACCATCCTGAGAGAACCAGAGAGAAAGGCAATGTGGCATTCTTGGAAGAATTTTGGAGTTACAGAAACCTGGAATTCCATTTTGGCTCTGTGATTTACTAGCTGTGTGACCTAAGGCAAATGATTATCCAGTCTTTCCTGGTTTTTGTTTTTTCATTGATGTGATAGGGTAATACCTGGACATCCCAGTGTTATTGAGAGGATCAAGTGGGATAATGGTGACATTTGTCCTAAGTTCTCTAAGCCCTGGGGTTCTAGAGTTATACTCCATGGGCCCAAATCCTGATTATACTCTGGTCAAGATATTTTATTTCTCTAAAATCCTTTCCTCATCCATAAAATGAGGGCTGTAATAATGTCTATTTTATAAGCTACTTGCGATGGTAAATGAGCAAAGCTGTTAAAAACATAGTGACTGGATAATGTTAAATATGCAGTAAATATTAGCCATTTCAATTAGTGCATAGTAAGTGCTCAGTAAACAGAAGCTTCTCTCATTTTTCTCCTTCATTTACGCACTTAAATAATCTTTCAGGGTTTCTCTTTCATATGTTAAGCAAAACAACTCTTAGAATATTGGAGAAAACAATCCTTACCTCTGTGCTGCTAATCTATAAAACAGGATTATTTGCTGATCTTACCTAGTGCCTGACTTTGAGTATAAGCCTTGGGAACTCCAAGCTGAAGGAAAGGCTCCTTTCTTTAAAGTAGCTATAAATGTGTGCAGTCTTCTAGTTATTGAAATTGTAAGCTACCCTGCCTATCCCCAATCTATTGTCCTAGCTTCAAAGACATTTTAAAACACCCTCTGGGTGCTATCTTTCTTCTTGGTTATCCTTTGCCTCACTTCTCCCTTTCTTATGAGAACATTTCTCAGGCTCCTCAAGGCCCTGATTTCTCTTATGACAACTTTGAAACTTGTAGGTTTCTGTAGAGACTATTTTCTTTGGGTTAAAAAGCACTTTAGTTAGTAATGCAGCAGAATTTAAAGTCTAAGAAATAAATAACCAGTCTACAGTTTCCTAAATCCCCCCTAAATAAGATATATAAATTAGGCAGGAAATAACAAAATGCTTCACAGTTTTCCAGAAGCCAGAATGTGGAAGAATGATCAGAGGCCCTAGCACAGTTCAGGATGAGCTATTCCATGCTTATCTACTCATCTGCTCAATCATCTCTCACTTTTCAGTTACTCGGTATCTAATGTAGGAAGGTTGTTGTTAGAGCATTAATACTATACCAGCAACAGTAATTGTCGGGGGCTGAACTGTGTTCTCCCCAGATTCATCATGTTGAAGCTCTAACACTCAGTGCTGCAGAATGTGACTGTATTTGGAGACATAGCCTTCAAAGAGGTAACTAAATTAAAATGAGGCTGTTAGCATGGGCCCTAATCAAATCTGACTGGGGTCTTTACAAGGAGAGAAAACTTGGCAACACAGAGACACTGAGGTGCTCACGCACAGAGAAATGACCATGTGAGGACACAGTGTGAAGATGGCTGTCTGAAAGTCAAGGAGAGAGGCCTCAGTAGAAACTGTACCTGCTGACACCTAGATCTTGTCTAAAACTGTAATAAAATTAATTTCCTTTGTTTAAACTACCCAGTCAGTCTGTGATATTTTGTTTAGTATCCTTAGCAAACTAATAGAGTAATATTATAAATTTGTATTGCATTTATAATTCTATAAATTTCATATTTTTTTCATATACATGGTAAAGCATAATGGTCAAAAGCACTGACTCTGAAACCAGACTTTCTGGGTTCAAATCTATCACCTGTGTGGCCTTAGGCAAGTTACCTAACCTCTTTGCTCAGTTTCTTCATCTTTAAAATGATAATAATATTGTCTACTTTATAGAATTGCTATCTGCATTAAATGAATTAATGTTTATAAATTAATAGTGCTCAGCACATAGTAATTTCTAAAAAGTTATTTCTTAAATTAATAAAATAGAATGCATGCCTTAGTTCATTTTATTCCTCTTAAATATTGTGAGAGCTGGGGGAGAGAAGGTAAGGGATATAATATTTACTGAGTATTTATTATGCAGTAGATGACGTGGTGACAATTGAAATCACATTTGCACATAGGAGATTAAATTATTGCCAACGTTTACATACTGCTAAACAATGGTGGCCTTGGGCCATTCTCCCATCTTAAATCTAAATCTACTGATTTTTATTTTTTCAGCATTGCCCATCTATACCAGGAACAGAACCTAAATAAATATGAAAAGGATCTAAATAAAATGAAAAGGGTAGTCATCAAATTAAGTATTGTATCAGTCAAAGCTCAACCAGGGAAGCAGAAACAGTAATGAATATACACACATACACACATACCTATATATCTACATATAGATATATAGTGGATCTATCTATCTATCTCTCTATCATCTATCCAAAAATACACTATTTTATGTAATTAATTTTGAGGACTAAGCAAATTCGAAGTCCATAGAACAGATAGGAACGGAAGATCATGAATAGACTAAAACCCAATGGACATAAGCTAGAGTTTGTTATCCACAGGTAGGAGTGTCTGTCTATCTGTCTCTCTGTCTGTCTCTCTCTCAGAGAGCAATGCACTCTTTTAAAGGACTTCCAACTGATAAGTGAGGCCCACCAGGACAATCTGTCTCATTTAAAGTCAGCTGTTTAGGGGCTTTAATTACATCGGTAAAATATCTTCACAGCAGCACATAGAATTTGATTAGACAATTGGGAGGAGGTATGTATATGTTACAAAATGCGTGCTATCTTCCATTCTCTGACTCTCTTGAAAAATTATCGCTTGGAGCTCACCCTGTCTGGAAACATACGGGAAGGGGGATTCTGAGGAATACAGTTTAGCTTAGTCAACTTGAGACACCACAAAGCCATTGCAGGTATTTTTTTTTTTAAAAGACTGTCATTTACTATGCCTGGAACTGGGCACATTTTAACATGAGCTTCTTTTTATTTAATTCTCACAATATCCCTTGAAATATTATTACCATTTATGAATGAGAAAATAAAGGCTCCAAGGGTTAAATAACTAGCCCAGGTCACAAATCAAGCTAGTGAGAGAATTAAAATTAGAGGTCAGAGCTGACCCTGAAGACTATCATGTTTAAAAACAGTAGGTAATAACCTCAAACTACCTTCTTAAGTTCTGATGGAACTTAGGGTAGAGGAGAAATCAGTGCTGGTTGGGCTATCTCAGCTGAGCTGCATTATGAGCAGGTTGGAAACATGAACTAGCAGAGGAGAATCTACAGTTTTTAGCTCCCTCACCAGGACCAGATTGTAGGATCTTCCAATTTTCCTCTGGGGCTAGTTGTGCATTTACAAGAAATTAAGAATTACTATTTTCTGGAGGGTGTGTGTGTGTGTGTGTGTGTGTGTAATACACTGTTCTAAGAAAGAGAGCTCCTATTTTTATATTTTGGATATCTCCTCAATAAGTCATATAATACCTTTTCATAATTCTGATAGATCATGTGATACTTGAAGTTATCCTATTTATGAAATAAAATTAAAATGTCCATATTTCCATATTTATATATTTGTTAATGATTTGGGCCACTTGTAAATTGGTAAGTACGTTCACTGCTCTTATAATAATTTTCATTATTTTGGATTTACTATGTGCTAAGAATGCTACTTAGAACCTTTGTACACCCTACCTCATTTAAACCTCACAACAACCCTGTGAAGTTTACTGTATCCAAACTTGACTGATGAAGAAATGAAGGCTTAGAAAGAATAAGCAACTTGTTCCAAGTTTACTAGGCCTGTGTAGAAGAGTTCAAGTGTGTGAATGGTATCTGGCTATAACTCCAAAGCCCAGATGCCTAATAACTAAGCAAGCAAAATCCCCACAGAATGTTTTAGTGATAGTCAATTTATTAAAGTTATAAAGTTGTCTTACTGTAAAAAATAATTCAAAGATTTAAGAAGACAATTTTTATAAAAAATTCTTCCCCGGTGGCGCAGTGGTTGAGAGTCTGCCTGCCAATGCGGGGACATGGGTTCGAGCCCCGGTCTGGGAAGATCCCACATGCTGCGGAGCAACTAGCCCCGTGAGCCACAATTACTGAGCCTGCGCGTCTGGATCCTGTGCTCTGCAACAAGAGGCCGCGATAGTGAGAGGCCCGCGCACCGCGATGAGGAGTGGCCCCCACTTGCCGCAATTAGAGAAAGCCCACACACTTAAAAGAAGACCCAACAGAGCAAAAATAAATAAATAAATATTTAAGAAAAAAATTCTTGTATTGATTTTAAGTCAATCAACTCAAGTAAAGTGTTGCAAATGAATGACCCCTAATCTTCTGAAATATTGTTTCAAAGTCCTAAATATCTTGTCTTTGTGAATTTCACTTTTTACTGTTCTTTGGTGAGAATAGCTCAGCTCTTAAGTCACAAAGCCAGCCTCGTTGGAACTCTGCCATAAATTCTAGTCCCATTTTCTACTGATCCCTCATGATCAATTCTAATTCTGTAAGAATCTCTTCAAATACCCATTTGTTGACACATAAAGGAAATTCAGGAAAATAACATTTTTAATGGGAAAACATTCCACAGATATAACATTATTTGGTGCAATTACAAATGCCAGTTAACTTTGGTGGTAATAACCTGACACCCTTGACTGTCAGGGCAGAATGTATGCTAGTATCTGTAAACAGAACACATTAATTAGAATCTTGTTTCAGTTCTATAGTTAGGAAGTAACCATTTGTTAATTTCAGAATAATCTTATGCTTTCATAATGGCTATATAAAAATGTATGAAAATACTAAGGGAGGCTGGCATTCTTTGAGAAAATTAGGACCATGTGCTTGGTATGTGCTTATGGAATTCTGGCATATCACATCTCAGTGATAAGCTATAATGGCTATAATAAGCCACGGAAAATTCAGTCCAAATTTCAAAATGAGGTTCTATTTTACAATAGAAGTTTAAAGGTTAATCTAATTAATGAATGTGCTTGCAGTATTTTAAGTGTATTCATTTAAGTTCAGTCATATATTATGAGGCATTTAAATCATTTTAGGCATGCACTCAGAAACCACATTCATTGTACTTAATAGCTGAAGACTATATTTTTACATGGAGAGTACAGTTTACTTCAGAGCTGTGTGTTGCAGAGTCACCAGGAGTCTTTTGGATATTAATAGTTTGAACACATACTTCTAAAACTCTAAATCCCCGGGAGAAAAGGCATAATTTGGTTTCAGTGTGAATAAGGTAACTCTAGGAGCAAAAACAAAAACGAGAGAGAAAAAAAGAAAGAAAACTGAAGCACACTGATAAAGGAGAAATAATACTGAAGCGGTGAAGCTGGGCGACTCAGCCCAGATTCTAGGCTTATATTTTCATGGCAACGTGATTTGATTTTTCTTTTTCTTCATCAGCATATGTTTGCATCCACACAAAGTAATGTCAATCAATGGTCTCTTTCGTAGTGTGATTTTTTGTTTTTAAGAAAAAGCATGCACTTACATATTACCTTCTAAAGTAATAAAAAGATCAACAGCAACAATACTCTCTCTATAAGTAACTTTATTAATGAAATGGATGCAAACTTTGGTGCAGTCTCAAAGGAACATGACACATACATACACAGACACACACCACACACACACTCACACAAACAAAACTCCTGAGACTGCCACTGTGTTTAGGCTCGGATGTTACTTTTCTATGAAAGGTACACAGATAAAGTGTTTATTAACTCTTCATAAAGCCTTTACTCATGGTATACAGATTGACCAGGACAAGAAAAGCACAGAACAAGCACCCTGCATGGAATGGTTTTATTGTTTTCAGTGAGGCATTGAGCAACAGCTGTCAGCTTCTGGGGAGAGAGAGGGAGAGGGAGGGAGAAGGATAGGGGAGGGAGGAGGAGAGAAAAATCAGGGACTCCCACTTGCACTGAAATTGCTATTTACCTCTTAAAGTAGAATTCTCACCTAGACCTCACATAAGTATCATGAGATTATCTGGGAATCTGGCTTTAATTAATGGGCTTGGATATTGCTGGCTGAATGGCGTGAAAGCAACTGTTTCTGTGAGCTGTTTATTACCTAAGCTGTGTTGTACTGAAATGAGAATGGTCAGAAAGGAACGACCCAGCCAGGGATTCTGGGTAAAACTAGGCTGCCATAGCCCACATTTCACTCTGATTATTCAAATGATAATGTGCAGGGAGGTGAGGGGGAAAAGGGTATCAAGATGACCCTCATGCCTAGAAGAAAAGATCCAGTGAATGCGTGGTATTTTCCAGAGAATAGTCACACCATTTTTCAGGAGGGAGAATGAAACAACGCAGATGAGAAAATGTCTCCATTTGGGGAATCATTATGGGATCTAGTTGCAAGACAGTTCATTTGCTTCTCCTCTTTTGTTTGCTTGCTCAGTATTCACAGAGGGAAGTAGGAAAGGAAAGCAAACAATAGGACTGGCTCCCTGAAAACCCATTTTCCCCCTCCTCCTCTGCTTGCAATATAAGCTCTATCCCATTTTCAGCAATACTAAATAAAATACATTGAGGGTCTACTATTGGTGAGGCAGCGTGCCCTCTAAGTGACATGTACAAAGGTGATTGATACATGAGTCGTGTTCAGGAAAGATTATTGGGAATGAAATCAAGCCTGGGATTTGAATTCCAGGTCCTATTACCAGTTTCATGACTTTGAGTGATTTATGTGATTTCTCTGAGCCTCAATTTCCTGATCTGTAAAATAGAGATAATGATAGCTGACATTATCATCATCTTTGACGTTGTCATAATTTCTTATAGAATTTTAAGAATCCTGAAAGCAAATATATGTAAAGAGATTTTATAAAATTAAAAGGGTTATATAAGGCTACTCATTATCATTACTATTTTAAAACCACTTTTGTCTCATCTCATGTGCTATTTGACAAGTTGCTCCTCCATCAGTCAGCCCTTCCTGGGACTTTACAACTCTATCCACAGATGGCAGTGAGCTAGAAATGCAAAACCTAAAAAGTATCCTTTTTGGAAGTCATGCTATTTTGCTAGACAATTCTCTATCTCTCTCACCTGGGATAATTGTACATTATATGTGAAGATTACCAGTTGATGTTGCTTTTGGCCTAAATAAAAGAAAATGTGGGGATAAAAAGAACCCTTCTATTGGCAGCTGAATGTCAACTCATAAGTCTAGTCTAATTTAATGTAAAGTATTAGAATAATGACTTCCTCAAATAATAGTCCAGTAGTGTCTGTTGAGAGAGAAGGTTATTAGGTAAGCTACCACATAACACAGACCATATGAATTTTATGCTGGCTGTTTTAAGTAGGCTTTTTTTTCACAGTAGTTAATAAAATAGTAAAAATGAAAGTAATCTTTTGAAACACTGAACACTCTGGTTGAGAGGTTTTATTTCCTGGTATAGGAGACCCTCGTAGACCAATAGCTGGACTGATAGCATCTGTTCTGTCAGAGTTATTTTGGTGATTTAACAAAGGTAAGGCATTAGATGCTTCAGTGTAATGGTTAAGAAACTGGACAGACAGATCTGGGTTCAAGGACAATTCAGGCACTTCATAGCTATATGATTACTTTTAGCCTGAATCTACTATAATAGTACTTTCATCAGGACTTCTTGAGAAGACAAAATGTGAAAATGTGTAAAAAGGCATTGGCAAAATTTATCATAAATTCTGAAATTAGTTATCTATTGTGTATTAGTTATCTATTGCTGTGTAACAAAGTATTTCAAAATTCAGTGGCTTAAAAAATAAACATTTATAATTACACAGTTTCCATAGATTGGAAATTCCAGAACAGCTTATCTGGATGGTTCTGGCTTAGGTCTTTAATGAGATTACAGTTATGATGTTGGCCAGGGTTGCAGGCATCTGAAGACCTGACTGTGGCTGGAATAGCTCACTCACATGGCCATTGGCATGAGGCTTTATTTCCTTTACTGGCTGTTGGCAGGGGGCCTCAGTTCCTTGCCACATGGGCCTCTCCAGAGGGCTGCTTGAGTGTCCTCACAACATGGCAGCTGGCTTCTGCCAGCGTAAGTGATCCAAAAGAGAACAAGATGTTAGCCACTGTGTTTTTGATGACCTAGCCTTAGAAGTCATACCCTACCATTTCCATGACATCCTAGTGTTTACAAAATCAGCCCTATTCAGTGTGTAGGACAGTGGTTACACAAGAGTAAGAATACTATGAGGCAGAGATCATTGGGGACCGTCTTTGAGACAAGATACCATATCTGATAAAAGCAAGAAGCTATTTTGTATAGTGTATTCAGAATGTCCCTGAATCAGAATGTCCCTCTGCTCCAAACAGTGATAGGAGGTCTGAGGGCTATTGTGTGTGACAGTGATAAAGAGGGACTCAAAGAAAGATGCAGGAAAAAAAAGAGACTTCTCATAAGTACTGGTGGAATCAGACCTTCATAATTCTTTTGTTCTGAATTTAACATTTAATTAAAATTTCCTTGTTCTCTCTAGGGAGCTGAGGTCATGACCTAAATAATCAGGGTTTTTCTGGCCTAAAAAATAACACTTTCTTAAAATATCCAAAAGGAAATCCTGATAATTTTTTAAAAACTCTCTTCAACCTAGAAAAAAGAGAATTATTACGTTTAAACAAATATCTGCATTCATTGAGTGGGTTTGGTCACATTCCTTTGAAGCTAAATCACACATGGTAGGATGTAAAGCCAGTCCACAAGTGTGTTTTACCTAAAGTTGTCTTGAAGTGTCTTCCTTATCAACTCTGTTGTTATTTTTCTCTGTTATAGTATTATAATGAGTCTTTATAATATTTTATTTTGGGTAATGGTGGATGATAGGGATTAACCAGGGAGCCAAGGGCCTCAAGCAGGCCTCCTGGGACAAGAATGAGAAATCAAATGTACTGGTGTAAATGGTGTTTCTTTTCTATTTATCAGTGCATTAGCTAAAGATTCATACATTTAGTATCCTATGGATCATCAGTGGCTGGAACATGCAGGCCTCAACTCACTCCACCATTTTCTAGCTTTGAGACCTTGAGCAAATTACTAACCTCTTTTCACCTCAGTTTTCTCATCTCTACAATGTGAATGTTAATAGTATCTATCTTTTAGGGTTTTGTAAGGATTCAATGAGTTAATATGGGTAAAGTATTTAGAACAGTGCCTAGTATATGCTAATCATCACATATTAGTTATTATTATTATCTGACTAAAAAGCATCTACATGTATTCATATCTATCTCTCTCCCTCTCTCTCCCTCCCTTCCTCCCTCCCTGTGTGAATGTGTGTATGTGTGTGTGTGTGTGTGTGTGTGTGTGTGTGTGTGAAATTTTTGGTCTTTTAGCCAATTCCTTAAGTAAGATTTATATTCTTAACCTTAATAAGGGTCACTAGGGAGAAAATTTCATCCATTCACTCTTCTGTTTATCAAATCTATTTTAAGCCTTTACTAAGTGCTAAAAACTGTAGAAGGGGAAGGTCCTGGAGTAAAATCATATATATATGTGTGTATATATATATATGTATATATATATATATATATATATATATATATATATAACACACACACACACACACACACGTAAACATAAATGGAAATTTATATAAGGAGATTAAAACCCAGTAAGACAGACAGGCATATTTATAAGTAACTCTAAATCAGTACATATATCACAGTGTTATAAGGGTAAAAAAGAAGCTTAAACAAAATGCAATGGTTCTTTGAAATAGAAAGCAATCAATTCCAAAACAAGACTATTGGGGCAGGCACCATAGAGAGGGATGAATTTAAAGTGGGCTTTAAAAATGAGTTGGTTCAGGCAGACAGAAGATGTCAAAAAGGGAGAAAGGCACTCTAGAGAGAGGGCATAGCAAGAAAAACTTATGCAAGAGAGAAAATGCCCACTATCTGAGGTGCGTGGGGAATATGTCAGCATCCCTAGAACATGGGCTTGAAGGTCATGAGTGAAGTTGGATGAAACGACTGCATGCTGAGGACTTAAGACATTGGCTTATAGACATCCAGAACTATGCACGTGTCCATTACCAGTGTTTGAAGGTGTATTTAACTCTTTTTCCTTTGAGCCATTTATTTATTCATTTGAATAATTTGTTTCCCTGGAAAACTGGGAAAACACCATGTGAAAAGCCACACACACAAAAAAAATCTGTGAAATTAGTGTAACCATCTACTTGGGATATGCTTGGGAACCAATTTGTGCAAAATATAATGTGTGCCTCCTTTGAGATTTGAGTTTATCAGAACTGGCTTCCCTGAGGCTCAAAGGGTCCATGTATGCAAGAATGGTGGGCTTCCTTGTAGTGGGAGGCTGGCCTCAGGCATGCTGTTCTCAAACAAGGAGTGCTGGCGTTGGTGGAAGGGGCAAAGGGAGGGAGGATATGAAAAGGTTATGAGCAAAGGCTTTGGAGACAGGACTCATATTACAGAGTAGATCTGCCCTCTCTGTGTGATGTAAAGCAAATTACTTATTCTCTTATTTAAGATTCTTCCTCTATAAAATTATAATAATGAAGCCCTATTTATTGTATTGTTTTGAGGATTTATAGGTATAATTCATGTAAAGCGCTTGGCACTTGACACACAGTAAGTGCTCAATAAGTGAAGAATGATTTTTGATGTTGTTGATGTGTTGCTGTTAATCTCATAGGTAATGTTCAACACGGAGAGAGAGCAGAGTCCAAGCGCAACGAAAGGATTAGTTGAGACTGAGGATTTTGAGCTGTTATCATGTAGGACATCCTTGTGTTGAGGGTCCCCTGCCCCATTTTTCTATAAATGGACACTGAGGGTTAATTTGGAGGGTCCACCAGGTCATCCCACCTTTGTGATATAAAAACAGCCTTTTTTTTTAACATCTTTATTGGAGTATAATTGCTTTACAATGTTTTGTTAGTTTTTGCTGTATAACAAAGTGAATCAGCTATACATATACATATATCCCCATATCTCCTCCCTCTTGCGTCTCCCTCCCACCCTCCCTATCCCACCCCTCTAGGTGGTCACAAAGCACCGAGCTGATCAGCCTGTGCTATGCGGCTGCTTCCCACTAGCTAGCTATTTTACATTTGGTAGTGTATATATGTCCATGCCACTCTCTCACTTCATTCCAGCTTACCCTTCTCCCTCCCCATGTCCTCAAGTCCATTCTCTACATCTGCATCTTTATTCCTGTCCTGCCCCTAGGTTCTTCAGCACCATTTTTTTTTAGATTCCATATATATGTGTTAGCATATGGTATTTGTTTTTCTCTTTCTGACTTACTTCACTCTGTATGACAGACTCTAGGTCCATCCACCTCACTACAAATAACTCAATTTCATTCCTTTTTATGGCTGAGTAATATTCCATGGTATATATGTGCCACATCTTCTTTATCCATTCATCTGTCGATGGACACTTAGGTTGCTTCCATGTCCTGGCTATTGTAAATAAAGCTGCAATGAACATTGTGGTACATGACTCTTAAAAGCAGCCTTTTTATCTATGGAGAGATTATTTTCTTTGAGAGTGCATCAGTGGGAGTGATACTTATAATGAGTGAGAAAGAAGGGGTCTCTGTCCAGCCAATCAGAAGAGCTGAATGAACCCTGGTGTTTTATGGAGTGTTACTTGTATTTTCTTCTTCCCAGCTTCTGAAGCATGAGTTAATGTACCTTCTCTGCACTTCTGCTGCACTCTTGACAATACAGAGTAGTATGTAAGAGCCGAGACTCAGAAGTTAGGCCTTTCTATGCTTCCAGTTTCTCATCTATAAAATGTAATACTTTTGTATAGCTTAACTGCACTGATCTATGTAAAGCCCTTATAACAATAACTGGAACATATGCTCTAGAATTGTTAGGCATTATTTTAAATGATCACCACAATGTACTGTAATCGTGAGCTTGATTGTTTATACTGACTGTTAGACTCTAAGCTGATTCATTTTGAAGAATGTACCAAAACAAGATTTACATCCTTAGAGAAACTATAGGAAGGTGAAAACTCAAGGTTCACTGTGGCAAGTAGTGGAGAAGCCTTACTGTCCTTCAAAAGGGAGAAGCAATCCTTGTCTTGGAGGTGGACTGCCGTGACCGAGAGAGGACCTGAGCCTGACATGCTCTAATGCCAAGTCATGCTCAAGGCCTGATATTGGTTCTTCAGCCAGTGGGTCCATGCCAAGAGCATCAGTGGTGACCAGGCCAGAGCCAGGCAGAGCAGAGACTGTATTGGCTGAAAATCTTTGGGCCCCTGACAAGGGAAATGTGGGATTGAACAGAGAGTGTAAGAAAAAGCCTGGGAAGTGAGGTGGCTGAGAAAGGAGGAAGCTACTGAAAATATTTCACACCCCCCTGTCCCCTCCCCCTTCCCCACCACTGTTTCCCATCCAGCCAGTTCATAATGGCAGCAACAGATGTGTGATGCCTTAAGGTACTACACTTTATAAGCCGTTGAGGCTTTTGAAAGTTACTTTTGGAATAATGGCTGTGTGTATTCTAGATTCTAGGAAGTCTGAGTCAAAGTAGCTCTGAGAATAATAGTCTATGGAAATAATCTATCTTCTGGGACAGCTTCCATTTTTTACTATCAACCCCATCATTAGCCCCAGGGTCATCAAAAAACTGTATTTCAATTTTGCCCTTTTAATACCCAGAGCTGGCACTGACACAAGGTCCCTGTGCCACCCAAGCACTGAGAAGTTGGATTTAAACTTGATCCTTTTTTCTTACATTTCAACATGTGATCTGAAGGCTAAGGGATAACATTGTCTGCACTGTCTGTGAAACTGTTCATATTAAACACTTATTTCCAGCTCTTTCTTCCTTTCATTCACCTTATTTCATTGTTTTAGCCATTGGAATTTTTATTGGTTTCTGATATAATTCATAATAGTAAATTTGGGGAATAAAGAACTAGGAAAAGAAAATTTTTAAGTTTATCACCATTCAATACACAGAAAGATAACTAAACAAATGCAAATTATCATATTTCTAGCTTTTTTGGTATTACAAATCATGTGATTAAAAACGTTCTTGGGGCTTCCCTTGTGGCGCAGTTGTTGAGAGTCCGCCTGCCGATGCAGGGGACACGGGTTCGTGCCCCGGTCCGGGAAGATCCCACATGCCGCAGAGCGGCTGGGCCCGTGAGCCATGGCCGCTGAGCCTGCGCCTCCGGAGCCTGTGCTCCGCAATGGGAGAGGCCACAACAGTGAGAGGCCCGCGTACCTCAAAAAAAAAAAAAAAATTCTTGGACATACCCTCTGGTGTGTATACGCAAGAAGTTCTCTAGGGTAAAGCAAGAAATTCTATGAAGCGGTATTGCTGGATATTAGGATATTCAGAACTTTAGTAGATAATGCTGGATTCCACTGTGACTGAAATCATTTATGCTCCCCCCAGAAATCTGAGGTTTCTATTGTTCCTAATCCTCAACACTTGGCTTTTCTGACATAATTT
The DNA here is from genome assembly GCF_000442215.2 of Lipotes vexillifer. Classification (NCBI taxonomy): domain Eukaryota; kingdom Metazoa; phylum Chordata; class Mammalia; order Artiodactyla; family Lipotidae; genus Lipotes; species Lipotes vexillifer. Next base: position 3,152,376 of record NW_006775074.1, read on the forward strand.
GTTTACAATCTGACAGATAATTTTTACAATATTTACTTTAAAAAATTATTAGTGTGTTTTTATGTTTGATTTTTGTATGCCTTCCTTTGTGTTTTGAAACTGGTAGCCTTTGTACATTTTGGGCATTATGTTTTTTAAATTGATGGTAGCCAGCCTCCATGTTGAGCTCCGAAAATTCCTGCTTCCAAATATTTATGATGTAGTCTCCTTCTATATTGTTTCAGGGTTTTTCTGTGTGATGGATAGAATACGGCAGAAGTGATGGCATGTGATCTCCAAGGCTTGGTTTAAGAACACAGTCTATGCCTTTCTCTCTTAGATTACTCTCTGTAGGGGAAGCCAGCTGCCGTGTTGTGAGGACACTTAAGCAGTCCTACAGAGAGACTCACATGGTAAAGAACTGAGGCCTTCTGTCAACAATCACGTGAATGGGCCATCTTGGCAGTGAATCCTCAGCCCCAGTCAAGGCTTCAAGTGACTGCAGCCCTAGGCAACATCTTGACTGCAACCTCATGAGAGGCCTTGAGCCAGAGCCACCCAGCTAAGCTGCTCCTGAATTCTGGACCCACAGAAAGGTGAGATAATAAATGTTTGGTGCTTGAGCTGCTACATTTTGAATAATTTACACAGCAATAGGTAACTAATACAATATTGATTTATAAAAGCATCTCATATAAATGGTATATAAAAGTATTAAAAAGTTCATACTAATCATATATGTTATAAAAATTTTATCAGTTTCTCATTGAATTGTACTCTATACAAAACATATTTTGCCTTTTTAACTGAATTTTCTCTGGAATTCTGGTAGATTTTGATATATTAAACCATATTTTTCTGTTTGTTTTTCTAAAATGTCTTTACCAAAACTTATCATTATAAACTTTTGTTGTTTTTTTGTTATCTTTAACAACACATGATCAGGTTGCTTGGACCTAGTTTCAGATTATTTGCCTTATAATTATGGTGTTTAACCTATTTTCATCTATTTTGAACAAATGTCTTTTATTTTATTTTTAAATTTTGATTTATGCTTTCCATTTTTGTGTGTGTTTCCTTATTGACACATTTCTTTTACTTAAATATATTTTTTAGACTGTGGATCCTACATATCTGTATAAAAAAGTTCTACTTCAAAGATGTGTTTGTAAAGTAATACTTGAACCAACATATTTTAATTACAAACATCAAGAAAACACAAGGTCAAATTCATTGATCTTTAAAGTATGGGTCACAACACATTAGCGGGTCATAAAACAAATTTAGTGCAGTGCATTTCAAGTCTTTAGCTGTGGCCCACATTAAAAACTCATTTTACCTCACAATCAAATATATCAAGATGTTGGATAAGAAATGTATATGTTTGTGCTGGATAGTAATGAAAAATGTGCATGTTATTGTGGGTTATAGTCAGAACAATTTATTGGTCTGGTCTATTTAACTTTTCTTTATAAAAATGAGGAAGTTAATGTGTCTTATTTTTATCACCATTCCCCTAACCACTTCCTAATTATTATTGTTAATAACATAAGATTTTATTTACTTATTTTCCTTTTTAAAAAACAGCTTTATTGAGCTATAATTTACACACCATAAAATCCACCATTTTAAGTGTACCATCTGGTGATTTTCAGTACATTTCTAGATTTGTGGAATCAACTCAGCCCAGCTTTGGAACACAGCCATAGATACAGCAATTATTACTAATACTTATTTATATGTGATGCATCTCCCAATTTTTTAAAATCTGTATTTCTAATTTGTAATCATATTTCTATCAAATGTATATTTTTGTTATATTTAATTGCTTTAACTCTTTACCACTATATTATTGTTCCCATAATAATACTGTTATTGAATTTTCAAATTAGATCCTCATTCAGATTCACTATAGAACTTCTCAGAGTAACTTATTGAGGAAGGTATTATTATTTTAATATTATTAAACCTGGGAACTAAAGAGGTATGACTTGAGCAACTAAATTAAATATATATATATATATATATATATATGTATGTATGTATATATTTTTGAACAACTTTTAATCAAAAAATATTTAGGAATACCAATTACTTGCCAAACATTGCTGTAGGCTCTGAGAATGCAAAAAGAATGTGACATCTGACTGTGAGTGGTTCAGAAAACAATTGGGTTGGATCCCATATACAGAACTTAATACAATAATGTTGAAGAGGATGATGATATCGACTCAGTCTCATCAAGCGCTTAACATGTGTGCCTGATGCTGTTCAAAGCTCTCTAGGAGTATCAAGATAATTTAATGTTCAGAAAACCCTAAAATGTAGGTGCTATTGCTATATCCCTATTTTATATTTAATGAAATAAAGGCACAGATAGTAGGTAGTTTACTCAAGTTGAGTAAACAAATAGAACAGTTGGGATTCCATACCAGGTATTCCAGCTCCAGAACCTGCATTTTAACTTGATACTTAATTCAGTATGATAAGGTTTAGGTTTAAAATTCTTTCAGAATTTATTTCTACTTTCCTTTTTTACTACAGAAACTTTAGTGGATGTCTTTTAATTACAATATTGTGCATTGAGCTAACAGAAACTGCCTTATTACAGATATAAAGAAATGCTAAATTCAACATGACAAAAAAAAAAAAAAAGAAAGAAAGCATCTGAGTTCAAAAGAAATAAGTGGAAATTCTCACATTCTAGAAACAAAGAAGGAATTTAAAACCAGACAAATTCTAAAGTTGGACCTGTAGAAACTCTGGGAGAGCCTTGTGTAGAGCAGAGTTGAGGCCCTGGAAAAGCTGCTCTTATAAAAAAAAGGAGGTGAGAAGAAGACCTTCTACCAGCCAATGTAAAGCTGTGTAGAGTGTAACTTTTTGGTTCTGAAGGAGAAGAAAAGCAATAGTAACCCATGAGCAATCCTAGATTCAAGTCTCCCTCAAGTATGGATGTAAATACCAATTCCTGAACTAATGGTGTTGTGGAATTAATGCATGTTTGGTGAACCAGAGAAAGCCTCAGAGGCCCTGGAAGGAACAAACACAAAGCCCACTGCAAGGGTGCTCTTAGGACCCAGAACAGATGGACTGTGCACAATGACAGACCCTGCGGTACAGGTAAGCTCATACGAAAAATTACTAACCACATGCTGCACTAGAACTGGAGGATGAACAGCCCCCCAATTTTGGATAAGAGGAAAATATGAAGGACTTTAAAACCTATGTTGAAAATAATTTTTTAAAGACTTGAAATAATACAAATCAAAATGGAAAAACAGGTTACTATGAAAAGTTCCAAATGGAGTGGAAAAAAATGACAAAACTATATCAAACAATTCATAGATGAATTTATATTTTGTGGGTTATATCTCAATAAGCTGTTATAGAAAGATATAGACAGACAAAACTTGAAAAAGAATACAGAATGGTTTACATAGCATAGTAGACACAACTGAAGAGAGTAAATAAAATGTGAGATTTATATGAAGAAATTAAGCAGTATGGAGCGCAAAGGGAAAGGGGAAAAAATGAAAGATTAAACGACATGGAGAATTTATGTTCCATTTTGCCAAAAGTATTAGTATATCACCTACTATGTATACAACATTTTTCTGTCTGCTTGGAAATATAGCTGGAGGGAAAGACGGATATAAATACTTGTCCTCACTGGAGTGTGCATTTTATGTAGAAAACAAGAGCGATAATAAAGAACTTTGGTAAAAAAAATACACAGCATTTCAGATAACAGTAACTATTCTGGGGGTGGTGGTGTATATGGTAACAACAAGTGTGGATGGGGTTCCAGTGTGGTGATCCAATTTCAGTTGAGTGGTGAGGAAGATCTTTACTGAGAACCGACACTGGAGCAACCCCTGAGGAGGGAAGTGAATGATGCAGAGACCTCTGGTAATAGCTTTCTAGGCAAAGGGGAAGGTATGGGAGCATCCTTGGCAGGTTGGAAAAACAGGAAGGTAGACAGTGGGTTTGGGGTGGACTGAAGGGCAGGGCAATGGGTTAAGAAGCTGTACAGGTGGAGGTGGGGTGGGGAGCGTCTTTTAGGACCTTAAAAGACTTTAAGGACTTTCACTTTTACTTGGAGTGAAATGGGAAGCCACTGGAGGGTTTTGAGTAGGCATTACATGATCTGAAAAGTATTTCTACCAGGACTATTCTGGCCACTGTTCTGAGAATAAGCTGTTGGGAAAAAATGGGGAAATAAAGAGATCAATGAGAAGGCAATTGCAAAAACATAAGAGAAAAATGATGATGATTTGGACCAGGTTGTAGAAGCAGAAGTATAGAAAAGTAACCAGATTCTGGATGTTTGTGTGTGTGTGTGTGTGGTACGTGAGCCTCTCACTGCTGTGGCCTCTCCCGTTGTGGAGCACAGGCTCTGGACGTGCAGGCTCAGTGGCCATGGCTCACGGGCCCAGCCACTCCTTGACATGTGGGATCTTCCCAGACCGGGGCACGAACCCGTGTCCCCTGCAACGGCAGGCGGACTCTCAACCACTGCACCACCAGGGAAACCCTCTGGATATATTTTTAAGGTAGAGCCAAAATTTGCATCCAGAGTTGTTGTGAATGTTATAGAAAGAGACGGTAGGATGATTAAGTCTCATACAACACTAATAGGAATCCTACAAGGAGAGAGAATGAGGAAGAAGCAATATTCAGAAAAATTTTGGCTAAGAATTTTCCAGTATAGATGATAGAAATAGTAATCCTCAGATTAAAGAAGTGTACCAAAGCCTGAAGGGAATAAATAAAATGAGGTAGTGAAACTGTAGAACACCAAAACAAAGAGAATATAGTTTAAGCAATCAAAGAGAAAAAGCTGTTAAGTAACAAAACAATGATGATGAAGCTGGGACCTGAATTCCAGCAGCAAAATAGATGCTTGAAGAGCATGGAATAATATCTCCAAAGTGCTGTTGGAATTATGACTGTAAATCTGGATTCCATGCAAGACCAAAGAAATAAGGTATGAAATAAAGATATTTTCAGACATAAATGACTAAAATTATACCACTCAATGAACTTTACTGGAAGACCCTACTAAAGATATACTTTAGGAAAAAATAAAAATCAGGATAAAGTTTAGAATACTATAGCCCGCCCCCCACCAAATTCAGAAACATGCTATTAAAACTAAATAAGCCCTAACTGAAATAACAACAACAACAATGGCAACTGATGTGACATAATTAAAAATTAGGTGGACATACCATGTCAAGAGAATATTTTAAGGAAAAGAACAGGAAATTACAGTCATTAAGTAGAAGAAAGGCAGATATGAAAGTAAGAGCAAAGATTAATAAGATAGAAAACAAGCATATAAGAAAAAGGATTAGTAAGCCAGAGCTTAATTCTATGAAAAACTCATAAAATTGGTAAACTCTTTGTAAGACATATCACGAAATAAAAAAAGGCCCCCAAAATCAATATCAGGAATTAAAGACATCACTCTAGATTTATATTGTAAGAAGTTATTATGAACAAGTTATACCATAATTTGTGAAAATGTAGACAAAATGGATGAATTACTAAGAAAACATAGCTTTAAATTGATAAAAGGAGAAACAGATACCTTGAATAGTCTAAAAATTCTCAAAGAATTTGAATTTAAAATTAAAATATTTTCCATACAAAAATCCAGGTCCACAGTAGTTCGCCTGCTGAATTCTATAAAAATTTAGGGAAGAAATAATGCTAATCTCACACACAAACTTTTCCAGAGAGTAGAAAATATGAAGTATCCCAAATGGCTTTAGGAGGTTGGCATATACTCTTGAAACCTGTCTTAGTCTGTTCGGGCTGCTATAACAAAATAAGATAGACTGGATAACTTATAAACAACAGAAATGTATTTCTTACAATTCTAGAGACTGAAATTGAGATCAGGGTGCCAGCATGGTTGGTTGAGTGTCCTCTTCTGGATCACAGATTTCTAGTTGAATCTTCACATGCTCACTGGAACAAAGCAGCTGTCTGGAGTCTCTTTCATAAATGCATAAATCTCATTCATGATATGCCTTCATGACCTAATCATCTCCCAAAGGACCCACCTACCCATGTCACACTGAGGTTTAGGCACTAACATCAGCTTGGACATATCACATTGGGTGTTAGGGTTTCAACATATATATTTTGAGGGGACACAATCATTCAGACCTTAGCAATACCCAACTCAAAGCCACAATAAGAAAGAAAAATAACAGACCAGTCTCACAAACGTAGATATAAAAATTATAAACAAAGTAGGCTGAATCCAGCTATACATAAAAAGAAGATTTCTCAAGACTAATATGAATTTATTCCAGGAAAGCAAGGTTGGCAACATTTAAAAACAAATCAATTTAAATAATTTTGTGATGTATGTAAGTCAAATCATTATGCTATACACCTTAGACTTCTTTAGTGCTTTCTGTCAATTATATCTCAATAAAGTTGGGAGAAAAAAAAACCAAATCAATTTAAGACATCATATTAATAGAATAAAAGACACATGTGTTATAAAAATCTCAACAGAGGCAGAAAAAGCATGTGCTAAAATTCCATATTTATTCCCTGGAAATAAAATAGGAAAATCTTTAGAGTGGAAGAAATGTTTAAGCTGGTATCTGAAAAAATAACTAGGAAAGTTTTCTAGGTGAAGAAATATGCATGTACACCCATGTGCGTATTTGCATGTGTATGTGTGTGTGTGTGTGTGTGTGTGTGTGTGTGTGTTGGTAAAGGGGGGGTGGGGGGAAGGAAATAGAATGCAAGGATGGCTGCAAAGTCATCTGAGAGATTCAGTTTTTGGAAAACTATAAGTGGTTTTCTTTGAGGGACTACATCACAGAGGTTAGGAATAGTCTCTGGGTTTTCCTAGGTGAGCATTAATATCCTGGCTTTATGAAATATTCGACTTCGCTAAACCTGACTTTTCTCATCTGAAACATGGGTGGGGTTATCAACTGTAGCAGCTACCTCATAGACAGCTGGATTTACACAGAAGTTAATTAAGCTCATTTACAAGGGTTCCTTCCAAGGCCCTGCCCTGAGAGGGACTTGAGCAATATATATACAAGGGTCTACATTTTGTGGGTTGCAGAGAAGAACCAATGTTTAAAATGCATGGCGCCTGGTGTCAGACTGGAATCTTACCACTTGGACGTTAAAGGAACTCAGTCCAGGTTTTCCCAAATGTGAAAGCAATTCTACAAATTTTGCTGACATTACCCCTGATGAGTCCTGGAGTAGTAATAAAAGGTTTCCTCAATTATTAATAATAAAAACAAATTTTAATCAACCAGGTTAGAGGAATGACTAAATTATCACTCTAAATCACCATCAAAAGTGCTATTACAAAATTATTGTCACTTGAATAGGTGATCAAAGAGCATGAAGCCAAAACATGAAGGATAAAGGTATGAGAGACGTGTGATGAAGGTATTTAGGAAAAATAAGTATGTTTTCTGGATTTTGTTATACCCTTGATACTTGCAAATTTTTCCAAAATTTGTAATTTGTTGTGATTTCCTTTTGCATTCTAAAATAAATGTTGGCCTTGTACTGAATTTTGGATTTGTAAAAGCATCAAGCCTGGAACACTGAAAACACTAGATGAACACCAAGTTTGCTGTTGCTGTAACATCATCAGATGTTGATTTCCCCAAATATGACAGTCTGTGAAGTGAATGTTTGTGCCATAACTTAGGTGTTAAAAAAAGTTGTCCCTAGTAAAAGGTAGCAGAGACTCCTTATTCACCTGAGGAGTGATCTACCAGCACAGTGTCAAGGAGGAGGGAAATTTTCCCTTTTGAGTTCTTGTGGTTGGACTAACAATAAAATCGACACAAGACAAATTAACAGGAGAAAAAGACAATTTTAATTCAGGTGCATGGAGGTCTCATGCTGATTTTTAGACAAAGGAATGATAAATCTGTAATGAATTGACAGGACAAAGAAACTTACATTTTGGATGCTGAATTAGCGAAGACTCTAAGGAGAATTTGGGCTTGGGGTAGTAACTTGGCGATGTAGCAGGGTGTGTTTATACAGGCCTTTCAGCTCTGAATCCCTATCTCTAGTGATAAGGGTGTCCTTCTACTTGCAGCTGCAAGGAGGGCACATTTCACTTGAGAGATTTATTTCCTCCTTTCAAGAGACAGAAGGGAAGATCGGAGTATCCCTTTTGCCTGGGCTGTTTCTTTTTCTTTTTCTTTTTTTTTAACATCTTTATTGGAGTATAATTGATTTACGATGGTGTGTTAGTTTCTGCTGTATAACAAAGTGAATCAGCTCTACGTATACATATATCCCCATTACCCCTCCCTTTTGCGTAAGAAATCATAAAGATCAGATCAGAAATAAATGAGAAAGAAATGAAGGAAACGATAGTAAAGATAAATAAAACTAAAAGCTGGTTCTTTGAGAAGACAAACAAAACTGATAAACCATCAGCCAGACTCATCAAGAAAAAAAAGGGAGAAGACTCGAACCTTGGCTATTTCTTAAATAACTTTAATTCAAAATAATCAATATGCCACTGTGGCATATTTGGGGGTGGCCGACCCTGATCTCCAGCAACAGAAACTGCCTGATTACTTGGCAACGATAATAAAGAAAGGGCTGCGGTATCAGACTGGAGGTTGGACTACCTCATCGTGCATGTAGGTTCCAACGCTCTAATGTTGCGATGATGCGCGTTACAACTACACCTTCTCTTGGTCTGGAGAATCATCTCTGGAACAGAGTTCTAGAGCCCTCAGGGTTTTAGAAATGGTGAGAGAAACCACTTCTCTCCACAGGGAACTCTGTGCAGCCAGGGAAGGACAGCTTTGGGATGAGTTTAAACTGTGTCACAAGAGGAAGATGGAAAAATGCCCGAGTTAAGCTTTGTTTATAATTCTGCAAAGTGCACACATCCATTTTTACACGATCAGAACTGGTTCGATCATTCCTTAAATGGCACTCGGTGGCAGTATTTAATTTTTTTCAGCTAAATATCCATCTAACAAATTATGGAGGCATTTCGCATATATAAATAAATCACAGACCTCTGTGATGTGCACAGAGAGCTCACCATGCACCTGAGCCTGTTTCAGGTTCAGCCGTGGGTTTCACGTGGCTGTTCTATTTTTTTCCTCCTGCAGGTACATGCCACCAAGAGAAATGCTTTTCACGTGATAGTGAATTTCTGTCATCCCACAAGCAGTTAGTTTGATCAGAAATTAAAGTTAAATATAGATTCAAAGGGAAAAAAAGTGTAATATTTAAATTTGGAAGGGTACATTTGCCTTTCAGCAACCTGCAAAATGGCAAAGGAGCACTGCATCCTATCCATTGCATCAGAGAGAGTTGCTTCTCAGAAGTAGGTTGGACATTGCTTTGTTTTGATCAATTTGGGTCATTTTTTTTCTTCCTTTGGCCTCTGCCATGTTTCTTCTTTGATGAATGTGTATTCTGTAAGGCTCCTATCTGCATACTCTGGCTGCAATGAAATGTGTGTGTGTGTGTGTGTGTGTGTGTGTGTGCGTGTGTATGTGTGTGTATTTGAAGTCTTTCATACTAGAAATCTGTGAGAGGCTAACATATATAAGAGAGAAAGGTGAGATGAGAGTGAGATTCCTGGCAGCCTAGAGGATATTTTCCATATGCGCTAGTTTCCAGTAGGGCCTTTTCTTCCCGGCATGTATTTCCCACATCATAAAAATAAAAATTCCACCTTTGTTAGGCTCACTTTATCATCGGCTCCCTGAGTGTGTTGACGCAAATCTAGGATAACCCATTGATTCACAGTCCCTAACTAAGCCTGTCAAGTTGCACTGAAAAATTCTGACTGGTATTTTGGCAGAAACCTGACTGGATCACTTTGTATAATGGGTAATGTGGTTTGTTTTCACCAACTTCAGTTTCCCATACTTGCCATTTTTCTAAGATAACATTTATTCATTTATCAAATTTACTAAGGCATTTAAGTGTCTAATAACTGTGCTAGGCACCATGGGAGATATAAAGATATGTGAGATGTAATTTCTTCTCTCAGGAAGCTCATCCCAGTGAGACGGATGCATAAATGCTTATTATACACAATGGGATGCAGGCCAGTAGGCATGGGGTCTAGCTGGGACACATTTTACATGATTAAGAAATCTCATAAGTGGCATGGGTCTAGACCCACAACATATGTGAGAAGTATAGCTTAACTTTTTTTTTTCTGTAACTTGACAAGGTTTTTTTTTTTTTTTTTTTTTTTTTTTAAGGTGCCACCCTGTTGGAGGGTATGGAAGATTTATTTCTCAATTTGGGAATCATCTTTCAATATTTTCCCTGGATTTCATTACATCCCGGGGAATTTATTTTGCAACAAAGCATTAGAAGTTTGGGCGCATTGGGCCCTCCCTGTCATGTAATAATGTGGGCATTCTCTAAGATCCCTATTATTCCAAGCAGAGCTGGGACAGAAGTACATTCAAGAGTCCCTTGGAGACATCTATTGTTTCTATTCACATGGGCCTTCAAGTCCAGCCATCAGCTGTACCACATTTCAGCCATTCTCAGGAGCATGAAAGTCATTCTCCTGTACCATGTTCTTGGTATTGCAAAGTCTGTGAGGTTCTCTAAGGCCCCATCTATCAGGACCTATCTAGGTACCATGGAGTAAGTTCTCCTCTAGAGTCAGGCTTCCTTCCTGAAGATCAGCCCAGGATATGGGGGCCAATTCTCTCTGCATCACAGGCCACCTGCTAGAGCTCATCCCAGATCCTCCCCTTGGGATACACAAAATCACACCTGTGGCTGCCCTTTCATCTCTGCCTTCCCTTTCCTTTCAATAGAATATCCTTGAGAGTAAAGGCTGGGGCAGGATGACTTGTTCTTATGATTATTCTTTGCCTGGTTTGTTGTCTTAGCTGTATGTTCTTTATATTTTCCCAAGTGCATGAGCTTATAATGCATAAAAATAAAGAGGGACTGCCTCTCTCTCTTGCTCTCTCTTTCTTTGTGGGACTGTCATATCCATTTCATAAGTCCTTGGGCACAGAAAACCTGACTATTAGAATGGGGAGAAGGGCCAAATGGAAAAAAAAATTTTAAAAATCAGAAAAAAATTTAGTTTTATATTATTATACTACCACAACATTTATTTTCAGTAGATCATTTTAGACATATAGAGTTGGAAATCATTTCAAGAGCTCAACTACTATAGCTTCTCTCCAAATACTGAGATCTTTTCTACACATGTGTAATGGGGTGTGGCAGGAATTTGTATATTTTCTTGACTGGGAAGTTTCTATGTTGGGATTGAGGCTTTCCTGTTTATGATGGTTTAGTGTGGTTCTACACGTTGCTGCCCGATTGAACTTTACATAGACCTCATCATATAATCCTCTGCTTAAAAATGCCCTTTGGTTCTCATGTTTTTTCAGGATCTCATTATCTTACTTGGGTGAATACAGCTAATTTAGAATTGGTCCCCTAGTTTCCACCCTTTTCTCTGCTAACTCTTTTAAACTCTGCTGCTAGATTAAGCTGTCTATTCCTCATATTCAAGGCTTCCCATGAAGTCCTCTATGGTTTAGTCCCTGTTTGGTAAAGGGTTAACTAGGCAGCCTTGAGGTACTCAAACCCTATACATTCTAAGTAAAGGGCAGTGTCTTGGAGCTACCTCTAAGCCTTTGGAATATCCTGCCTGACAAGAGAGTTTTTGTATATTTGGGGGCCTTGGGACAGGACAGATAGTCTATGCTAACCATGTGATTTATGGTGTGTGCCTTGGGCCATGCTGTATCATCAGTTTGACTCCTGGACGGGCTGCAGAGCAAGTAACTAAGGCCCGTCAGACAGACACTCCAGGCCTATGTGACTGACTCCCAGTAAAAACCATGGACATCAAGGCTTAAGTGAGCTTTCCTAGTTGGTAATATTGAATACTTCATACCTGTTGTCACACAGTATTGCTGGGAGAATTGAGTGCTCTCCCTGGGACTCCACTGGGAGAGAACAATGAGGACAGGAGTACAAGAGGAAGATTGTACTTTGTCTCTCCTGGACTCTGCCCAGCACGCTTGTTACCTTTGCTGATTTTACTTTGTACCCTTTTTGCTGTAATAAACTGAAATCATGAGTATAATAACTTGTCTGAGTTCTGTTAGTCCCTCTAGCAAACCACTGAACCTGAAGGTGGCTTGGGGATCCCTAACACAATCCCCACCTGTCTTTCCAGCCTTGACTCTCACACCTCCCTCTAGATACTCGACTTTTCCCCAGAATGGAACAGTTTCCTTTTTGTCAATGCTTGCTCTGGGCTATCCTACGCCCAAGTATTTGTTTAATCCTGTTTCGTCTCCATAGAACCCACCTGATTCTTCCAGTGAGTGAGTGAAGGAAGAAGAATCACAAGATGGCCTATTTCAAATTCTAGGCCACTCTGTATCCTTAAACTTCTGAATTATGGTAGATTCGCTCTTAGGCTTGTTGGTATTCAGAAATCAGTTTACATATTAAGGTGTCCTAGTCAAGCTCCCAAACCTCTACCAATTTCCCT